>NC_134110.1:7500-375000 GCF_040939455.1 Microcebus murinus | reverse complement strand
CCCTGGGCGGGTCTCCGGCCTCGGGACAGATCCAAGCCCACCTTCTTCAGGCACCGCCCTTGCGTTTGTTCCTGACGCTACTGCGTGCATCTTTCCGATCCCCAAATCAGGCAAATCATGGAAATTTCTAGAGCGGCGCGGACGCTCGCTCCAAGGGCTGCTCCGTTTTCCGGGCCAGCAGCTTCCAGGCCTCGCCCCGGGGTGGCTCTCGTTGTGAGAAGCCGGCCCGGGCGGGGAGAGCAGAGCCGGCGGGGCCCCCACCCGGCCACCTGCCTGCCCTTTCCGACCTGTGCCAGGCACGGCTTCGCTTGGAAAAACAGAGAGACTGCGGAGACGCCCGTTGGCGGGCGGACGGGTAAACAGAGGCGATCTGCACACGCGGTGGAATATTGCCCCCCGCCCCGAAAGGGAAGGAAATCCCAACACGCCACGCGGCACGTGAAGACCCCGTGCTGGGCGATGCAAGACACACGCTGCCCGGCTCTGCCCAGACGGGGCCCTGGAGACCGGGCTGTGGCTGCGGGGGGCGGGCTGATCTGCAGGGTGGAAAGTTCCAGAGACGGATGGGCGTGGTGGCCACACAAACTGAGAATTCGCTTAGCGCCGCAGACCACGCGGGGAAGGGGCCCCCCACGGCCACCGAGCCTGGCAGCCAGCTCCGTGCAGCCCCTGCCGTCCCCGGCTGTCGGGGCGTCCGGGGTGGTGGCCGGGACGCACAGAGAGGGGCCCTCCGGCTGGCCGGCGGCAGGAGGTCGGGGGTCTGCGTCGCTGGGGCCCTCTCGGCAGCCGGCTCTGTCTCTGTTGCAGATCTCGTCCCTGCTCAAGGACAACGAGCGCATCCAGTCCACCCAGACCGTCGCCCCCAGTGACGAGGACAGCGACATCAAGAAAATCAAGAAGGTCTGTACCTTCCCACTGCCGGCCCTTCCGAGCTCTGTCCCTCTCGGGGCCACCCGGGCCGGGGGCGCCTCCCCAAGGCCCCGCCGCCACCCTCCCCAGGGACACCCCACCCACCGGCCCGGCCCCAGGGACGGAGCCGACAGCCGTGACCCCAGAACGGCTCCTCGTCTGGCCCTTTCTCCCGGTCAGCCCTGTGGCCGGGGTGGCTCAGCCCATTTTATAGACAGGAAAACTGAGGCTCCACCAGAGGAAGGAGCTGGAAGGGCCCGGGACCCTCTGCCGAGAGCTTTCCTTGCCACGGCATGCCCCTCACCGGGGCCACCTCCGTATTGTCACCCCCCCACACCCTGACACACACGTGTCCCCTGCTGTCCCCTCCCCCACTCCGCCTCCCGCAGCTGCCCAAGTCCCCCCAGACCTCGGCGGGGAGCCCACCGCAGTGCAGGCAGCGCCCGGGGTCTGCCTGTGGCCGGCTGGTGACACGCCGGGGCCCTCGGGGGGTGACGTGGCCGGGGGAGGGGCCTGGTGGTCACATTTGCGGCCGGCCAGACTCCAGGCAGGGCTCCTGACCCACCCTGAGAAAAGCAGGCGATGTGGGAGGCCGAGGAGGGAGGATCGATGCTTGAGGTCAGGAGTTCGAGACCAGCCTGAGCAAGAGCAAGACCCCGTCTCTACTAAAAAAAAAAATAGAAACAAATTGGCTGGAAAACTAAAAATATATATACAAATATTATCTGGGCATGGTGGTGCATGCCTGTGTAGTCCCAGCTACTCGGGAGGCTGAGGCAGGAGGATCGCTTGAGCCCAGGAGATTGAGGTTGCTGTGAGCGAGGCTGACGCCACGGCACTCACTCTAGCCTGGGCAACAGAGTGAGACTGTATCTCAAAAAAGAAAAAAGAGGCTGGGCGCGGTGGCTCAGACCTGCAATCATAGCACTCTGGGAGGCCGAGGCGGGAGGATCGCTCAAGGTCAGGAGTTCGAAACCAACCTGAGCAAGAGTGAGACCCCATCTCTACTATAAATAGAAAGAAACTAATTGGCCAACTAATATACATAGAAAAAATCAGCCGGGCGTGGTGGTGGCACATGCCTGTAGTCCCAGCTGCTCGGGAGGCTGAGGCAGGAGGATCGCTTGAGCCCAGGAGTTTGAGGTTGCTGTGAGCTAGGCTGACGCCACGGCACTCACTCTAGCCTGGGCAACAAAGTGAGACTCTGTCTCAAAAAAGGAAAAAGAAAACAGAAAAGCAGGTGAAACCAGAGAAGCCCGTTTGCTGAGAGCACAGATGCCCCCACGCCGGCCCCACTGGAACCTGCCCGCTGGCACCGGCGCGCCGGCGTGGGGAGGTTGCAGCCCACGCGGTGGGGGTTTTGCATTTCTCCCTTTCCGTTTGGTGCCAGTGCCTCAAACGCTGAACACGTCACACCCAAATCTGGATTTTTTAGTTTCTCAAAGATAGAAATAGCTGACACTGACTAACCACCTTCTACGTGCCAGGCGCTGTCTGGGAGCTCTGTGCAGGTGAACCCCATCCCCGCCGAAACCCTCTGAGGGTTATTGTTGTTTCTGCTTCGAACACGGGGAAGCTGAGGCACAGAGAGGCAGAGCGACTTTGCCCAGGTTGCACAGCTAAGTGTCTGCAGAGCGACATTCAAACCTGGCCGCCCGGGTCCTGGATCACAGGAGAAACACAAGGCCCCGGCCGGGTGTGGCAGCTCACGCCTGTCATCCCAGCACTCTAGGAGGCCGAGGCGGGTGGATTGCTCAAGGTCAGGAGTTCAAAACCACCCTGAGCAAGAGCGAGACCCCGTCTCTACTAAAAATAGAAAGAAATTAATTACCATCTAAAAATATATATAGAAAAAATTAGCCGGGCGTGGTGGCGCATGCCTGTAGTCCCAGCTACTCGGGAGGCTGAGGCAGGAGGATCGCTTGAGCCCAGGAGTCTGAGGTTGCTGTGAGCGAGGCTGACGCCACGGCACTCACTCTAGCCTAGGCAACAAAGCGAGACTCTGTCTCAAAAAAAAAAAGAAAGAAAGAAAAAGAAACACAAGGCCCAGCAGCCCTGACACCCCCCAACTCGCCGGCACCCCCCCCAAGTCCCCCCACCAGCTTCTCGCACCTCTCGGACCTGCCAGGCCTCGGGGCTCTGGGAACCGTCACCGGGTCTGAGCCAAGCTCTACCTCAGGGGCGCCCGGCCCGACCACTGACCCCCGGCCCTCCCTCCCTTAGAGCAGCCGGTCAGGGTGGACCACTTTTTCTGCGGCCTTCCGTACCCGCAGAGAAAACCCTCTGTCGTAGAGACGGCTGTGGGGCTCAGGCCCCCTTCAGGGGAGAATATTTTGGGGTGCTCCTCCGCTCGGTCCCCAGTAGCCCCCCAATGCCCCTGCTCCCCAGCAGGAAAGGCAGGAGGAGGCCGGGCGGCTCGACACAGCCCGGCCTGCATGCGTGTGAGTCCGGGGCCCTTTGCCAGGCCCTGGGCAGCGCCAGGCTCTTCCAAGCAGCCGGCTCCAGGGAAACCGAGTCAAGTGTCTCTGTTCGCTTCCACCCCCGGGCCGGGAGGCCAGGAGGAGAGGCTGCGGTGAGGCCCAGGATTGAGGTTGACTAATTTACCATGTTCCCTTCAATTTGATAATCGGCCCCTCCTACCCAGACGAGCTTTCACTGAAACTCCTGGGCTTCCGGGCGTGTCACGGGTGAGCCGGCACAGGGCGTGAGCCGGGACAGGGCGTGAGCCGGGACAGGGCGTGAGATGGGACAGGGCGTGAGCCGGCACAGGGCGTGAGCCGGGACGGGGCGTGAGATGGGACGGGGCGTGAGCCGGGACGGGGCGTGAGCCGGGCCACCCTCTGCAGACACCCGGGGCCACCCCTGTCCTCCTTTAGCGAGTGTTTCCACGGCAACCCCGGGTCCCCGTTAGGACGCGGAGGTCCGGGGTGGGCGTGAGAGTCTGCCTTCCCCACGAGCCCTGCAGAGACGCCCGGTGGGTCCCGGGCCTCCCCCTCCGCCCCGGCCGAGGCCTTGCTGGCCCCATTTCACAGATGGGGAAAATCAACCCCGAGGGCCTCTCGGCCCCGTGCAAACAGCAGGGCCGGGGCGGGCCCCGGTGTGCCGGGCTCGGGGGCGAGCAGGCCGGCCCCTGACGAGAGCCCCGCCGGCCGTCCGACCGCCGCCCGCCCGCCCACCCGCGCAGGTGCAGAGCTTCCTGCGGGGCTGGCTGTGCCGGCGCAAGTGGAAGACGGTGATCCAGGACTACATCCGGTCCCCGCACGCCGACAGCATGCGCAAGCGCAACCAGGTGGTGTTCAGCATGCTGGAGGCCGAGGCCGAGTACGTGCAGCAGCTGCACATCCTGGTGAACAACTTCCTGCGCCCGCTGCGCATGGCCGCCAGCTCCAAGAAGCCGCCCATCACCCACGACGACGTCAGCAGCATCTTCCTCAACAGGTGAGCGCGGCGGGCCGTGGCGAGGCGAGGAGGGGACTGCCAAGGGCAGGTGGGGAAACCGAGGCGCGGGGAGGCAGGGAGGGGTCCGAGGTCGCGTTGGTGAAAGCCGCCAGCCCCGGCAGTTGGGGGGCCGGGGCAGGGTGCGGAGGGGGCCCACGTGGCGGAGGCTGAGCCGTTGGTGGCCCCGGTGGCACCTGGGGACAATGAGGCGTGTTTGAAGACAGGTTGGTGGTTGTGACACCTGGGGGGCTCTGTCGCCACCTGGTGGGGAGAGGCGGCAGCGCAGCCCCAGCTGCAAGAATTATCCCAACCAAAGGGCTGATTTATTTGAGGGCTTAGGCGTGAGGCATCAAGCTACCAAACGTTAAATAAGACATGTCCTGGGCCGGGGGCGGCGGCTCCCGCCTGTGATCCCAGCACTCTGGGAGGCCGAGGCGGGAGGATCGCTCAAGGTCAGGAGTTCGAAACCAGCCTGAGCAAGAGCGAGACCCCCGTCTCTACTGAAAATAGAAAGAAATTAATCGGCCAACTAAAAATATATAGAAAAATAAATTAGCCAGGCGCGGTGGCTCACGCCTGTAGTCCCAGCACTCTGGGAGGCCGGGGCAGGCGGATTGCTCGAGGTCAGGAGTTCCAAACCAGCCTGAGCAAGAGCGAGACCCGTCTCTACTAAAAATAAAAAGAAATTAATCGGCCAACTAATACATATAGAAAAAATTAGCCGGGCGTGGTGGCGCATGCCTGTAGTCCCAGCTACTCGGGAGGCTGAGGCAGGAGGATCGCTTGAGCCCAGGAGTCTGAGGTTGCTGTGAGCCAGGCTGACGCCACGGCACTCACTCTAGCCTGGGCAACAGAGTGAGACTCTGTCTCAAAAAATAAAAAGAGTTACGGATCACGCTACGAAAAGGTAAATAAGACACGTCCTATTCTTTGATGCCACCGTGAGACCTGGAGGCGCTTCTAGGGTGAGATTCGCATTCCCAGCCCCTCGGCCCCCACCCACCCTGCAAAGCCCTCGCCGTCCGGGGGAGGGGGGACTGGCATCAGCTCTTTGTAAGAGGATTTTCTTGGGAAATGGTTGGAGCGAGCTGCTCTGTGGACGATAGAACCGCGTAAACCCGATAAAAGCAACCGAAGAGGAGACGTGCGGGCGGAGTGCGGGTTACAGGTGGATCACGTGTGCCGGGGTGTGGGTTCGAGCGCTCCTTTGCGGGCCTGGCGCATCCGGTCATCTCGCCGACCCCGCTGGCCTTGCGTCCGGGGCTCCGCACACACTCGGGGGACCCAGGGCCGCCATCCCGCCCCTCCCGCCCCTGCTGCCCCCCCGGGTGACGGGCTGAGCGTCGGGGCCTGGGGACGTCCCCCGGCAGGCGGATGAGGTTGGAGGTCAGACGCGGGCCTGGGAGATGGGGGCGGAGAGCTGAACGTCACCGGGGAGGGACAGGCTGACCCCCGAGCGGTCGGGGACACGGCACAAAAGGGAGGAGGAGGGAACAGTCTGCAGCCTCGGGAGACCTTGGAGAAACCGAGTCACTGGGCCCCGCAGAGCTGCCTTTGAATTTGCGTGTTGAACACCGTTTTTAAACATTAAATAACTACTTCCACGAATTTGCCGAAACAAAGAAATTATTGTTTTCTTGGGTGAAGTCAGGTGACGTTGAACCCGGAAAGTCCAACTGGACTTTTTTTTTTTAGATTCAGGGACCTGAAATTTGGCTGAGAAATATGGAGAGCTTGTTCCTTCCCGAGTAGACCCTGAGCGGTCGGCTGGGCCCCCAGACTCTCAGCCCGTCTGCGGGTGCCGGGGCGGCTGCTGGCCCCAGACGTCCCTGGAATGGGACGCTCGAGACACACGGGGCCGCCCGGGCTCTGCCCGTGCCGGGGGCTCGGCCGTGACCCCCACACTGCAGAAGGCGCCGTTAGAATCCCACGTTGCTTGTGTTTTTCTTGCATTTCCGGCCTCAACTGCAAACGTTCCGTAACTGTTCGCCACAGTCACTAAGAGATAAGGGTGTCCTTTTGCATTTATTTATCTCTCCGTAGTTTTTGTTTGTTTTACAACTTTATTATATATTAATATATTATATATTATATAATATGTTTATTAATTTATAATATATTTTATATATTAATTTATAAGAATTAATTTTATAATATATTTATTAAACTATATAATATTATATTATATATTATTATAAAACACAGCTTTATTATTGCCATCACAAAGAGCAGCTGTTCACAGGGCAGGGGACATGGCAGCGATAAGTGGGTTCTGCAGGACCACAATGCCTGAGTCCCTGCAGGAACCTCTTGGATATGTAGCGGTCCGTGCTGACCGGCTAGGACTTCTTCCCCTTGCCGCTCTTGGGGACCTCGGTCCACGTCTCCTTCACATTCTCCGGCACCGTGCCCCAGTGCCTGTCAAAGGCCTTCACGCGGCCCAGGAGTCTCTTGTTCTCGCGGCAATTGACAAGCACGTGAGTGTTGTTCTTGACCGACTGTGTGAGCACAGAGAGCCGACCAGCGCTAGACTCTTCCTCCTGGCCAGGTGTGGTGGCTCACACCTGTAATTCTAGCTCTCTGGGAGGCTGAGCCGGGCGGATCGTTTGAGCTCAGGAGTTTGAAACCAACCTGAGCAAGAGCAAGACCCCGTCTCTACTATAAATAGAAAGAAATTAATTGGCCAACTAATATATATAGAAAAAAAAATTAGCCAGGCATGGTGGCGCATGCCTGTAGTCCCAGCTACTTGGGAGGCTGAGGCAGGAGGATCGCCTGAGCCCAGGAGTCTGAGGTTGCTGTGAGCGAGGCTGACGCCACGGCACTCACTCTAGCCTAGGCAACAGAGTGAGATTCTATCTTAAAAAAACACAAAAAAACAAAACTTCTCCCTCCTCCCTCTTTTGTAGCTCCTCTTGGGCTTGTTGAGGAGGCTCACGGTGGCGGCTGTGTTCTCGGGTCACTCCTTGCTCCGCGCTGCTTTTCTGCTTCTGTATTTATCTCTCTCCATAGTTTTGTTTACGCTGCATCGATTGGTCTTTAATGGAACTCTTTTAACCTGGAATCCTCGACCAGGAATGTTGGTGCCAACCCACAGTATTTGTTCGAAAGCCGTTTGGAAAAAAAAAAAAAAAGAAACACACACACACAAGAGGATTTTATATTTTTATATTTTAAGACCTGAACTGACCTGGTCAGATGTCTTCAACTGAGAATGAATGGGAGGGAGGGAGGGACGGACTTTTGCCATCGTGCGAGGCCCATGTTTTCAATACTGACCTTGAAAAGGAAGCAGAGGTCGACCTCAGGTAGACCCATGAATCCTTCCGCAGGGCAGGTGGGCAGATTCACCCAGGTGGGTTTTCTGTTGTCAAAGCCAGGCATCCTGGCCGGGCGCGGCGGCTCACGCCTGTCATCCCAGCACCCGGGGAGGCCGAGGCGGGAGGATCGCTCAAGGTCAGGAGTTCAAGACCAGCCTGAGCAAGAGCGAGACCCCGTCTCTACCAAAAAATAGAAAAGAGCCGGGCATGGTGGCGCATGCCTGTAGTCCCAGCTACCCGGGAGGCTGAGGCAGGAGGATCGCTTGAGCCTAGGAGTCTGAGGTTGCTGTGAGCTAGGCTGACGCCGCAGCACTCACTCTAGCCTGGGCAACACAGTGAGACTCTGACTAAAAAAAAATAAAAATAAAAAACATCGTCCTGCAGCGTGGGTGGGGACCCAGCGGTGATCAGCATGGCTCCACCAAAGCCCCGGGCCGATAGACAGGCGAGGCTCACGCCAGGCTGCACACGAGGTCCACGGAGGCGCCGTGAGCCACGCAGACCCCACCACGGGGACAGCCGGTTGACCGGATGCTTAACGTGAATCACGGCACAAAAACCATCGAAGAGGCCCTTGGAGCAGGCGACGTCTGAGTGTGGACTTAGGATATGGGAGAGTTTGCAACAGGAGGAGGAGAGAACTTTCCAAGCAGAGACAAAGAACAGCCGGCGCCGGCCCAGCGGTGAGGGCGGGATTCGGTCCGGGGGCGGGAAGGAGCCGCGTTCGGATCAGCCCGGGGAAGCTCCGCCCCTCTGCCTCGTGGCGGGCGGTTGTGCCACCATATGCAGGGATCTTGGGGTCCCAGCCGGCGTGGCCCAAGTCTCGCCCCACCAGCGGGCAGGGGCGTGTCTGAGCACCTCCCCGGGCCTTGCCGGGTGGGGGGGTGACCGGAGCCTCCTGCACCCGGAGGAGAAAGTACTGAAAGGTGATGAGCTCCCCGTCACAGTGTGGATCCAAGGTGACCCTTTGCCAGGAACATCAAAGAGGAAGGTTTAATCAGATGCCCTTTAAGATCTCCGCCAGCTCGGGGAGGTGACACTGTGGACGGGACATCGCGGGGCAGTGCCCACAGCCGCCCGGGAGGGAGACAAGCGGCGTCCTCCACAGCCCTCCCTGGGACTCTGGCTCCCTGATCTCCCCATCCTGGAGCGGCCGCTCCTCTCACCCCAGACGCCGCCCATCCCCGTGTCCCCGACGCGGCCGAGCTCGGCCTCCGCCCGTCTGTCTCAGCAGCCTGGTCAGTCCTCGAGCCCTGAGGAGCTCGGATCCCGGCCGTCGGAACAGGTGACTCAGCGAGGTCCCCGCCCGTCCCTGGTGCCCGGTTTCTAGAACGTGCCCTGCGCTCGCCCAGCGCGGCCCTGGCTCCCCCGCGCGCACGTTGTGGGAAGTCCGATCGAGTCTGAGGCGGAGGGAACGTGGGCGGCCCGTTCCGCAGAGCCCGCGCCACCTTCACGCCAAAGCCGGCCGGGACGTCACCAGAAAGGGAGGACGCCGTCACAAGGGCCGAGGGCTCTGCTGAGCGTAGGTGGACACGCCAGAGTGACTTCAAGAGCGTTGCGGGAAGGTGACGATCCGTCCGGCCCCACGGGGCCGCCTCAGGCCGGCTCGGCGACGAGAATCCTCGTCACTCACGCCGTCGTCTCGAGCGTTAAATAAGAAGGGCCGAGGGTGACGTCGAGGGTGCGAGGGTGACGTGGGCGGCTGCTCCTGGTGCAGGCCAGAGACCCCTCCTTCTCCGGGGCCGGGGCGGCTCGCGAGAGTGAGAAAACGTCATGACTGTAAAGTTTTCCGGCGGCGAAAGAAACAGAGAGAGAGAGAGAAAGGGGATCAAACAGCGTGGCTTTATTATGCATTCCCGGGTGAGGTTCATGGGTCCCAAGAGCAGGCTGGGGGGCAGGAGTCGTGTCCCTTTGAAAGGGGGGGGGCTTTCGTGCCCTTTTAAGTATAATGGCTGAGGACTTTTGGCGGGAGGAGCTGGGGTGACCTTCGGCGGTCATTGAGACATAGGAGGGGCCGGCGGTATTTGCGGAATCCAGAAGCCGAAAACTGCCTTATCTGGGTGGACACCCGGGTGTGGTTGTTCCCAGCGGGGCCGGGCGGTTGTCCTTGGCCGGTCTGGTCTCGTGCGTGAGCCTTTTCTTTTTGACCTAGGGAGGGGAGGGGGCCGCCACCAGCCCTTCAGTGACGTCACCCTCACATGGTGGCGTCTCCCGCGTCTGGATTCCCCACTAGACCACCAGCTCGCCGTGGGTGGGGACGGGACCGCAGAGCACAGCCACACCGGCCGCGCACTGCACAACTAAGGGCCGCCATGCACGCATGCAGACCGGGGGCAGCAGGCTTTTTCCGTGAAGGGCCTGACGGTCCATATCTTAGACTCTGTCTCAGCTCAGCAGTCACAGACAGCCCACAAACGGACGAGCGTGGCCGCGTCCCAAGGAAACTTCACTCATGTGAGTTTCAGGTAATTCTCACATGTTGCGGAATACGCTTTTGATTTTTTTTTTTCCAGGCGTTTAAAAATGTAAAACTTGGCCGGGCGCGGTGGCTCACGCCTGTCATCCCAGCACTCTGGGAGGCCGAGGCGGGCAGACTGCTCGAGGTTAGGAGTTCAAAACCAGACTGAGCAAGAGCGAGACCCCATCTCTACTATAAATAGAAAGAAATCAATTGGCCAACTAATATATAGAGAAACAATTAGCCGGGCGTGGTGGCGCATGCCTGTAGTCCTAGCTACTCGGGAGGCTGAGGCAGGAGGATTGCTTGAGCCCAGGAGTCTGAGGTTGCTGTGAGCGAGGCTGACGCCACGGCACTCACTCTAGCCTGGGCAACAAAGTGAGACTCTGTATCAAAAAAAATTTTTTAAAAAAAATGAGGCCAAGGCAGGCAGATTGCTTGAGGTCAGGAGTCCAAAACCAGCCTGAGCAAAACCCTGTCTCTACTAAAAATAGAAAGAAATTAATTGGTTAACTAAAAACATATAGAAAAAATCAGCCAGGCATGGTGGCGCATGCCTGTAGTCCCAGCTACTCGGGAGGCTGAGGCAGGAGGATCGCTTGAGCCCAGGAGTCTGAGGTTGCTGTGAGCGAGGCTGACGCCACGGCACTCTAGTCTGGGCAACAGAGTGAGACTCTGTCTCAAAATAAAATAAATAAATAAAAACGTAAAGCTCGTTCTCAGCTCTCCGGCCACACAAAACAGGGGCCGAGGCAGATTTGGCCATGGGGAGGGGGTTCCCACCCCAACACCCACCCCAGGCAGAGGTCGGCGGCCGCCGTGGGCCTGGTTCCGTGCTCTCGGCTGCCGTGTTAGACGTGGGGGCCGGCACCCGACCGACCGTGCCCCGGCTCCCGGCGGGGGGGCTCTCAGTGCCTGTGGGGGGGGGGGGAACGGACTCGAGTTCCCCAGGACGCCGCTGGGAGCTCACCTTCGCAGACCCACGCGGATTCTGGAACATCCCCCTTAGAAAGCCTCGAGAGACGCACCATTTGACGAGAATCAGTCATTCCTATTTAAGCTGTCACAGAGCACAGGGAAAAAAAAATAGAAAACTTCCCAATTATTTTCACCCATATTTGATTTTTAAAATAGCGCATTTGCATGTGTGCAGACTCCCTCTCTCTCTCTGTCTCTCTGTCTCTGTCTCTGTCTCTCTCTCTCTCTCTCTCTCTCTCTCTCTCACTCTCTCAGCTCTCCCCCGAGCTGCGCCGACCAAGTGTGGGGGTGACAGGGGTAGAGCAAAGGGCGTGGCCCGTGCAAAGGCCCTGAGGCTCAGCAAACTCGGGGAACACAAGGGAGGCCAGCGTGGTAGGCGGGGAGCGGGCAGGGAGTGCTCGTGACACAGCAGGGGCCCTTCTGCAGGGCGTGAAGGCCGAGTTAAAGCCACTGCACGTGGTCAGACTGAGATTTTAGGTGGTGAACTTCTTTTTTTTCTTTTTCTTTCTTTTTTGAGACAGAGCCTCACTCTGTCACCCAGACTAGAGTGAGTGCCGTGGCGTCAGCCTCCCTCACAGCAACCTCAAACTCCTGGGCTCAAGCGATTCTCCTGCCTCAGCCTCCCGAGTAGCTGGGACTACAGGCATGCGCCACCACGCCCGGCTAATATTTTCTATATATATTAGTTGGGCAATTAATTTCTTTCTATTTTTTTTTTTTTAGTAGAGACGGGGTCTCGCTCTTGCTCAGGCTGGTCTCAAACTCCTGGCCTCGAGCGGTCCTCCCGCCTCGGCCTCCCAGAGTGCTGCAATGACAGGCGTGAGCCTCCGCGCCCGGCCAAGGGGTGATCTTCCGTGGGGAGAACGGGTGGCCAGCGGCCAGGACATCGGTCCAGGCAGGGACACGGCTGCGCAGGCAGCTCCGAGGCCCCGGCTGGGGTGAAGCGGGGAGGTGACGGGTGCCCCCACCCCTGTGCTGGCGGAGAGGCTGGTGGGCGGGCCGAGCCCCTGCGGGTGAGCGGAGGGGCGGGGGCGGGGGAGGAGCTCTGGTGGCAGAGTCCAGAGAAAACCACCAAAACCGTTACCAGGGCAGCTTTGTTAGAAAACAACCAAAATCAGTAGCTTTTCCCCGTTTCCGCAGCAACCACTTGGAAAGTGTGGGATGGGAGAGGGCCCCGTTCCCAGCAGCAGCAGCAGCAAAAACATGAGCTGTCCGGGGGCAAGCGCCGGTCCCGTGTGCTGAGCAGAACCCGGGCAGGAAGATGCCGTGTCGTAGGCATGACGCTCTCGCCCGGAACGTCCTGCAGGGTCAGTGCGATTCCGACCCCGGCGCAGCCTCGCGGAGTGAGTTTAGAGCTCAAATACACGCAGCACCAACCGGGCGGACAATGCACCCGGGCCCCTTAGGGTCAGGTCGCCGGGTCGATGAGCGGCGTAGACGCAGGAAACAGTTAATACAGTCGGGCACGGCGCACGCAGACCGTTTCCAGGCCTCCTCAAACCACGCAGGCAACCCTGCGACTGAGGACAAGCGGCGGACGCGCCAGACCCAAATCCTCACGGACGTCTCCAGGCACTTGCTGACGTCTGGGGCGCCGCTGAACCCACTGCTTGAAGACGGGTGAACCCCAGAGAGACAAGCGTCACCTGTCGCCGCGTGGCCCTGCACTGCCCCTTCACCGGCTGCGTCTTGTGCCGTGGGCGGGCGCACAGCACGCCCTGTTCACCGCCAAGCCCCCGGGGTCCGGGACCAGCCTGGCACGCGGTCGGCACCCGTGTGGGGGCCGACGCAGGGCCGTGTGCTCAGCGAAACCGGAGACGCCAGAGGGCAGAGACGTCCTGGCACCCCGGGCGGGGAAGATGCCGCGTCGTAAACACGGCGCTTTCACCCGGAATGTTCTGCGGGTTTAGTGTGATTCCGACCCCACTGCAGCCTAGCGAAGTGAGTTTAGAGTTCAGCGGAAGGAACAAACACACGCAAAAGACGATGTTCTGGAGGAAGAACGGCGGTGAAAGGCGCGTTCCCCGCCTGCGATTAAAATATGCCATAGAGGGCCGGGCGCGGCGGCTCGAGTCTGCGATGCTGGCACTTGGGGAGGCCGAGGTGGGAGGATTGCTCGAAGTCAGGAGTTCGAGACCAGCCTGAGCAAGAGCAAGACCCCATCTCTACTATAAATAGAAAGAAATTAATTGGCCAACTATAAATATATAGAGAAAAAATTAGCCGGGCATGGTGGCGCATGCCTGTAGTTCCAGCTACTCGGGAGACTGAGGCAGGAGGATCGGTTGAGCCCAGGAGTTTGAGGTTGCTGTGAGCTGGGCTGACACCACGGCACTCACTCTAGCCTGGGCAACAAGGTGAGACTGTGTCTCAAAAATAAAATAAACCAAAATAAAATAAAATAAAATAAAATACACACACACACATATATGTATATATAATTAGCCGGGCATGGTGGCGCATGCCTGTAGTCCCAGCTACTCAGGAGGCTGAGGCAGGAGGATCGCTTGAGCCCAGGAGATTGAGGTTGCTGTGAGCGAGGCTGACGCCACGGCACTCACTCTAGCCTGGGCAACAGCGTGAGACTCTGTCTCAAAAAATAAATAAACACACACACACACACACTATAAAGGTCTGTGAACGCAGAGTAATGAAAGCAGCCTGAGCCCGATGCCAGGACAAGACCGGCAGACGAACAAACAAAACCCCAAGTCCAGGAACGACTTAAGAACGTGCGAGAACTCAGTTATGACATTACAGAAGCCCAGGCAAAACGGCCGGCGCGTTGGGTTGCTGGAGCTGGCGGGTGGCTGAGGAAAGGGAGGGAAGGTCACACCCGTGTCTCCCGTCCATACGTGAGGCCAGAGCGAGCACCGCTTGGTGTCCGTGTGTGGGTGAGACCGTGAGCACAGGGGGCATTCTGCAGCCCAGGGTCGTGGAGGGGGCCTGCCCACGCCCCAGGCAGAGGGAAAGTGGTTCCCTGTTTCCCCGAAAATAAGACTGGGTCTTATATTTTTCCTCAAGAAGACACCCTGGGGCTTATTTTCAGGGGATGTGTTATTTTTGTTAAGGACGGTACAACAATCTACGTTTATTCAAATACAGTGAAGCCGTCTTCTTCTGGGACATCATCCTCACTCTCCAGACCCCGAATCCCGTCCTGAATGTCTTGTGACTCTGTTTCCCTTAGAGCCACCGGCCCCGATCTCTCCTGTGGAGCCACAGAGCTCTCACGGGGCGGATGAGAAGGGCTGCTCATGTTCTTTCCCGCTCCGCGACGACACGCACGGGTTGTGCAGACGCTGCGCAGCCACGCCCGTCACCAGGGCTGATTTTCGGGGTGGGGCTTCTATGGCGCACATGCTTAGACATCCTGCCAGGGCTCGTTTTATGGGGAGGGCTTATTTTCGGGGAAACACGGTGTGTGCCTCCCAGAGCCGAGTGCAAGAACCTCAGCACGGCACCAAACCCAAAACCCGTGGTCAAACGCTGAGCAGAAACGTCTACAGCGTACACGCCAGACTGCTCTTCATTCTGAGTCATTTAAGATCAGTGAGAGAGAAAGCCGTCAGGGGACGTGAGCAGGCAGCTCCCAAAGGAAGGGACACAGACGGCCAATTCGCAGGGAAAATGTTCAGCCGACAACACCAGCAGTGGCTTTTAAAAAACAAGTCGAGTCAAAATGACATCATTTTTGTTTCTTGCGGGATGGGTTACAGTGGTGATTTCTGAGAAGCAGGGTCGCAGGTAAAATTCCCAGAGTTCAGTGGAGAAGGGAGGGATTCTCCAACAGTGGAGGCCTCATCAACCGTGTCCGTGTAATCGTAGCTTACGACGTTCCTGACGTGCCGCTGCACACGCCTGTGCAGTCCCAGAACACGTGGGAACGTCCTGCACGGCGTTGGCCGGAGCTGCCTGGCAGCGGCTTCCCGCGCCTGGCTGTGGGGGGCTGGGGTCACCCCGGGGTTCTAGATGCGCGTCGAGACCCTGACCTGGCTCCTGCGAGAGCCCGGGCCCTGCGGTCCGAGGTCGGCGTCTCTCTGCACCTGAGCCGTCTCTCCCTGTCGCGCTTTCCGAAGCCTCGTGGCCTCATGGCGGGCGACCGCCGTCCCCGCAGCTGCTGCGCAAGGGGTTGGGGGGCGGGGGAGGGGAGCCAGCCTTGCGGTCCTCGCGTTGCCACGCCCGGGACCCTCCCCCGGGACGCGGGTGACGGCGACTCTCGGCAGCGGGCTCCACGCTCAGAAGTGGGCACGGAGGTGTTTCCTCTGCCCGGATGTTGTCCCGTCCCCTCCGCGTCCAGCCTGCGTCCCTCCCTGCGCCTGGGGACGGGAGCCATGCGGCCTGGAGGTGTCTCGATGTGTGTGTGTGTTCTGTGTGTTCTGTGTGTTGTGTTGTATATGTTGTGTGTGCTGTATGTTGTGTCATGTGTGTTGTGTGTGTTTGTTGTGTGTTGTGTCGTGTTGCATTGTGTGTGTTGTATGTTGTATCTCGTGTGTTGTCTTGTGTGTGTTGTGTGTGCTGTGTGTTGTGTCGTGTGTGTTGTGTGTCTCTCTCTCGTACCCTCTCTCTCTTCTCCCTCACCTTCCTCACCTCTTCCTCCCTTGTACCTGACCCTCCGTCCCCTTCCCCTACCCCATCTCTCTGCAGAGGGGGTGCTCAAGCTCTCACCTCTTCGAGCCCCCCCACATCCATGGCCCCCCAATCCTGACCCCCTGTCCGGCCCCTCATCCCGCCCCCCATCCCGCCCCCATCCCGCCCCCCCAGTCCTTCCCCCATCCCGCCCCCCACGGCCTCCCCCGTCCCGCCCCCCCGTCCTGCCCCCCCTGTCCTGCCCCCACGCCCCCCCTGTCCTGCCCCCACGCCCCCCCTGTCCCGCCCCCACGCCCCCCCGTCCTGCCCCCCACGGCCTCCCCCATCCCGCCCCCCCGTCCCGCCCCCACACCCCCCCGTCCCGCCCCCACGCCCCCCGTCCTGCCCCCACGCCCCCGTCCTGCCCCCCCACACCCCCGTCCTGCCCCCACGCCCCCCCGTCCCGCCCCCACGCCCCCCTTGCCCCCCCATCCTTCCACCCGGCTCTTATTGTTCCGAGACAGCCTCCCCGGGGGTTGGGGGGTCGCTGCTGGGAGCAGGGATGGCGCCCAGCGTGGAAAACGCCAGAAGCCTCCGCAGCCAGGCAGAGGCTGGGCAGGCACGGGTGGGGGCAGAGAGCACACCCGGGGGGGGGGGCCTCTGACGTGGCGAAGACAGAGAAGAGAACATTCCGGGGAGGGGGGTGGCAGTCGGGGCTGCCCCTGACTCCAGGAACAGCTCTCCCTCTCTGGGCCTCAGTTCCCCATCCATAAACGGGGTCTGCTACGAAGTTCCCCAGACGCGGGGCCTCCGGGTGGCAGAGCCGGGGTGCCGGCGGTGGGCGAGGAGGAGGAGGAGGAGGAGAAGAGCAGGGAGGAGCGTCTGGGGAGGAGGGATGGGAGGGCCTGGGGAGCCGTGGGGGGACGGGGCGGCCCAAGGCAGCCATGGCCCCTGGGACGCTCGGAGCCCCTCCTCACGCAGGGCCGAGTGGCCGGCGAGGACACTTGTCCTGCTCGGCACGTGGGCACAGGCAGGCAGGGGCTTTGTGAGCAGGGGCACCCCGGCCTCTTGGCTGCCCTGACTTGGGGTCCCCAGAAAGGGGCCGGGTCTGGAGCAGCAGCGAGCCAGCGTCTGCTGAGTGTCCGCCGTGCC
This sequence comes from Microcebus murinus, assembly GCF_040939455.1. Taxonomy (NCBI): domain Eukaryota; kingdom Metazoa; phylum Chordata; class Mammalia; order Primates; family Cheirogaleidae; genus Microcebus; species Microcebus murinus. The sequence continues at coordinate 358,176 of NC_134110.1, read as the reverse complement.
CCTGCATCCCTGTCCCCTGCGCCCCTGCATCCCTGTCCCCTGCGCCCCTGCATCCCTGTCCCCTGCGCCCCTGCATCCCTGTCCCCTGCGCCCCTGCACCCCTGTCCCCTGCGCCCCTGCACCCCTGTCCCCTGCGCCCCTGCATCCCTGTCCCCTGCGCCCCTGCATCCCTGTCCCCTGCGTGTTTTGCACGGGAGGCCGAGAGGGGGCGGGCATCTCGCTCCAGGCCCCACAGCCAGGGAGGGGCGTGAGGCTGTGCGCCCCAACCCAGCTCTCTGCACATCGACGGGTGGCTTTTACCCACCTCCCCAGAGCCCGGGTCCCCCCAACTCCGCAGGGGCGCCCGGCAGGTGGGGGCTTTGGAGACGGGACCCCCCCCCCAGAGCAGCGCCCACCCCCATCACTCCGGCACCGTCTGGAAACGCTCGATGATTCTTCTGTACGGGCCTGCGTCCCCGTTTGCACCGGGCACCCCAAATTATTAGCATATCGTCCCTCCTGCTGGCAGGGCTTTTGCGTGTGCAGGTCCCGCTGGAGAAGAGGGTCTCTCTCTCGGGAGGTTTGGGGCAGGGCCGTCTCGGGGGGAGCAGGGAGCCCCCGGCTGGCTGGCCAGAGCTCACCCTGCGCTTCCTTTTCCAGCGAAACCATCATGTTCCTGCACCAGATCTTCTACCAGGGCCTGAAGGCCCGGATCTCCAGCTGGCCCACGCTGGTCCTGGGTGAGTGGCCGGCCCTGCGCGGGCCCCGGCTGGGGGGGACCCTCTCCCCGGCCACCCCCACGGCTGGGGACGTCGTGTCTTTCGGGGAGCACTGGAGGGTCCCCCTCAAACTGCAGAATCCCTCGGGGGGGGGCAGAAAGAAAGAGACTCGTTGGCAAGAACTCTGTTTTTAGGAGGAAGTGATGTATTTTTAGTTTCCCATCCCCTTTTAAAAAAGAAAGCACGCGCATCCATTTGAGAGCGCTCGAGAGCCCAGAAAAGTAGGAAACGTTTAAAAATACCGGCCACGGTTCTGCTTCCCAAAGATAACCGCTGTAAACACGTTGCTGTGTTTTCTTCCAGTTATTTTTTTTTTTTTACGCATAGAGCTTGTGTTTTTTTTTTCCATTTTACATAATTGCAAACATGCTGAATATAGACGGAATCTTCCGTGTGTTTTTTTTTTCTTTTACTTAACGTTACGGCACGAGCATTTTCTCACGCCAAGGCGTGCTTTCTGATCACACATGTGACGCTCCAGTACTCCATGGAGGTCCCATCCCCGATCCAGCCACCTCCCGCCGTTGGCTCTTAGGGCTGTTCTGATTCTGTTGTCATTAGAAATAATCATCTCTCCAGCCTGAGCAAGAGCGGGACCCTGTCCCTACTAAAAATAGAAGGAAATTAGCTAGGCAACTAAAAATACACATAGAAAAAATATTAGCCGGGCGTGGTGGTGCCTGCCTGTAGTCCCAGCTACTTGGGAGGCTGAGGCAGGAGGATCGCTTGAGCCCGGGAGTTTGAGGTTGCTGTGAGCGAGGCTGACGCCACGGCACTCCAGCCCGGGCAACACAGTCAGGCTCTGTCTCAGAGAAAAAAGAAAAAGAGAGAGAAATAATCATCTCTGCATACGAAGTTTTCCCCATGGCAGAGGCCGTTTCCTGGGGATGGGTTTGCAAAAGCAGATCTGCTAAACCAAAGCGCCCCAGCACACGGGCTTGTGAAATGCTCATAGCCGTCCTAGGTCCCTCCCGCATCTCCCCTCACCTGCCCCAAACGTCGTCTGCCTCTTTACTCACTTTCTGAGTTTGGCAGACAAAGCCGAGTGCTGGTGTCTCCTCCACCACGGAGTCAAGGAGGCCGGCTTAGGGAGCTGAGGCCGCAGGTGGAGGCCACAGAGCCGACCTGAAATCCAGCGCCCGGCTGTGGGTGGGATGGGGAGCCGAGGGCCGGGGGTCTCCCCGCTGACCGCCCGCCCGCCCGCAGCCGACCTGTTCGACATCCTGCTGCCCATGCTGAACATCTACCAGGAGTTCGTGCGCAACCACCAGTACAGCCTGCAGATCCTGGCGCACTGCAAGCAGAACCGCGACTTCGACAAGCTGCTCAAGCACTACGAGGCCAAGCCTGACTGCGAGGAGAGGACGCTGGAGACCTTCCTCACCTACCCCATGTTCCAGGTGCGGCCCCGCCCCGCCTGCCGGGTTGGGGGGACAGGGAAGGAGGCCCAGCTCGGGGCTGCACGGCTCAGGTTAGGGCAGAGCAGCCACCCTGGGCCCGTCCACCCCCAGGACAGACGGCTCCGCGGGCAGAGGCAGCTCTGGGGAATGGCCACCAGGGGACCGACCCTCCTGCTGCTGCGCCCACCCAGGCCTGCCCAGCCAGAGCAGAGCCCCGACAGACCGTGGGAGAGGCTTGTGGGAGAGCCTCGTGGGAGAGCCTCGACTAGGGGAGGCTGTGACCAGAGGGCAGATCATCCCCCTCCCTCTCCTCCTCCCCCATCCCCTCCCCTGCCCCCTCCCCTTCCTTTCTCCTCCCCTCCCTCCTCCCCTCCCTCCTCCCCTCCCTCCTCCCCTCCCCCTCCCTTCCCTCCTCCCCTCCCCCTCCCTTCCCTCCTCCCCTCCCCCTCCCCTCTCCCCTCTCCTTCCTCTCCCCTCCCTCCTCCCCTCCCCCTCCCCTCTCCCCTCTCCTTCTTCTCCCCTCCCTCCTCCCCTCCTCCTCCCTCCTCCCTTCCCTCCTCCCCTCCCCCCTCCCCTCTCCTTCCTCTCCTCCCTTCCCTCCTCTCCTCCCCCTCCCTCCTCCCTTCCCTCCTCCCCTACCTCCTCCCCTTCCTTCCCCCTCCCCCTTCCCTCCCTCCCTCCTTCCCCCTCCCCCTCCCTCCCCTCTCTCCTCTCATTCCCCTCCCCCTCCTCCCCTCCCTCCTCTCCTCCCCTCCCTTCTTTCCCTCCCTCCCTCCTCCTTCCCTCTCCCTCCCCCTCCCTCCTCCCCTCCCTCCTCCCCTTCCTCCTCCCCCTCCCTCCTTTCTCCCCTTCCCTCCTACTATCCCTTCCTCCCCTCCCTCTTCCTCTCTCCCTCTCCCTCTGTCTCTCTCACTTCCTCACTGGTCCCCACGCCCCCACCCCTCCCTTGCTCTGCACCTGTCTGGCTGACACTGTCTCCCCGCCTCTGTCTCCCCACCTGTCCCGCGGCAGATCCCCAGGTACATCCTGACCCTGCACGAGCTCCTGGCCCACACGCCCCACGAGCACGTCGAGCGCAACAGCCTGGACTACGCCAAGTCCAAACTGGAGGAGCTGTCCAGGTGGGTGCGCGGGGCGGGGCTGAGGCCGCAGTGTCCCCCACAGGCAGGGCCGGCGCTCAGGGCGGGGTGCAGCGGCCCTCGGAGCGGAGGCCCCGGGCAGGCCGGGCAGCGCGAGTGCGGGCGTGGGAGAGCGGTCGGGAGGGAGAGGCGGTGCAAAGGCCCTGTGGCAGGAGCGAGCCCCGTGTGGGCCGTGGGGTGCGGTGGGGCGCGGCGGGTTGGGCAGGCCGGCAGACAGACGGGGTCCCCTGCACCCCCTCCCCACGCGGGGGCTGGGCCTGCATCTCTGCCCCTCCCAGCGCTGACCTGGAGATCGACAGACCTGCTTCCTCCCTGCTGACTTCCCTCCTTTTCTTTATGTTTCTCCCCAAAATGTGAGCGCTCGCTCCGCGGGCCGTGAGAAAGCTGAGACGAGCCGCCATGGCGTGCCCGGTGTGGGGCGCACTGGGTGGGCGCAGGTCTCCCCCTCTCGCGCCTGCGGCCCCACCCGGAGCTGAGACGCTGGGACTGCTCCCTGGGTTTTTAGTTTTTAGTTTTGAGACAGAGTCTCACTGTGTCTCCCAGGCTAGAGTGAGTGCCGTGGCGTCAGCCTCGCTCACAGAAACCTCAATCTCCTGGGCTCAACCAATCCTCCTGCCTCAGCCTCCCGAGTAGCTGGGGCTACAGGCATGCGCCACCATGCCCGGCTAATTTTTTCTATACATATTAGTTTGCCAATTAATTTCTTTCTATTATTTTTTAGTAGAGGCGGGGTCTCACTCTTGCTCAGGCTGGTTTTGAACTCCTGACCTTGAGCGATCCTCCCGCCTCGGCCTCCCAGAGTGCTGGGATGACAGGCGTGAGCCACCGCGCCCGGCTGGGAGGATCATTTGAGCTCAAAAAAAAACAAGTCAAAATGACATCATTTTTGTTTCTTACTGGATGGGTAACAGTGGTGATTCCTGAGAAGTAGGGTCTCAGGTAAAATTCCCAGAGTTCACACCAACAGTGGAGGCTTCATCAACCGTGTCGGTGTAATCGTAGCTTACGACGTTCCTGACGTGCCGCTGCACACGCCTGTGCAGTCCCGGAACACGTGGGAACGTCCTGCACGGCGTTGGCCCGAGCTGCCTGGCAGCGGCTTCCCGCGCCTGGCTGTGGGGGGCTGGGGTCACCCCGGGGTTCTAGATGCGCGTGGAGCCCCTGACCTGCCTCCCGCGAGAGCCCCCTCCCGGGGTCAGCCGCGGCGGCAGCAGCGCCCGTCCCGTCCCGCAGGGTGATGCACGACGAGGTCAGCGAGACGGAGAACATCCGCAAGAACCTGGCCATCGAGCGCATGATCACCGAGGGCTGCGAGATCCTGCTGGACACCAGCCAGACCTTCGTGCGGCAAGGCAGGCCCCGCCCCGCCCCCGACCCGCCCCCACCCCAGCCCCACCCCGGCCCCGCCTCCAGCCCCGCCCCAGCACCGCCTCCGGCCCCGCCTCCATCCCAGCCCCGCCCCCGCCTCCGCCCCCGCCCCTACCCAGGCCCCGCCCTGCCCCCACCCAGGCCCCGCCTCCGTCCCCACCTCAGCCCCGGCCCCACCCCGCCCCCACCCAGGCCCCGCCTCCGGCCCTGCCCCAGCACCGCCTCCGGCCCCGCCCCACCTCCATCCAGGCCCCGCCCCCACCCCGCCTCCGCCCCCACCCCCACCCAGGCCCCGCCTCCCTCCCTACCTCAGCCCCGGCCCCGCCCCGCCCTGCCTCTGACCCCGGCCCACCCCGCCTCCATCCCTGCCCCGGCCCCGCCCTGCCCCCACCCCGGCCCCGCCTCCGGCCCCGCCCTGGCCCCAGCCCCGCCCCACCTCCGGCCCCGCCCCACCCCGCCTCCATCCCGGCCCCGCCCCTGCCCCGCCTCTGTCCCCGCCCCCACCCAGGCCCCACCTCCACCCCAGCCCCGGCCCCGCCCCGCCTGTCCCCGCCCCGCCCCGGCGCCCCCACCCCTGCCCCCCGCCCCGCCCTGCGCCGTGTGCCCACAGCAGCGTCTACACAGGCAGGCACGGGCCGTTGCTGGTTTCCCAGGTTCCTTCTCTGCAGTGTAGACAGGGCCTTGCCCAGGTGGCCTTGGCGTGTCTGTCCCGCGTCCAGTAAACTCTGACCCGTCCTGGGGGGGGGGCCATGGGGGAGGGGACAGACACGCTGGGCGCCGGCCGCCCTCCGGCCTTGCTCGGGGCCTCCGCCCTGGGGCCGCGCGGCCCTCGTGGTAGGAGGCCTTTGCCGCCTTCCGCCGCGGCGCCCGGGGCGGGTTCGGGGAGGCCCAGCCCCGGGGGACCCTCTGCGGCCCAGGGACCGATGTCCCACTCAGGGATGCCACGCACATGCACACACACGTGTACACACGCACATGCACATGCATGCACACACGTACACACATGCACTCGCACGTGCACACACGCACGTGCACATGCACATGCATGCACACACATGCACACAGGCACACTTGCTCGTGCACACATGCACACAAGCACGTGAACACACGCCGTGCACATACGTGCTCACGCACACACGTGCACACACACATTCAGGCTCCACGCACTGCGGGAAGCTCAGCTCCTGCTCACGTGCCCGCGCGGCCTCCTCTGTGGACCGACCTGCGGGCCCTCCTCCCGCCCTGGGCTCTGCGGCCGTGAAAACCCCGCCAGCCCCCCAGCCCAGCCTTCATCCTCATCCTCGCCACACGCGCCCGGCCCGGTGGGGCTTCTCTGGGCGCCCGTCCCGCCCCCGGCGTCTCCCTCGCGCCCGCCCGGCAGGGGCGCCCGGAGGGGCGGCTCAGCCTCCGACCTCCCGCAGGCTCCCTGATCCAGGTGCCCATGTCCGAGAAGGGCAAGATCACGCGCGGGCGCCTGGGGTCGCTGTCGCTGAGGAAGGAGGGCGAGCGGCAGTGCTTCCTGTTCTCCAAGCACCTCATCGTCTGCACCCGCGGCTCGGGCGGGAAGCTGCACCTGACCAAGGTGAGGGCCGCGGCACGGGGGCAGGTGCTGGGGACACGCACACACGCATACAGGTATACGTACACGTGTACACACGTGCATGCATACATGTGCATGCACACGCGCACATACATACACAGGCACATGCACACACAGGCACATGCACACAGGCAGGTACCTGGCAGGTGAACAGACAGGGTCTGACTGATTTCCCACCCGAGCAATTGTGGGAGGGGAGGTGTCCAGGCCCCCAGGGGTCTGAGCAAACCCCCAAAAGGTGTGTGTCTGTGTGTATTAGTGTGTGTGTATTGGCGTGTGTGTATTGTGTGTGTCTGTGTGTGTATATTGGTGTGTCTGTTTGTGTCTGTGTGTTGGTGTATGTGTATGTATTGGGGTGCATGTGTGTGTGTGTATTGGAGTGTATATTGTGTGTGTGTCTGTGTGTGTATTCGTGTGTGTCTGTGTGTGTATTCGTGTGTATTGGTGTGTGTCTGTGTGTCTATTTGTGTGTGTGTCTGTGTGTGTACTGGTGCATGTGTGTCTGTGTGTGTGTACTGGTGCGTGTATGCATGTGCGTGTGTGTGTGTGTCTGTGTGTGTGTGTCTGTGTGTCTGTGTGCGTGTGTGTGCGTGTGTGTCTGTGTGCGGGCGTGCAGGTGCATGGGCAGCACCCCGCTGTGGAGCCGCAGCCTGCACAGCCCACCGGCCCGCTCCACTGGGCTTCTCGTGCGGAGATAAAACCCTCCAACTTACAAAGCAAAATGCCCAGCCGGCTCGTGACACACGCACACGTATGTGCATGCGTGGCGCTGTCCTCTACCCCATTCCGTCCTGGAGCCCCTCACCGCCCCTGCCCTGCCCGCCCAACGCGGCGGCTGTCTTGCAGAACGGGGTGATCTCGCTCATCGACTGCACACTGCTGGAGGAGGCCGAGAGCACAGAGGAGGAGGGTGAGCGCACGGCTGCCGTGTGCCCGCGTGGGGCCGCACACGGATTTACACACGCTCTCCCCACGGCTGGGCCTGGGGGGCTTTGCCGGGAGGGAGGAAGGTGCTCGGGGTGGGGGCCCCTCACCTGGGCACGGGAGGCTGGCCTCCAGAAAAGGGGCCCCTGTCCCCACACGGGAGGCTGGCCTCCAGAGAGGGAGCCCCTGTCCCGACACGGAAGGCTGGCCTCCAGAGAAGGAGTCCCTGTCCCCACACGGGAGGCTGGGCCTCAGAGAGGAGCCCCTGTCCCGACACGGGAGGCTGGCCTCCAGAGAGGGAGCCCCTGTCCCGACACGGGAGGCTGGCCTCCAGAGAGGGAGCCCCTGTCCCCACACGGGAGGCTGGGCCTCAGAGAGGAGCCCCTGTCCCGACACGGGAGGCTGGCCTCCAGAGAAGGAGCCCCTGTCCCCACACGGGAGGCTGGGCCTCAGAGAGGAGCCCCTGTCCCCACACGGGAGGCTGGCCTCCAGAGAAGGAGTCCCTATCCCCACACGGGAGGCTGGCCTCCAGAGAAGGGGCCCTGTCCCCACACGGGAGGCTGGCCTCCAGAGAGGGGGCCCTGTCCCAACACGGGAGGCTGGGCCTCCAGAGAGGGAGCCCCTGTCCCCACACGGGAGGCTGGCCTCCAGAGAAGGAACCCCTGGCCCGGCAGTGACCCCGACCCGCCTTAGCGGTCCCGACTGAGCTGCTCCAGGCCCGTCCGGCTGGCGCTGTGGGTTTGGGGGTCCCCAGGTCATAGCGAGCTCCCCTCCCTCGCTCATCCTCATGCATGGGGGGCGGGGCGGGGCCGCGAGGGTCTCCGACCGGGAGGGGCCGCGCTCACCCCGCCCGCGCCCGTCTCTCCCGGAAGCCAAGGGAGCCGGCCAGGACGTGGACCACCTGGACTTCAAGATCGGCGTGGAGCCCAAGGACTCGCCGCCCTTCACGGTCATCCTGGTGGCCTCGTCCCGGCAGGAGAAGGCGGCCTGGACCAGCGACATCAGCCAGGTGGGCGGCCCCCCCCAAAGCAGGTGGGCCCTTCTCGCCTGGGCTGGCGGGGCCGGGCCTCTTCTCCGTGGGCCTGCTGGGAGTGGCAGGCCGGGGGGTTGGAGACGCACACAGAGAAACCGTCCCCTGGGGGGCTCCTACTTTGGGGCCTGGCCTTGGCCCACCCCCGCCAGGCCGGCTCTCGGCTGCCACCTCCCAGGGACGGTGACACCCCCTTTCTGCAGCCCACACTCCCCAAATCCTGGAGACCCCGTCCGTCATGTGCCCCGGAGCCCCCCCCCCCCGCCCATGCAAGGAGGAACCCTCCCACGGCAGGAACATGGACCCAGGGCCGGGCGGGGCGGGGGGAGGACACAGGGCAGCTCCCCCCCGCCCCCAGAGAAGAGCCTTATTTTTGTTTGTGTGGGTGGTTTTTATTCAAAGCAAAATGTGAATTTGGGGCCGGGCGCGGTGGCTCACGCCTGTGATCCCAGCACTCTGGGAGGCCAACGCGCGAGGATCGCTAGAGGTCAGGAGTTTGAAACCAGCCTGAGCAAGAGCGACACCCCGTCTCTACTAAAAATAGAAAGAAATTAATTGGCCAACTAAAAATATATATACAAAAAATTAGCCGGGCATGGTGGTGCGTGTCTGTAGTCCCAGCTACTCGGGAGGCTGAGGCAGGAGGATCGCTTGAGCCCAGGAGACTGAGGTTGCTGTGAGGGAGGCTGACACCACGGCACTCTAGTCTGGGCAACAGAGTGAGACTCTGTCTCAAAAAAAAAAAAAAAAAATAACAATGTGGGTTTTGCATTTTGTGAGAGCTGAGTGAAATGTCCAATCATCCATTCCCCGCCCGCCAGCAGTCCCCCACACGTGCGGGTTTCTAATCTGGAAACCGTCCCAGCGCCAGGGCAGGGACAGCGCCCGGACAGGGACAACGCCAGGGCAGGGACAGGGCCGGGGCAGGGACAGGGACAGGGCCAGGGCAGGGACAGGGACAGGGAAGGGGCAGGGACAGGGCCAGGGCAGGGACAGGGACAGGGCAGGGGCAGGGACAGGGCCGGGGCAGGGACGGGGCCAGGGCAGGGACGGGGCCGGGGCAGGGACAGGGCAGGGCCAGGGACAGGGCAGGGCCAGGGACAGGGCAGGGACAGGGACAGGGCAGGGACAGGGCCAGGGCAGGGACAGGGACAGGGCCAGGGCAGGGACAGCGCCAGGGCAGGGACAGGGCCAGGGCAGGGACAGGGACAGGGCCAGGGCAGGGACAGGGCAGGGCCGGGGCAGGGACAGCGCCAAGGCAGGGACGGGGCCAGGGCAGGGACAGGGCAGGGCCAGGGCATGGACAGGGCAGGGCCGGGGCAGGGCCGGGGCAGGGACAGCGCCAGGGCAGGGCCGGGGCAGGGCCGGGGCAGGGACAGCGCCGGGAGGCCCTTTGCAGCGGGACAGGCCTGCGTGCGGCCCCCCAGGGGAGGGTCGCAGACCCTGTGGACCTGGTCGGGTCCTTGGGCCGGCCCTCAGGGGCAGCAGCAGGGCATTCGTGCCGAATGCAGCCCGGCCAGGCCAGGCAGGCGTGTCCCCGATTTGCAAACAGGGAGGCTCACACGCAAGTGGGTCACGTGAGCCCCCCAGGGTCCCGCAGCCGGGACCCAACCTCGGACTGAACCCAGAGGACGCCCTGCCCTGCCCTGCCAGGACTGTGGCGGTGGTCTGGTCTGGCTGGGAGGAGGCCGAGACTAGAGGGCCGGGGGCCCCCAGGAAGGTGCCCGACCACCGTCCCGCAAAGACTCTGCCCCTCGGGCCCACGGCGCAGGCCTCTCCGCGCTTCGCTCTGTCACACGCCAGCCCAGCCTTCCCCTGCTGGAGCTGCCCGGCCTCACCCTGACCCAGCCGGCTCTCGCTGGAAGCGTGGGGGCCGTGTGCCGGGCAGGCAAGCTCCTGGTGGCCCGGTGACAGGAGGGAGGGACAAGCCTGACCCCGTCCTCTCTCTGGTTCCAGTGTGTGGACAACATCCGCTGCAACGGGCTCATGATGAACGCATTCGAGGAGAACTCCAAGGTCACCGTGCCCCAGATGATCAAGTACGTGCTCCTGTCCCCCAGCCAGGCCGAGTCCCGGAGACAGAGGCCACACGGGGACGGCCAGGACACGGGGACGACTAGAACACGCGGACCGCCAGGACAGGGGGACGGCCAGGACAGTGGGACGGCCAGGACAGGGGGACGGCCAGGACAGTGGGACGGCCAGGACACGGGGACGGCCAGGACAGGGGGACGGCCGGGACAGGGGGATGGCCAGGACACGGGGACGGCCAGGACAGGGGGATGGCCAGGACACGAGGATGGCCAGGGCAAGGGGACGGCCAGGACAGGGGGACGGCCAGGACAGGGGGACGGGCTGGCCACTGGGGCTCCAAGATGCTGGGGTTCATCTTTTGGGTTTTTTTTTTTTGATGTTTGCTTGTTTGTTTTGAGTTAATGTGTATCTGGATGATCGCTTTGGCTTGGTTTTGTGATGGTTTATTTGTCGTGCACACGCGGATTATTTTTGTATCAGGCTATTTAAAATATAGCATCAGTCGGGAGGCCGAGGCGGGAGGATGGCTTGAGCCCAGGAGTTCGAGACCAGCCAGAGAAAGAGCGAGACCCCGTCGCTACCAAAAATAGAAAGAAATTAATTGACCAACTGAAAATATATATATATATAGAAAAAGTTAGTCGGGCATGGTGGTGCATGCCTGTAGTCCCAGCTACTCGGGAGGCTGAGGCAGGAGGATCGCTTGAGCCCAGGAGTTGGAGGTTGCTGTGAGCGAGGCTGACGCCACGGCACTCACTCTAGCCGGGGCAACAGACTGAGACTCTGTCTCAAAGAAAAAAAAAAAAAAAAAAGATACAGTCTTCAGCGTGCAAGGAATAAGTGCAAAAAAAAAAAAAAAGAAGCAAATGGAGTGAGCACGAGATTTGACCCCAATTCTTGGCGTGAAACGAAAAGCAGAGCGTCTGGCAAAGACTCGGCGTCCAGAGTGTGCAAACCCACCGCTGCGCCGTGGCCATGGCTTGACCACCAGCAGGGGCCGTGGTGTGGCCGCCTTCCAGGCACTGGGTCCCCACGATGCTGGGGAGGCCGCTGCCCACGAGCTCGCACCCTCGAGGCCGGGAAGACATGCGCGGTGCAGACCAGGCTCAGCCCGGGCTCCGGCCGGCGGCACCCGGCAAACTGTCCTCCACTCCCGGCAGCCCCAAGCGGGTCCAAAGCCACGTCCTGGTCCCCCGGGTGTCAGCGGGCGGGCGCCGGGCTGTGCGGGATGCCGCTGCGTGAACGTTGCGTGCTCGGTTCTGTGAACGGAGTTCCTGTCTGTCTTGTGACCCGGCGGCGTGCTGACACCGCGGGGGTTTTTTTGTTGTCTTTTCATGTTGTTTTTTTGAGACGGAGTCTCACTGTGTTGCCCGGGCTAGAGTGAGTGCCATGGCATCAGCCTCGCTCACAGCAACCTCAGACTCCTGGGTTCAAGAAGAATGGCCAACAAACATATGAAAAAATGCTCAACATCTCTAATCATCAGGAAAATGCAAATCAAAACCACACTGAGATATCACTTAACCCCAGTGAGAATGGCCTTTATCAAAAAGTCTCCAAACAATAAATGCTGACGTGGTTGCGGAGAGAGAGGAACACTCCTACACTGCTGGTGGGACTGCAAACTAGTTCAACCTCTGTGGAAAGCAATATGGAGATACCTTAAAGTGATACAAGTGAATCTACCATTTGATCCAGCAATCCCATTGCTGGGCATCTACCCAAAAGATCCAATGACGCTCTACAAAAAAGACACCTGCACTCGAATGTTTATAGCAGCACAATTCATAATTGCAAGGCTGTGGAAACAGCCCAAGTGCCCATCAATCCAAGAGTGGATTAATAAAATGTGGTATATGTATACCATGGAGTACTATTCAGCTCTAAGAAACAATGGTGATATAGCACATCTTATATTTTCCTGGTTAGAGCTGGAACCCATACTATTAAGTGAAGTTTCCCAAGAATGGAAAAACAAGCACCAGATATATTCTCCAGCAAACTGGTATTAACTGAACAGCACCTAAGTGGTCACATAGGTACTACATTAATTGGGTACTGGGCAGGTGGGAGGGGGGAGGGGGGCGGGTATATACATACATAATGAGTGAGATGTGCACCATCTGGGGGATGGTCATGATGGAGACTCAGACTTGGGGGGGGGAAATGGGCATTTATTGAAACCTTAACATCTGTACCACCATAATATGCCGAAATTAAAAAATTAATTAATTAATTAAAAAAAAAAAAAAAAAACTCCTGGGCTCAAGGGATCCTCCTGCCTCAGCCTCCCGGGTAGCTGGGACTACAGGCATGCGGCACCATGCCCGGCTAATTTTTTCTATATATTTTTAGTTGTCCAATTAATTTCTTTCTATTTTTAGCAGAGACGGGGTCTCGCTCTTGCTCAGGCTGGTCTTGAACTCCTGACCTTGAGCGATCCTCCCGCCTCGGCCTCCCAGAGTGCCGGGATGACAGGCGTGAGCCACTGCGTGCCCAGCCTCACACGGTGTTTAGTGTGTGATCTTTCTCCGGTGTTTCTCGTACTGGTTCTAGAACAGAGGGTTCTCTAACTCCGGGTTTCGGGGTGTTGGGAAGAGGCGGTTGCAGCCCCTTCTTCCAATGTCCCCTCGAGCCCCCCTTGTCCTTGGCTGCTGGTGCCACCTACGGGACACGGTGACACCTCAGAGAGCCACCTGGGGGAAGGACGCCAGGGGCTCGGACACCCTCAGGCCCTTGACACCTCTGCGCCCTCCCGCCCAGGTCCGACGCCTCCCTGTACTGCGACGACGTGGACATCCGCTTCAGCAAGACCATGAACTCCTGCAAGGTGCTGCAGATCCGCTACGCCAGCGTGGAGCGGCTGCTCGAGCGGCTGACCGACCTGCGCTTCCTGAGCATCGACTTCCTCAACACCTTCCTGCACTCCTACCGCGTCTTCACCACCGCCGTGGTGGTGCTGGACAAGCTCATCACCATCTACAAGAAGCCCATCAGCGCCATCCCCGCCAGGTGCCTGCGCCCCGCCCCGCCCCACCCCCAACACACACACACCTGCCGGACTGAGGGAGGCCGAGCTCTGCAGCGGGGGCAGCCGGGGGCCCGGGAGGAGCTGGGGTGCTGGGGTGCGCACTGCCTGCCCCCCAGGAGCAAGCCTGCCCGTGAGGAGCACAGAGCGTGGGGGACGTGGGGCGCAGCGCGGGGCGTGGTTTGCGCTGTGAGGACGTATCTTCTATCTCCTGCCGGGCTCCGAGGCGGGTGGGCCCTGCCGGAAGCGGGCGGGACCCAGGCTGCTGGGACACCCCACTTTCAGATCATGCCCCCCAAGTCTGCACGCGAGGCCGTGGGGGGATGTAGGGACGCGGGTTTAGTGTGGGAGACGTTACATGCGCCACTCCCTGTGCCCGGGCTCAGCTTCCCCATCCGCGGAGGACGCGGTCAGCGTGCGCAGGTGGGAGGGGCCTGCGTGGGGTGGGAGGGGTCTCTCAAGCTGCAGGTTGGGGGGGGCTCTAGCACTTCGGGTCAGATGCTGCGGCCGAACCCCCAAAGTCCCTGCGCAAACCCCTGTGGGCAGAACACGCGCCGTTCCTACCCTCGGCCCTGCGCCACTGTCCACTCTGCGCGGAGGCTCAGCTCCAGGGAACGGGGCGCCCCGGCTGCGCCCCTGCGCCCCGCCGGACACAGGCCACCGGCCTCCCCACGACCGTCCCGTCCCGCTCCCCCCCTCCCCCCCGCGCAGGTCGCTGGAGCTGCTGTTCGCCAGCGGCCAGAACAACAAGCTCCTGTACGGGGAGCCCCCCAAGTCCCCCCGCGCCACGCGCAAGTTCTCCTCGCCGCCGCCGCTGTCCCTCGCCAAGACGTCGTCGCCCAGCCGCCGGCGCAAGCTCTCGCTGAACATCCCCATCATCACGGGCGGGAAGGCGCTGGACCTGGCCGCGCTCAGCTGCAGCTCCAACGGCTACGCCGGCGTCTACTCGGCCATGTCGCCCTTCGGCAAGGCCGCGCTGGACACCAGCAAACTCTACGTGTCCGGCGGCTTCGCCAGCAAGATTCCCGACGAGGGCGACGCCGCGCCTGAGAAGCCCGAGGACCCCGCGGCGCCCGGCAAGCCGAGTGAGTGGACGTGCGGGGCGCAGCCGCTCCGGCCTCAACCTCCCCACCCCCAGCGGGGGCCTCGGGCTGCTCCTCGTGCCCCCCGCCCCCCAGGCTGGGGACAGAGGTCTTGTGTTTCTAGCAAGGACGCCAGGTACTTCCGTTAAGGTCTGAGAAGCCCCCCGCAGGGCAAAAGCCACCCTGGGCATTAATTAGCCGTGAAAGGTTCTGATAAGTCCTGCAGCAAAGAGAGCCTTTACGCTTCCTTCCGTCTGCACAGCCCAGATTTGTTCTGTTCGGGCGTCGGAAAATTATAGGCGTAGAATTTTAAAATCGGTGAGTAAAATAAAGAGAAAAATAAAATTAATTCCCTTTCTTCCACCCAGGCTCAGAAGTCTCCGTGAGGGAAGAATCGGACACCGATCAAAACCAGAGTGACGACGGTGATGCTGAAACGTCACCCACCAAGTCCCCCACGACACCAAAGTCCGTCAGAAGCAAAAACTCTTCAGGTGGGTCCCCGACGCCGGGGAGGGCTGGGGCGCATCGAGTAGAAGCAGGAGGGGTGTCCCCGGCACGCCGCGGGGGTGACCCCAGAGAGCAGCGGCCACTCTGAGGTCTCGGGACCCCGAGCGCATGTGGGTGCCGGGGCCGCGCTGGGTGGGTCCCGCCGTCGCCCACGCACTGAGCCCCGCTCGGGCGCGCAGTGGGGCGGGCACTTGGGGCGCGTCCCCGGGCGCCCCGCTGTGCCGGTGGCGTTTTGCTGGGGCCCCGCGTGGCTCCGTGCCAGGCCCTCGCGCCACCCGCAACGCGGCACAAGGGCCGGTCCCCAGGGAGGGAAGTGACCCTGCGCGGCGTGACGCTACCCCGACAGCTCGGACCCTGGTCCGGGAGGGTCCTGGTGAAGCTGTGCTGGGGTTCGGGTCCCATCGCGCCCCTGCGCTCCTGGCGCCGCCGTCCCGCTCCGCGCTCGAGGGGCCGCTGCGCCCCGGGTCCCACGGCCCCGGCCCTCAGAAGAAACCGGGTGGGTGGCGGGTCCCCGGCCTCAGAGAGAAACTGCCCCGAGCGCTGCGGCCGCCTCGCAGCGTCTCAGACGCGCAGAACCGCCCTGCGCAGAGCCGGGTTTCAGAATTGAGCTTTGCGTCTTTCGGGTGAATTATTTGTGCCTCGCGGCGCGAGTGCCAACGCTGTGTCCTGAGTGCGGGCTGCTCTCCAGAGACTCGCAGGAGGAAACTGAAGGCTCCCGGAGTCGTTTATGCCGTGATTACCACTACCAAAAAAAGAAAATCTATCAGTCCGGGCGCGGTGGCTCACGCCTGTAATCCCAGCACTCTGGGAGGCTGAGGCGGGAGGATCGCTCAAGGTCTGGAATTCAAAACCAGCCTGAGCAAGAGCGAGACCCCTTCACTACTATAAAATAGAAATTAATTGGCCAACTAAAAATATATAGAAAAAATTATCCGGGCATGGTGGCGCATGCCTGTAGTCCCAGCTACTCGGGAGGCTGAGGCAGGAGGATCGCTTGAGCCCAGGAGTTTGAGGTTGCTGTGAGCGGCTGACGCCACGGCACTCTAGCCCGGGCAACAGAGTGAGACTCTGTCTCAAAAAAAAAAATCTGTCATTAATAGCAATGATATTCCATAGCATTTATACAGCTTTTCATCAAACACAAAGTCCTTGCCTCTACTTATCTCCTGTAATCTGTGTATCCACCTCCTGAGTAGGCATTGCCCCTGTTACCCAGAGGGGATCACTGAGACTCAGAGAGGTTAAGCAACTTACCCAAGGTCACACAGTGAGGAAGGGTTCGGGGGAATTTCAGCAGGGTGGATGGACTCCCAGTGCAGTGCTCTCTCTGCGACCCGCCGTGCCCTGTCTTGACCTGTCGGTGGGCACTGCGGGCGGGTGTCAGGCCTCGGCCGGGTCACCTGTTCGCTGCACCTGGGCTCGCTCGCAGCCCGGGCCGGGGCGGGCTGAGCGCCTTCGTGCGTCGCGCCCGCAGAGCTCCCGCTGTTCTCCTACAACAACGGCGTGGTCATGACCTCCTGCCGCGAGCTGGACAGCAACCGCAGTGCCTTGTCGGCCGCCTCCGCCTTCGCCATCGCCACCGCGGGAGCCAACGAGGGCGGCCCCAACAAGGAGAAGTACCGGCGCATGTCGCTGGCCAGCGCAGGTGCGTGGCGCGGGCCGTCCGAGGGCAGCCTCGCTGTGGCAGGTGACGGCAGGTGACCCCGAGGACCTGCCGCCGGGTGTCCAGGGCGCCGCCAACGCGCAGGCGGGTCCTGGTAGCACCTCCCACCCACCCCCCTCCCCACCCCACCCCACCCCACCCACCCCCTCCCCATCCCCCTCCCCCACCCACCCATGCCCCTCCCTACCCCACCCCCCGTGGCGCATGATGGCAGGTCACCCTGAGGACCTGCCGCGGGTGTCTAGGGCGGGCGCCCGCCAACGCACAGGCACCTCCTGGTAGCACCGCCCACCCCCCTCCCTGCCCCACCCACACCCCTCTCGGCCCCACCCACAACCCCTCCCTGCCCCACCCCCCCTCCCAGCCCCACCCCCCTCCCGGCCCCACCCACACCCCTCTCGGCCCCACCCACACCCCCTCCTCAACCCACCCCCTCCTGGCCACACCCACACCCCCTCCCCAACCCACCCACCCATCTCCCGGCCCCACCCACACCCCCTCCCCCACCCACCCCCTCCCTGCCCCACCCACACCCCCTCCTCGACCCACCCCCTCCTGGCCACACCCACCCCCCTCCCCAACCCACCCACCCCCCTCCCGGCCACACCCCCCTCCTCCCCCACCCCCCCTCCTGGCCCCACCCACACCCCTCCTGGCCCCACCCACCCCCTCCCCGCCCCACCCACCCCCCTCCCAGCCACACCCACACCCCCTCCCCGCCCCACCTACCCACGCTGTCACTGTCGCCTTGGCACCCCTCCCACTGCAGAGGGGCCGGGTCCCCCATGTCCCTGTGCTGGTGGGGGCGCCAGTCACACGCAGGCCTGAACCCCAAACTGCGGCCAGGGCCACCGCGTGGGACAAAGTCCCCCCACTCCACCGCTCGCTCTGAGAGCGGCCACGTCTCCGGCCACGCCCTGCCCTCGGTCTGCCACCCACCGCACCCCAAACTCTTCCTCCAGCAGCCTTGGGGACCCCCTGCCGGGCTGGAGTGGGCCCCCCCCCAGAGCTCTGGTCGGTCCCTGGGGAGGCCGCGTGGCCCTGCGCCCCGTTGGGGAGGCCCTGACGGCTGGAACACGCGGGGGAGGCAGGCGTGGACCGCGCCCACAGGGAGCGCGTGGTGTCTGCGCTACGGCTCCGAAGCTGGGGTTCCGCCCTGCCGTGGGCGCCAGGACCAGCCCAGCTCGGCCGGATCCCAGACCGGGGTCACGCACGGTTTCTTCCGCTCACGTGTCCTCTGTCCCCTCTGCCCTGCGCCGCCAGGGTTCCCGCCCGACCAGAGGAACGGAGACAAGGAGTTTGTGATCCGCAGGGCGGCCACCAACCGCGTCCTGAACGTGCTGCGCCACTGGGTCTCCAAGCACTCGCAGGTGGGCGGGTCCTCCCGGGCAGAGGGAGCCAGGGCCGACAGGGGCCCACCTGTGCCGCCCCATACCATGTCTCCTCAAAAATAAGACAGGGCCTTCTATTTATTGTCCCTCAAGAAGACACCCTAGGGCTTATTTTCAGGGGACGTGTCATTTTCCCCTCAGAGCCTCAGCTTGCAGCATGCACAGGATGGCCGGGACCCGACAGGGGGAGCCGACCTTGTTGGTGGGGCTGCCCGCACCTTTCCGGTCACCTCTGGGACAGTAGCTGTCACGACGGGGCAGACGAGAAGGGCTGCTCATCTTCTTTCCCGCTCCGACGACACGCACGGGTTGTGCAGATGCTGCGCAGCCACGCCCGTCACTAGGGCTGATTTTCGGGGTGGGGCTTCTATGGCGCACATGCTTAGACATCCCTCTAGGGCTTATTTTATGGGTAGGTCTTATTTTCGGGAAAATACGGTATTTCCGGAAGGACCTGCCCGGGTGCCCCAGAGGGAATAGGGTCGTTCCGGGGCCGCTGTCTGCCCACCTGTCTGCAGCAGGCACAGGTGGGCTCGTGCAGCCCCAGCCAGGGTGCGGGGGCTGAGTGCCAGCCCTGGCCTTGCCCGGCGCCTTCGCCTAAGATCCTCTGGGCCCTGGGAGTCGGCTGTTCCTGCCACGCAGCCAGCGGAGGGAAACTGAGGCAGGGAAGCCAGAAACAGAGACTGCAGCTCCCTCCTCTGGCCTGGCCCCGGCCACTGCCCGGCAGTTGGAGAACAGGGACCGGCATCACCCGGGACATCTTCCGGCAGGACTTTGAGACCAATGATGAGCTCAAGTGCAAGGTCATCAGCTTCCTGGAGGAGGTGATGCATGACCCCGAGCTCCTGACCCAGGAGCGCAAGGCGGCCGCCAACATCATCAGGTGAGCCGGGAGGTGACAGGGCCCCTCTCGGGCAGGGGACACCAGGCAGGGTGTGCCAGGGTGGAGGTGACAGGGCCCCTCTCGGGCAGGGGACACCGGGCAGGGTGTGCCAGGGTGGAGGTGACAGGGCCCCTCTGGGGCAGGGGACACCGGGCAGGGTGTGCCAAGGTGGAGGTGACAGGGCCCCTCTGGGGCAGGGGACAGTGGGCAGGGTGTGCCAGGGTGGAGGTGACAGGGTCCCTCTCGGGCAGGGGACAGTGGGCAGGGTGTGCCAAGGTGGAGGTGACAGGGCCCCTCTGGGGCAGGGGACACCGGGCAGGTGTGCCAGGGTGGAGGTGACAGGGTCCCTCTGAGGCAGGGGACACCGGGCAGGGTGTGCCAGGATGGAGGTGACAGGGCCCCTCTAAGGCAGGGGACACCAGGCAGGGTGTGCCAGGGTGGAGCAGTGCCCAGGCTCGGCTCTCTGGCATCCCAGTGGGTGGAAGCACTTTGGCCTTATGTTGAGGGTCCACCCTCATTTCCCGGCATGGGCCGGCACCCTCTCCTCTGCCCTCACTCAACGCAGCCTCGGGTCCTGCAGCCATGGAGCTATCCTCCCGTCTGGCCAAGGACAGGCCTGCGGGGCAGCACCCCTGCGTCCTCTCCCTCCACATACACGCAGGAGCCGGGCGGCGTGTCTGCCCGTGCGGGTCCCGGGGCTGCAGGAGGAGCCCCAGCCAGCAGTGCCGGGGGTGAGGCTGCCCATGCCGGTCCCGGGGCTGCAGGAGGAGCCCCAGCCAGCAGTGCCAGGTGGTGAGGCTGCCCATGCCGGTCCCGGGGCTGCAGGAGGAACCCCAGCCAGCAGTGCCGGGAGTGAGGCTGCCCATGCCAGTCCCGGGGCTGCAGGAGGAACCCCAGCCAGCAGTGCCAGGGGGTCAGGCTGCCCGTGCCAGTCCCGGGGCTGCAGGAGGAACCCCAGCCAGCAGTGCCAGGGGGTCAGGCTGCCTGTGCCAGTCCCGGGGCTGCAGGAGGAACCCCAGCCAGCAGTGCCAGGGGGTGAGGCTGCCCGTGCCAGTCCCGGGGCTGCAGGAGGAGCCCCAGCCAGCAGTGCTGGGGGTCAGGCTGCCCGTGCCGGTCCCGGGGCTGCAGGAGGAGCCCCAGCCAGCAGTGCCAGGGGGTCAGGCTGCCCGTGCCGGTCCCGGGGCTGCAGGAGGAGCCCCAGCCAGCAGTGCCAGGGGGTGAGGCTGCCCGTGCCGGTCCCGGGGCTGCAGGAGGAGCCCCAGCCAGCAGTGCCGGGGGTCAGGCTGCCCGTGCCGGTCCCGGGGCTGCAGGAGGAGCCCCAGCCAGCAGTGCCAGGGGGTGAGGCTGCCCGTGTGGGTCCCGGGGCTGCAGGAGGAGCCCCAGCCAGCAGTGCCAGGGGTGAGGCTGCCCGTGCCTGCAGCCTGACAGGCAGGGACGTCCGGCCAAGAGGGCCAGCACGGCAGGAAGAAGGGGCCAGCCAGCACAGAGAGGCCTGAGAGCCCAAGCGTGTGGGGCTGGTGGGGTGCAGGGGTCTTCTCGGGAGGAGCGGGGGCTCACCTTCCCCCTCCTCCCCAGGACCCTGACCCAGGAGGACCCCGGTGACAGCCAGATCACGCTGGAGGAGATTGTGCAGATGGTGAGCGGGGCTGCCCTCCCCCCCACACACACCCGGGACCCCCGCCCGGCACGGCCACCACCTGTGCCCACTTCCCGTGGCTGCCTTGACAAAGTGCCACCAACAGGGCGGCTCCAGTGACGGAATTTGTCCTCTCCCAGCCCAGCGGGCAGAGCGGGAAATGAGGGTGCTGGCTGCACCCCGCTCCCACTGACGGCCCCGGGGAGGGTCCCTGCTGGCCTCCTCCAGCACCGGTGGCCCCGGGCAGGTGGCCGCCTCCGTGGCCGTGTGGCAGTGCCCGCCCTGCAGGTCTGCACCATCTTCCCTCCGTGCGTGTCTGTCCCTGCGTCCAAATGTCCTCCTCTCCTTTTTTTTTTGAGACAGAGTCTCACTCTGTTGCCCGGACTAGAGTGAGTGCCGTGGCATCAGCCTAGCTCATAGCAACCTCAAACTCCTGGGCTCAAGCGATCCTCCTGCCTCAGCCTCCCGAGTAGCTGGGACTACAGGCATGCGCCACCATGCCCGGCTCATTTTTTCTATATATTTTTTAGTTGGCCAATTAATTTCTTTCTATTTTTAGTAGAGACGGGGTCTCGCTGTTGCTCAGGCTGGTTTCAAACTCCTGACCTTGAGCGATCCTCCCGCCTCGGCCTCCCAGAGTGCTGGGATGACAGGCGTGAGCCACTGCGTCCGGCCCAAATGCCCCCTTTTTCTAAGG
The DNA here is from genome assembly GCF_040939455.1 of Microcebus murinus. NCBI lineage: Eukaryota > Metazoa > Chordata > Mammalia > Primates > Cheirogaleidae > Microcebus > Microcebus murinus. The sequence continues at coordinate 337,033 of NC_134110.1, read as the reverse complement.
ACCCCCCAGTCCTGTTGGGCCAGGCCCCAACCCCGTGGCCTCACCTCAAATCCGTCCACAAAAGCTTGTCCCCTGGGAGGCCGAGGCGGGTGGATTGCTCGAGGTCAGGAGTTTGAGACCAGCCTGAGCAAGAGCGAGACCCCGTCTCTACTATAAATAGAAAGAAATTAATTGGCCAACTAAAAATATATAGAAAAAATCAGCCGGGCATGGTGGCGCATGCCTGTAGTTCCAGCTACTCGGGAGGCTGAGGCAGGAGGATCACTTGAGCCCAGGAGTGTGAGGTTGCTGTGAGCTAGGCTGATGCCACGGCACTCACTCTGGCCTGGGCAACAGAGCGAGACTCTGTCTCAAAAAAAATAAACAAAAGCTCGTCCCCAAGCCCCGTGGTCTCCATGTCCAGGGAGGCTCCCTCCTCCTTCAGGTGCCAAAACCGGCAGGTGCACAAGTGCACGGTATTTGCACGTGACCTGCTCGCACCCTCCCGTGTACTCATCACCTCTGGATTACCAGTGACCCCCACGCGGCCCCCACCTGCTCGGGTTCGAGGCCGTGCGTGGCAAATTCGAGTTTTGCTTTTTGGAACTTTGTGGAATTTTTTCCCCCCCGGAATATCTTCGATCTCCAATCGGTTGAGCCTGTGCACGGGGCAGCTGAGGCCACACTGCCGGGTGCTGGGGCGAGGACTCCACGTGTCTGTCCCCGTCTCTGTCCCCGTCACTGCCCTTGTCCCCCGTGCTCTCTCTTGCTGTCTCTCGGGGCGGGCGGAAGGAAGCGGCCAGGCTGCTCGGGGCCCGTGCGCTGGTACCAAGCGCAGCCGCAGGGACTGCCACCGTCCCAGCGCAGAGGGCCCCAAGGCCAGGGATGGGGCTCGCTCAGCCCACGTGAGGTGCCGGAGAGTGGCGGTGGAGAGCCGCACTCACCCTGGGGTCTGCCCGCCAAAGCAAGAGCTCGCGGCACCTTCCGGCCCCACCTGCCCAGGAGTGGTGGCAGGTGGGGGGCATGAGCTGGGGACGTCACTCCCCACAGGGCACAGGGACGACAGCCTCCGTACTCTTCGTGTTGCCTGGCTTGGGCGCTCTTTCCCGGGGTGGGGATACGCTCCCCCCCAGAACGCCACTGCCAGCCGCCCTGCACCGCGGCCAGACCGGCTCTGACCTCCCCAGACCTGGGGACTGTGGCCCGGGGCTCAGCCGGGAGGACTTAGGACTCCGCATTCTTGGCCCCCTCCCTGTCCTCCCCGCCAGGACCCCTTCCCAGCGAGGCACCCGGGGGCAGCAGCCCCAGCCACCCCGACCCGGGGCAGCCCCGGGGCACCTCACTGCCCGGGCAGCGGCCCCACTTCCTCCAGACGAGGGTCCCTCCGGGAATGTTTGCCCCTTGGCGGCTTGAGGGCCCTTGTCCCTTCCTGAGCGGCCGGAGGCTCTTCTAGAACAAAGAGCCACTGAGCTGCCCTCTTCTGCCCCCAGAGCCCTTGTGGGGCCTCACGGCACCGGTTTTCTATTTTTTTCTTTTATTTCTTTTTATTTTTTTTTGAGACAGAGTCTCACTCTGTTGCCCGGGCTAGAGTCTGTGGCATCAGCCTCGCTCACAGCAACCTCAAACTCCTGGGCTCAAGTGATCCTCCTGCTTCAGCCTCCTGAGTAGCTGGGACTACGGGCATGCACCACCACGCCCGGCTAACTTTTTCTATATATTTTTAGTTGGCCGATTAATTTCTTTCTATTTTTTGGTAGAGACGGGGTCTCGCTCTTGCTCAGGCTGGTCTCAAACTCCTGACCTTGAGCGATCCTCCCGCCTTGGCCTCCTAGAGTGTTAGGATTTTACAGGCGTGAGCCACCGCGCCTGGCCTGCTGTGGGTTTTTCAAAGCCCAGGGAAGTGGGTCCCCACCGGCCCCAGGGTCCCCTCCCCCCAGGTCACACCCAAGGGGGCGGGAGGAGCAGGGATCGGCCACACCCGCCCTGGCTCGCCCCTGGCAGTCACCATGCTGGCAGCCGGCACAGCGGGGCCTCGAGGGAGGGAAGGCCGCCGCCCACATTTATTCACGCAGCCCCTCCTGCGTACACAGGAAACCCCACGCAGGGTCCTTGCCCGGCCTCTCACCCCCCATGTCCCCGAACACCCTGCGTCCCCGTCCCCACGCCCCTGCGCCTGCCCCTGGCGCCTGTGCTCGCTCTCTGCTGCCCGGGCGGCTCTGCCAGGAAACCGAGGCAGCCCCGGCACACACAGGCTCCTTCCCCCCCCCGCCCCCCGCCCCACGCACGCCCTGCCCCACGCACGTGACCCGGAACCCTGTGTCCTCAGCTCCCGTGGGCAGGACCTGTGCTTTCTGGTCTTTGTGTCTGGCCAGGGCCTGGCCACGCGGCCTCGGGGCCTGTCTGCACGGGCGGGAGGGGACGCCTGGCCGAGCGTGGCCCGCTTCCCTGTGACCCGTGCGGACGGTGCCTCCTGGGCAGGCCAGCGTGGACGTGACAGAAGCACAAGTCACAGGGGCGCGGGGCGGTGGCTTCCGGAGCCCACGCTGCCACGCGTGACGGGCCGGCCACGCCCCTGCCACGTGGCCAATGGCATCGAGTCGGGGGTGGGGCAGGATTCTCGTCCTGTTGGTGGACACAGGCTCCTCCCAGGCCGGCAAGGCTGTCCCCGCCCACCTGTCCCCTCCCCGGACACGCAGACCCCCAGGGAGGCCTTGGCACCCAGCACGCCAGCCTGCCGTGTCCCCGCGTGGGCACGGCCGTGCCTGGCTGCTGTCTCCCTGAGGGTTCCCTCTGGCCACAGGGCGCGGTGGTGGACGCCCGCTAAGGCGGTGCCCACGGCATACCCCGGGGCTGCGGGGGGCGTGGCGACGGGACTGAGGCCCCACAGCTGTCCCCGGACACAGGACAGGAGCGGCGGCCCAGGAGCCAGCCACGCCCGGGAGGCACCTGCCCACAAGTGCTACACGGAAGCTGTGCCGAGCCCGCTGTGGCCGCAGGGCCTGCCGGGAGTGACCGGGGCCGGCCAGGGTCAGCCGCCGGGGCTCCAGCCCTGCCAGCTGTGGCCGCTCAGCACTCGGGCCCGTCACGGACCTCTGGACCTCCACTGTCCCCTCCCCGCCGTGCGTGGCGGTGGTGGCTCCCGTGTAGTGACGGTGTCCAGCCGCCCTCCTGAGTGCACACACACGTGTGGGGAGCAACGGGGGCCCGGCTCCCCCCCCACACCATCCCCACCGCCCTCGTCACGCCCCAGCCGCCCCCACCCCCAGACTCCCAGCGGAGGCCCGGCGAGAGGCCGGAGAGCGGAGGCCGCGCCGTGTGCCGACCGTGCCACCTCCCCCCAGGCGGACGGCGTCAGGCCCGAGCCCTTCGAGAGCCACTCGGCCCTGGAGATCGCGGAGCAGCTGACCCTGCTGGACCACCTGGTCTTCAGGAGGATCCCCTACGAGTGAGTGGCGCCGGCTCGCCAGGGCCCCGGAGCCCGGGAAGTGGGCGTGGAGGGCCGGGGGACCGTCCTCGCGTGGGGCGGGAGCACGGGGGTCGGACAGACGAGGGAGGAGCCCTGTTCCCTTCCTGCTCTGACGGCCCGCCTCACCTCAGCCACACGCATGCACACGTGCGCACATGCACACGTACACACGTGCACACATGCAGGCACACCTGCACACACGTGTATGCACATGTGTGCTCATACACGCATGCATGTGCACACGTACACATGCACACATGACTGCACACACGCACATGTGCACACACATGCAAACAGACATCCACCCAGACATGCATGCATGTGCACACATGCGCACAGACAGGCACACACATGCACACGTACACACATGGATACACACCTGCACACATGACTGCACATGCTCAGGTGTGCGCACACACATGCATAGGCACACATATGCACACAGACGTGCACACAGACATAGGCACACACGTACACACATGCATACACACCTGCACACATGACTGCACATGCCCAGGTGTGTGCACACACATGCATAGGCACACACATACACGTGTGCACACATACAGACACACGCACACATACACACATATACACGTGGACACAGGCACACACGCACACACATGCACACACATGCACGCACACACCTTTCTGGAAGCATCTGTCACTCAGAGCTCCTGTTCTGGAGGCGTAGAGAGGGTGTTCTGTGTGCACGTGTGCATGTGGGAGCAGGTGCACATGTGTGCGTGTATGTGTGTACGCGTGCATGCGTGTGTGTGTTGTGGGTGGGTGGGTGGCGCAACCCCAGGAGCAGCTCTGGGGCGGGTCTGGACCTGGGAGGAGCGAGGCCGGCGCTGCCGGCTCCGGCTTGTGGACGGGCGTCCGTGCGTTGGTGGGGACGACGCCACTTGGGCGACTGCGCACCCGGGCCCTCCACGCAGCAGCACACGCGTGGTGTCTGCAAGCACGGCCTGTCATGCTGCGCGGCCGTCCCCGAGGCTGCCGTCGGTCCTCACCACACACGCAAAGCCGAGGCGACGTCCTAGCAGCCAGACCCGCCTCCGAACTCCCGACGATTTGCCCACGGCGGTTTCCCGATGTGGAAACCGCGACCCGAGGCCGCGACACGCTCTTGCCGTGTTCACCTGCGCGGGCAGCGGCATTTTGGAGGCCGCCCCCTCTCCCGGGTGTGGGAACAGCCGTCGTCCCTGGCGTGCTCCCGGGAGAGGCCGGTGTGTTTTCTAGCACATTCCACGTCCCCTTGGCGGCCACAGGACGCCGCCCGGGCCCCTGGGGGTCCGGCCCCGCCTGGGGGTCCGGCTTCCCACCGGGTCGTCCCCGGAACACGCCCCAGCGGCGGGGCCGGCAGCCTCCGCGACCCTGTCGTCCCGGCTCCTTCCCGGCCTCCCCGTTCTGCAGAGCCGCCATGCAGGGCGGCTGAGATGCGAGTTAGCTCTCCTGCCGGAAGGCGGGGTCACGCCAGGACCCGGCGTGCCCACCGCACCTCACGGCTTGTGCCGAGCCTCCCGCACCTCGTCCATCTCGGCCCCGCCTACCCCCTCGAGGAGAGAGCTGTTCTCCTCTCACTTTACAGAGGGGGAAACTGAGGCCCCGAGAGGGACAGGCTGTGCCCAAAGCCCCTTCCTCCCCAGAAAGTTCCTTCCCCAGAAACGACAGCCTCGAAACGCAAAGAAACCACGCAGCGCCGAGGTCGGGAGGCCGAGCCTCACCTCCCCACCCCGTCCCCCCCATGCAGGGAGTTTTTCGGGCAGGGCTGGATGAAGCTGGAGAAGAACGAGAGGACCCCGTACATCATGAAGACCACCAAGCACTTCAATGACGTGAGTGCCGGGCACACGCCCCTTTCCGGGGTGTTCCCTTGGTGGGAGGGTGTCGAGAGGCTGGAGGGGGGGTATCGGGCTGTGCCCCCAACACAGCCAGAGCCCCGGTCCCCTCCGGCCCACCCCGCCACACGGCCTGGGCTGGGCGCGCCAGCTCCACCCCAGTGTCTCCCGCTGACGGGGTGACCCCTGAGGGTCATGGGTGCAAAGGCTCCGCCCGGCACAGGCTCCTGGGGTCCCCCGGAGCAGCCGCCCTGCAGGCGGGGGGGGGGGGCGAGAGAGCCGGAGGGAGGCAGGGAGCGGAGGCCTCCTGGTCACGCTTCCCGGGTCTGGCCTCAGCCCGGCGTCAGAAGCACGCAGCGCTCAGCTGGACGAGGCAGACGGCCCCCGCTGAGGCCGCTTGCCCAGGACCTGCTGAGCCTTCTCGAGCCTCGGCCCACAGTTCCAGCCCCCCTGCAAATCACACTCTGACCCCCGCCCCCCCACTGCAGGTGAGAGGGTAAGGTGGCCCCGCAGGGCTCATCGAAGAGACAGGAAGCCACAGCGCTGATGAGCCCAGGCTGGGCTGTGTCCGCGAGTGTCCCTGGCTGCGGTCGGGGTGGCCCGGGGTCTGGCCCCACCAGCCCGCTCCTCTAGACCCCGACCCCTGGCTTTCCTGGGAAGTAGCTGCTGGATGGGACCAGCAGCACGTTGAGGGCCTGGGCCACTCCCGCCAGGGCACTGGGTGCAGACAGGTGCATCTCACACCTGGCTCTGGGCTCTGGGCTCAGATAGGTGCATCTGACACCTGGCTTTGGGCACTAGGCTCAGACAAGTGCATCTCACACCTGGCTCCGGGCCCTGGGCTCAGACAGGTGCATCTCACACCTGGCTCCAGGGCACTAGGTTCAGACAGGTGCATCTCACACCTGGCTCCAGGCACTAGGCTCAGACAGGTGCATCTCACACCTGGCTCTGGGCACTAGGCTCAGACAAGTGCATCTCACACCTGGCTCTGGGCTCTGGGCTCAGATAGGTGCATCTGACACCTGGCTTTGGTCACTAGGCTCAGACAAGTGCATCTCACACCTGGCTCCGGGCCCTGGGCTCAGACAGGTGCATCTCACACCTGGCTCCAGGGCACTAGGTTCAGACAGGTGCATCTCACACCTGGCTCCAGGCACTAGGCTCAGACAGGTGCATCTCACACCTGGCTCTGGGCACTAGGCTCAGACAAGTGCATCTCACACCTGGCTCTGGGCTCTGGGCTCAGATAGGTGCATCTGACACCTGGCTTTGGGCACTAGGCTCAGACAAGTGCATCTCACACCTGGCTCCGGGCCCTGGGCTCAGACAGGTGCATCTCACACCTGGCTCCAGGGCACTAGGTTCAGACAGGTGCATCTCACACCTGGCTCTGGGCACTAGGCTCAGACAGGTGCATCTCACACCTGGCTCTGGGCACTAGGCTCAGACAAGTGCATCTCACACCTGGCTCTGGGCACTGGGCTCAGATAGGTGCATCTGACACCTGGCTTTGGGCACTAGGCTCAGACAAGTGCATCTCACACCTGGCTCCGGGCACTAGGCTCAGACAGGTGCATCTCACATCTGGCTTTGGGCACTAGGCTCAGACAGGTGCATCTCACATCTGGCTCCGGGCACTAGGCTCAGACAGGTGCATCTCACATCTGGCTCCGGGCACTAGGCTCAGACAGGTGCATCTGACACCTGGCTTTGGGCACTAGGCTCAGACAGGTGCATCTGACACCTGGCTTTGGGCACTAGGCTCAGACAGGTGCATCTGACACCTGGCTTTGGGCACTAGGCTCAGACAAGTGCACCTCACACCTGGCTCTGGGCACTGGGCTCAGATAGGTGCATCTGACACCTGGGTCTGGTCACTAGGCTCAGACAAGTGCATCTCACACCTGGCTCCGGGCCCTGGGCTCAGACAGGTGCATCTCACACCTGGCTCCAGGGCACTAGGTTCAGACAGATGCATCTCACACCTGGCTCTGGTCACTAGGCTCAGACAGGTGCATCTCACACCTGGCTCTGGTCACTAGGCTCAGACAGGTGCATCTCACACCTGGCTCTGGGCACTAGGCTCAGACAGGTGCATCTCACACCTGGCTCCAGGGCATTAGGTTCAGACAGATGCATCTCACACCTGGCTCTGGGCACTAGGCTCAGACAGGTGCATCTGACACCTGGCTCTGGGTACTGGGCTCAGACAGGTGCATCTCACACCTAGCTCTGGGCATTAGGCTCAGACAGGTGCATCTCACACCTGGCTCTGGGCACTGGGCTCAGACAGGTGCATCTCACACCTGGCTCCCAGAATCCCTTCCCAGGTAGACAGGGGGCAGCAGAGAGTGGGACCAGGCAGATCCCTGAGTGTCCTGTGGCCATTCACGTCTGCAGGGAGCATCTGCAAAGTTCTTTTTTTTTTGTTTGAGACATAGTCTGGCATTGTTGCCCTGGCTACAGTGCTGTGGCGTCAGCCTAGCTCACAGCAACCTCCAACTCCTGGGCTCAAGCAATCCTGCTGCCTCAGCCTCCCGAGTAGCTGGGACTACAGGCATGCACCACCATGCCTGGCTATTTTTATATATGTATATGTATGTATTTTTTTAGTTGTCCAGATAATTTCTTTCTATTTTTAGCAGAGACGGGGTCTCGCTCTTGCTCAGGCTGGCCTCGAACTCCTGACCTCGAGCGATCCTCCCGCCTCAGCCTCCCAGAGTGCTGGGATGACAGTCGTGAGCCACCGCGCCCGGCCCAGGTGTTCCTCTTATCTCTCTTCTCTGCAAGATTTGACTGATCTTCTGTTCATTTAAAAATTGGTGTCACCTTTATGGAAAAGTATTTTTAGGTTCAGTGTTCTTTTCATGGAATAAATTTTAAGTGAGTGGCGCAATGCAGGTGCTAGCTGGTGTTTCCATTCCTTCCTGATCCCCTTACGTCGTAAGGAGTTCCGTTCTTGAGTGGTTTCACAGTCCGTTCTTTGTCGCTCAGGCTGGAGCTCAGCGGCACGATCTCAGCTCACTGCAGCCTCCAATCCTGGCCTCAAGGGATCCTCCTGCCTTGGCCTCCCAAAGTGCCAGGGTGACAGGCACGGGCCACCACATATTTTCTTGATTTGCGTCCTTTAGAAATCATTTTTTTTTTTTTTTTTTTTTTTTTTTTTTTTTTGAGACAGAGTCTCACTTTGTTGCCCAGGCTAGAGTGAGTGCCGTGGCGTCAGCCTGGCTCACAGCAACCTCAATCTCCGGGGCTCAGCGATCCTACTGCCTCAGCCTCCCGAGTAGCTGGGACTACAGGCATGCACCACCATGCCCAGCTAATTTTTTGTATATATATTTTTAGTTGGTCAATTAATTTCTTTCTATTTTTGGTAGAGACGGGGTCTCGCTCAGGCTGGTTTCAAACTCCTGACCTTGAGCAATCCGCCCGCCTCGGCCTCCCAAAGTGCTAGGATTACAGGCGTGAGCCACCACGCCCGGCCTAGAAATCATTTTTGAGAGAAGATTTCTCGGTGGTAAAGCCTTATGATTTTTATTCATCTGTAAATGTCCTTTTACTACCTTTCTTAAAATAATAAGTAGTCTTTTTTTTTTTTTACTTTTTATTTGAAAACAATTATAAATTCATAGGAAGTTGCACAGAAATAAGTGCGAGAAAGTCTGGAGCTTCCGGCCGCCCGGCCCCTCCCAGTCCTCGCTCTGGCCCCGCCCGGCCGCCCGGCCCAGCCTGGGCTGACGTGTTTGTGGACGTGGCTGTCCGAGTGGGGGGAGGGGTCTCTGCACCGCGTGTGTCAGGCGTGAGGCCACAGAACGCGCGTCCTGTCCACGCTCCGGCTGTGCCGTGGGAGACGCCGTCAGACCGTGGCTCTCGTTGACTCTATCCTGCAGACGAGCCTCGGAATCACTGCGTCACGCCCCAGGGAAAACTCCCTTTGGGTGTTTTATTGGATTGTGTTAGCCTCCATTCGTTCTCAGAAAAATGACATATTTCCATTCCCGTTTGGGAATTTGGTCCCTTTTTCTGTCATTCAAGCCTTTTATATCCTTTGGTATATTGGGAAAAAAAAAAGGTGGTTTTTTTTTCCCATGTAACATCTTACGCAGTTTTCGTTAATTTACGTTCCAGGGTAATTTACAGATCCCTGTGGTTATTTCGGGGGCAGTCTCCTTTCCCACCCGTGTTCTAACTGGTTACCGCCGGCGCGCAGGGGAACGCTCGTGTCTGCGTGTCCAGTGCTCAGCCCTGACCCTAACTAGGGCCCGCGCCAGCCGCCGTGGCCGCCCTCCGGCTCGTCCCCGGAGTTTGCAGACAGGCGCCCTCGCCCGGGGACAGCGACGGGCTGCGCTCACTCGCTCACGTGTCCCTCTCGCTTTTCTCTCGCCTCCCCGCGCCCGCCTAAAGATCAGTAACTTGATCGCCTCCGAAATCGTCCGCAACGAGGACGTCAACGCCAGGGCGAGCGCCATCGAGAAGTGGGTGGCTGTGGCCGACATCTGCCGCTGCCTGCACAACTACAACGCTGTGCTGCAGATCACCTCCTCCATGAACCGCAGCGCCATCTTCCGGCTCAAGAAGACGTGGCTCAAAGTCTCCAAGCAGGTGCGGGCGGGAGGCCACGGGGCACCCATGTGTGGGCAGAGGATATGGGTCTGAGGGCCAGCCATGGGGCATCCACATGTGGGCAGAGTGGCCGTGGGCCAGCCACAGGGCACCTACATGTGGGCAGAGGATGTGGGTCTGAGGGCCAGCCATGGGGCATCCACATGTGGGCAGAGTGGCCATGGGCCAGCCACAGGGCACCTACATGTGGGCAGAGGATGTGGGGCTGAGGGCTGGCTACGGGGCACCCATGTGTGGGCAGAGGATATGGGACTGAGGGCTGGCCACAGGGCATCCATGTGTGGGCAGAGGATATGGGGCTGAGGGCCGGCCACGGGACACCCACGTGTGGGCAGAGGATATGGGGCTGAGGGCTGGCCACGGGGCATCCACGTGTGGGCAGAGGATATGGGGCTGAGGGCTGGCCACGGGACACCCACGTGTGGGCAGAGGATGTGGGGCTGAGGGCCGGCCACGGGACACCCACGTGTGGGCAGAGGATGTGGGGCTGAGGGCCGGCCACGGGACACCCACGTGTGGGCAGAGGATGTGGGGCTGAGGGCCGGCCACGGGACACCCACGTGTGGGCAGAGGATACGGGGCTGAGGGCCGGCCACGGGACACCCACGTGTGGGCAGAGGATATGGGGCTGAGGGCTGGCCACGGGGCACCCATGTGTGGGCAGAGGATATGGGGCTGAGGGCTGGCTACGGGGCACCCATGTGTGGGCAGAGGATATGGGGCTGAGGGCCGGCCACGGGGCATCCACGTGTGGGCAGAGGATATGGGGCTGAGGGCCGGCCACGGGACACCCACGTATGGGCAGAGGATATGGGGCTGAGGGCTGGCCACGGGGCACCCATGTGTGGGCAGAGGATATGGGGCTGAGGGCCGGCCACGGGACACCCACGTATGGGCAGAGGATATGGGGCTGAGGGCTGGCCACGGGGCACCCATGTGTGGGCAGAGGATATGGGGCTGAGGGCTGGCTACGGGGCATCCACATGTGGGCAGAGGATATGGGGCTGAGGGCCGGCCACGGGGCACCCATGTGTGGGCAGAGGATATGGGGCTGAGGGCTGGCTACGGGGCATCCACATGTGGGCAGAGGATATGGGGCTGAGGGCCGGCCACGGGGCACCCATGTGTGGGCAGAGGATATGGGGCTGAGGGCCGGCCACAGGGCACCCACGCGTGGGCAGAAGACAGGACACACTCAGGCAAAGAAGAATGGCTTCTCCCGCATCACCCGGGCCAGGTACCAGGCTCACAGGTGTGGCGGTGGGACCTATGAGACACTAACCCCCCAGGAGTAGTTAACACCCCAGGTGGGCGGTGTGGTCCCGACACTCTCCTTGCATTGGGGACCAGAGCAGCAGCTGCATGGGGACCCCAGCCTGGGCCTGCGGGAGGCTGAGGTGGCGTCAGGTGGTCCCGCCGGTCCCGTCCCAGGACCCCGGTCTCTCCAGCCCTTCGGGCCACCAGAGACTAGCCGGTCCCTGACGCCCACTGCACAGCTGGTTGTCTTAAACGTGGGCTTGATCTTGCTTCATGCAAAACAAGATTCTGGAAAACCGTGAGCTTAGACTCTTCTTGGGAGCAAAGCTCCGGGGAGAGCAGCTCTCCCTGCCGAGGGGTGGGGTTGCCCTGGTGCGCCGGGGAGTGCCCAGCCCCGGCCTGGGCGTGCGGGGACTGGACGGGCACCCCCGACGGCAGGACAGGCCTCCAGGCACCAACACCGGGCGGCAGTGTCTGAGGGTGGCTGTGCAGGACCAGGCCCTCCAAGGGGCCTGTCTCCTGGGGTCCACTCCGGGCTTGCACCCTGCGCCCCTCCCTGTTCTCTTTTTTTTTTTTTAAGACAGAGTCTCCCTCTGTTGCCCAGGCTAGAGTGAGTGCCGTGGCGTCAGCCCAGCTCACAGCAACCTCAAACTCCTAGGCTCAAGCAATCCTCCTGCCTCAGCCTCCCAAGTACCTGAGACTACAGGCATGCACCACCATGCCTGGCTAGTTTTTTATATATATATATATATATATATATATTAAGTTGGTGAATTAATTTCTTTCTATTTATAGTAGAGACGGGGTCTCGCTCTTGCTCAGGCTGGTTTTAAACTCCTGACCTCGAGCAATCCTCCCGCCTCGGCCTCCCAGAGTGCTGGGATGACAGGCATGAGCCACCGCGCCCTGTGCCCCCTCCCTGTTCTCTTTATCTCCCGTCCTCACCCCTCCCGTGCCAGCCACAGGTCGTGACCCCCCCGCCGAGCAGGCAGCGTGTCCCTGAACCCCCCCCACCCCCGCTCAGCCCAGCCCTGGGACATCTCCCTGCCCTTCCCTGGCGACAGTAGGTGGCTTCCCAGCGAGGCTCGGCCTCCTGCTGCCTGGCACACAAAGATGCCGGGCTTAGGGCAGGGGCCACGGAAGAGGCCGCTCTTGTTAGCAGGCCCCAGACGGGAACCGAGGCAGGAGCTTGGGGGAGCCGGGAGGGCTGCAGGCACGGCCGGCCACGCTGGGCACACGCTGCCAACAACTCCTGAGCTGGGGCTCTGCAGAAGCCCCAGGTCACCCAGGCTGGCCTGGCCTGTCACAGTGCAGCCGGGGCTGTCAGCAGGGTCCGGGGCCAGGCCAGGTGCATGTCTCTGTCCCCTGCCTGTGCCGTGGGCATGATGACACCTGTCCCACAGGCCTCCTGGCCGGGCTCCAGGTTCCCCTCCCCCCGGGGGCGTCCCAGACCCCGAACATGTTGCATTTCTTGGCCTCGTTCTCGAGCATCAGCCACCTCGTGGCCCGGGGGGGGGGCCTACCTGGGCCGTCCTGACGTCCTCGTCCTCCTCGAGAAAGCAAAGGAGGCCCAGTTAGGGTCAGGACACCGGCCCAGGCCAGGCTGGTCTGAAAGGCACAGGTGCCTCTGGGCACACCTGGGCCTCCCCTCCCCCCATGGCAGCCTGGGCCGCCCCCGCCCCCGCCCTGCAGCTGGGCCGTTGTCGCTGTGCGTCTGCGCATTCCCTCATTTCTTCTTGAGATCCCAGGGACTGGCCACCCCCCTTGATGGCCACGTTTCGCTGGTGGCCTGAGGTGTGACCCTGGCGGCTGGTTTTTGTCAACAACCCCTCCCCCCCGCCCCCCGAACGTGCTTGCCCAGAGCAGGGAAGCGCCAGGTCCAAGCCTGCTTCAGCCCTTGGCAAGAGTCAAACTGGTTTTGTTGGGATTTTTTCGTTTCCCCCTTCTTCTTTTCAACCCCTCTCCCCGTCCTCTTTGCAAAACAAACAGAAACCTCAGAACAAAGAGCCTGTTGGCGTGGTGGCTCACATCTGTAATCCCAGCACTCTGGGAGGCCGAGGCGGGAGGATCGCTCGAGGTCAGGAGTTCAAAACCAGCCTGAGCAAGAGCGAGACCCCGTCTCTGCTATAAATAGAAAGAAATTAATTGGCCAACTAAAAATATATAGAAAAACTAGCCGGGCATGGTGGCGCATGCCTGTAGTCCCAGCTACTCGGGAGGCTGAGGCAGGAGGATCGCTTGAGCCCAGGAGTTTGAGGTTGCTGTGAGCGAGGCTGACACCATGGCACTCTAGCCCAGGAGACAGAGCGAGACTCTGTCTAAAAAAAAACACCCAGAACGAGACAGAGCTGCCTCCAGAGAGGATCCGGTGACCATGGCCCTGTAGTAGCAGGGACAACCCATGTGATTTTGTTCTTTTTTTTTAATTTTTTAAAAAATTTAATACATACTTTGTTTCATTATTTTTTTTTTAAGTTCTTTTCCCTTTTTTTCACATGACCCACGATGCACAGAGACGACGTGGTTTTGTGTGTCCTCTCCCCAGGGACACTCCGCCCGCAGCTGTGAGGCCACGGGGCCTCTCATTTGAGCCTCCGTGTGTCCCAGAGTTCTGGGATCTCTGAACCAGTCCTGCCTCCACCTGGGCCTGCCCCCATTCTCCAGATGGGGAGGCTGAGGCTGGGCGAGGGCCAGGACAGGGGTGGCGACTGGCCTGTGTCCTGCAGGGGCGAGTGGCAGACCCCGGGGGAGGGAGGCCTGGGTCTCCTGACTCAGCCCCGTGTCCGACCTAAGCCCCGGCAGGTGGTTCCCCGGCAGGTGGGTGGAAAAGCGGAAGGAGGGAGCAGGTCCGTCCGGACCCCCGGAGCAGGAGGGAGGCCGGGCCCCTGGGCAGAACCACCCGTGACCCCGCGTGGCCCGCATGCTGTGCTGGCATGTCCGAGTCTCCAGACATGGAACACACCGTGTTCCGGGCAGGGTCCGCTTTGCTCGCCGGATGCCAGGCCCCTCCCACTGGCACCGTGCGCTCCTCCCCCATTTGTCCCTGTAGGGGGACTGTCCCTTCCACAGGCGGATTTCTGGGCTGGAAATCCAACCCCAGGCAGGCGTGAGCTTGTCCCTGAAGCCCTCGTCCCTCCAGCCCCGGGCGCGTGGCTGTTCCCGGCACAGCTCCCGGCCTTGCCTGGACTGCGAGGAGCAGAGCGGGAGAGGGCGCACCTGTTCTCTCCCGCCCGCTGCAAGAACGAGGCCGCTGAGCCCCAGGGAGCAAGTGCAGAGTCATTCCCGGCCCGGCCTGGGTGCTCTCCGAGGGACCCACCTGTCCCTTCAGACACACTCGGGCCACCGAGACTCCGCTCCATCTGCAGACCCCCCTGCCAGGGTCCCTCCCGCCCAGCCCTGCCCCTCTTGTGACCGCTCCCCCCTCTGCCTTTTTTCTTTTTTTTTTTAAGACAGAGTCTCACTCTGTTGCCCAGGCTAGAGTGAGTGCCATGGCGTCAGGCTCGCTCACAGCAACCTCAATCTCCTGGGCTCAAGGGATCGTCCAGCCTCAGCCTCCCGAGTAGCTGGGACTACAGGCATGCGCCACCATGCCCGGCTAATTTTTTCTATATATATTAGTTGGCCAATTAATTTCTTTCTATTTATAGTAGAGAAGGGGGTCTCGCTCTTGCTCAGGCTAGTTTTGAACTCCTGACCTCAAGCAATCCGCCCACCTCGGCCTCCCAGAGTGCTGGGATTACAGGCGTGAGCCACCGCGCCCGGCCCACCCTCCATCTTTTTCTTGCCTCCTAAACCTGGTGGCGGGTAGTGGGGTCCCGATACCTGAGAGGGGAGATGGGGGAAGACGGTCCCACCCCTCGAGTGCGGTTTGCCAGGACGACCGGGACGGGACGTCGGCCCTCCCTGCTCCAAGGAGCCCAGGCTCCTGTCGTCCCCACCAGGCCCTTCCTGGCCACCGGTCCCCAGGTCCCAAGTCCTGACTAGAGTCCCACGCCCGAGAGAGACAGGCGAGCACAGGCACACGGGCTAAGGACCCCCAAGGAGTCCGGGGCAGGGGTCCCAGACACAGGGAGTCCCAGGACCCAAAGCAAGCATGGAGGGCAGCCTGGAGGCGGCATGCTGGCGCGTGTGCTGTGTGCTAGTGAACGCTTCTCTTCCTTCCAGACCAAAGCTCTCATTGATAAGCTCCAAAAGCTGGTGTCGTCAGAGGGCAGATTTAAGAACCTCAGAGAAGCTCTGAAAAAGTAAGTGTGTGTCCCTCTGTCGCTGTTGTGTTCTGAGTCCTAGAGCCGACGGCAGGGGCGTCCGTGGGCCACGCTGGGGAGCAGGCCCGCCTGCCCGTCTGTCCCTCTGTCTACCCGAGGACCCCCATGGGTAGACAGTTGTCCACCCCCATGGGGTGGCGTCCCCCCATGGTCTGCCCGGGACGTCCCAGGGCTTGGTGGCATCTGCAGGCGCCGGGCAGGAGCCCCCGACACCAAGACGGCTGTGACGGGGACGGTGATGGTGGCACCAGGGTCCTCGACTCTCAGTCGCAGGTTTTTGCACCTTGACAAAGTCCTGGCTGCAGCTTCCCGTCAGGATGTGACGTCAGTGTGCCCCTCCCCCACCAGGCAGCCAGTCCCCATGACAACGGTGCGTTTCCCAGACAGGGCAACTTGGAGAGACACGGCTTTGTCTTGCTTTGTTTTTTTGAGACAGAGTCTCACTCTGTTGCCCGGGCTAGAGTGAGTGCCGTGGCGTCAGCCTCGCTCACAGCAACCTCCAACTCCTGGGCTCAAGCGATCCTCCTGCCTCAGCCTCCCCAGTAGCTGGGACTACAGGCATGCGCCACCATGCCCGGCTGGTTTTATCTTTTTTTGTATATATATATTAGTTGGCCAGTTCATTTCTTTCTATTTTTAGTAGAGACGGGGTCTCGCTCTTGCTCAGGCTGGTTTCGAACTCCTGACCTTGAGCGATCCTCCCGCCTCGGCCTCCCAGAGTGCTGGGATGACAGGCGTGAGCCAGCGCACCCAACAGAAAGACGATATTAATTATTACCGATATTAATTCCGGGCGCTTGCCGAGTGCTCTCAGCCGTCCTTGTGCACGGCGGCCTCAGCCCGGCTCCCGCCGTGGGGACTGTCCTGTGCGTGTGGCTCCCTCAGCAGCACCCTGGCTTCCGCCCACAACGCCCCCCTAAAAAGACACCTGCAGACGTGGCCACGTGGCCACCGAGGCACCAGGATGAGGCAGCTCCTCCCTCCTGTTTTTCGGGACCGGGAGAGTGTGGAGCTGCCTTGTGGCTGCCAGGGCGGTGGAGCGGGCGGCCCAGCCCATGAAATGTGGGGTCTGAGAGCTCCCCAGGGTCACCCCAGGCACCTGCACCAGTCTCCCCTCCTTCCGCTGACCCAGCGTCCCTTGCTTTCCTGGCCCAATGGCCACACACCAGACCTGGGGAGACCCTGGGGGACCCCTGGGGTCCGGAAAGTCCCCATAGAGCCCGGGAAGCCACCCCTCCCTGGAGGGGTCACAGGGACCCACTGGGGTTCACCATCCCAGGGCTTTGGGGACGGGGACGGCAAAACCTCCAGCCCCTGACGGCGGCTTCGCCATGCTGCCCACCACCCCACGGCCCCACGCCCCACAGGCCCCACCGCCCCACCGGCCCCACCGCCCCACTGGCCCACTGCCCCCACCAGCCCCCGCCGCCCCACTGCCCCACAGCCCCACCGCCCCCACCAGTCCCCGCCGCCCCACTGGCCCCACTGCCCCACTGGCCCCCGCCAGCCCACCAGCCTCCTCTGTGTCCGTCCCACCCACATGTCCGTCCTTCGCCAGCTGTGTGTCATTGCCTTGACCACCTCCAGGCTGTCCACATCCTCAGACGGACGCTCCCCATCTGTGCCGTCCCGAGTCCCTCCTCCACCCGGACTCCCCGGGCCCTGGGGACCGTGGGTGAGGGGCCTGCCCCACCTGCGACCCAGGCACCGCCCCATCCGCCTCCTTCACGCAGCTTCCTCCTCTGTCCACCACCACTGCCACCACCTCTGTGGTCCCCTCCTGTCCCACCGCGCCCGACCAGAAAACAAGTGTTTAAGAACAAATCTCGGCCGGGCGCGGTGGCTCACGCCTGTAATCCTAGCACTCTGGGAGGCCGAGGCGGGAGGATCGCTCGAGGTCAGGAGTTCAAAACCAGCCTGAGCAAGAGCGAGACCCCGTCTCCACTAAAAACAGAAAGAAATTAACTGGTGAACTAAAAATACATAGCAAAAAAATTAGCCGGGCATGGTGGTGCATGCCTGTAGTCCCAGCTACTCGGGAGGCTGAGGCAGGAGGATCGCTTGAGCCCAGGAGTTGGAGGTTGCTGTGAGCTAGGCTGACGCCACGGCACTCACTCTAGCCTGGGCGACAGAGTGAGACTCTGTCTCAAAAAAAATAAAAAGATTTAGAAAAGCATCCAAGCATAGCAGGAACAAAATCCACAGAACAACATTGCCTTTATTCCACGAAGTGAACTGATATTGGCCGTTTCACCTTTTTTAAATCCTAAACTGGTTTCCACACCCACGGAAGGGTCGGGACCTTGGGTTGGGAAACCCTCCATCCACTGTGCCCCTGACACCAGGTGCCACCTCCCTCGTGGCATTGTCACACGCGCGTGCCAGCCATACCTGTGATCACCTGGCCGTACCTGTGATCACCCGGTAGCCTCCTTTAAATTAACTCGCTTTTCCCCTAAAATACATTCCAACAAGAAGGAAACGTTTACGTCCTGGGAGACGAGCCTGCTCCCCACAAACTCGGGGTGGCCCCGAGAACAGGCGCGGTGGGGGGGCCGCCAGGGGTGCCCCGTTCTGGCCGGGCTGGTGTTCGCCAGCACTCGAGCCAAGACCTGCCACTGGTTGTTCAAAACGAGAAACGTGAAGGAGGAGGGTGGCAAAGCCTCAGACCCGCACCCGCACCCCGCGACCGCCTGTCCCTGGGCGGCAGGGGAAAACAGCAACAGCAGAGGGTTTCTCACCGTACCAGTCCTCCTTGCTCGACGCCGTGTCTATGCCTCCCGAAAATCAGGGCTGCTGTGCACGGGAGTCTGAGGACCAGAGAGGGAAAGGGCTGGCCCGGGGTCACACAGCAGGCCGGGGAAGGACGGGCGGGTTCCTGCGCTTGCTCTCTCCCCCTCCCCGCCCCCACCGCAGAGGGGCCAGAGGGTCGCCCGCCTCTGCTCCCCGACCTGCTTGTGTGTGCTGAGCTGAGAGGAGGAGGCTGCAGGGCGGCCCGTGAGGAGTCCCCAGGGAGCTGGAAGGAGCCCGGCCAGGGAGCAGTGGCCGTGGGCTCCACGCAGACCCCCGGCCCTCGCCCGGCACCCACCCTGCCAGGGAGGAGCAGGACCGGGGACACCCATCAGAGAGGGGTGGCCGTCACCCCCAGGGCCCATCGCCCAAAAATGCAGTCCCCCCACCCCCGAGAGTCACCGACTGTGGAGACTGTCCCCAGCCCCTTTCCCCCCCCCCCCCCCCCCCCCCCCCCCCCCCCCCCCCCCCCCCCCCCCCCCCCCCCCCCCCCCCCCCCCCCCCCCCCCGCCCAGAAGCCACTTCCAGGAAGGCGACCAGTCTCAGGGGCTGAGTTTCCCACCTGGCACCCAAGCCCCGCCCGGGCGGGAGGAGACACCGTGAGGCAGAGGAGGGTCTGGGGCGCAGAGGGACCAGGGCGGGAGGCTGGCGGGTTGGGGCCCTGGGAGGAGGTCGGCGGGGCAGGGCGGGGATCAGGGTTGGGAGTCTCAGTGGAGAGAGGGGAAAGGGGACGGGGAAGGGGCTGGGCAGAGCTCGGGGACCCCCTGGGAACAGAGGTGGGGCAGGGCAGGGGGTCTGGGTGGGAAATTTCAGTGGAGAGAGAGGAAAGGGGACGGGTAGGGCCCGGGCAGAGCCTGGGGACCCCACTGGGAACAGACGCAGGAGGCAAAGGAGGGTCGTGGGGCTCAGAGGGACCGGGGTGGGAGGCTGGCGGGTTGGGGCCCTGGGAGGAGATCGGCGGGGCAGGGCGAGGGTCAGGGTTGGGAGTCTCAGTGGAGAGAGGGAAAAGGGGACGGGGAAGGGGCTGGGCAGAGCCTGAGGACCCCACTGGGAACAGACGCAGGAGGCAAAGGAGGGTCGTGGGGCTCAGAGGGACCGGGGTGGGAGGCTGGCGGGTTGGGGCCCTGGGAGGAGATCGGCGGGGCAGGGCGGGGGTCAGGGTTGGGAGTCTCAGTGGAGAGAGGGAAAAGGGGACGGGGAAGGGGCTGGGCAGAGCCCGAGGACCCCACTGGGAACAGACGCAGGAGGCAAAGGAGGGTCGTGGGGCTCAGAGGGACCGGGGTGGGAGGCTGGCGGGTTGGGGCCCTGGGAGGAGATCGGCGGGGCAGGGCGGGGGTCAGGGTTGGGAGTCTCAGTGGAGAGAGGGGAAAGGGGACAGGAAGGGGCTGGGAAGACCCCCGCTGGGGACAGAGGCGGGAGGCAGAGCGGGCCTCCCGGCAACCAGCCCAGAGCCCCCACCGCCCCTGGGACACCGGGACCGCGGCCCGCGAGACCTTGGGCACGGCGGCCTTGGTGAGCGGCGGCGTCGCTCTGCCTCTCTCGGGCGGAAGGGGCAGCACGCTCTGTGCTGGGCGCGAGTCCCTTCCTCCAGTGAAAGCCTTGTGTCCCCGCCCTCTGCTTGCAAGTTGTGACCCGCCCTGTGTCCCCTACCTGGGCATGTACCTCACCGACCTGGCCTTCATCGAGGAGGGCACGCCCAACTACACGGAGGACGGCCTGGTCAACTTCTCCAAGATGAGGATGGTGCGTTCCCCGCCCGGGGCGGGGTGGGGTGGGGGGCGTCAAACCCAGACTCTGCCCGGGGTCGGGGTTGGGGGGGGTTGGGGTCTCCCCTCGCTCTCCTCGACAGGCCAGCCCGGAGCACGGGGTGCCCCTGTTTGGGGGCCGGAGCCCTGAGCCCCACTTTGCCTGCACTTGACAGTCTGCAGGCGGGAGCTGTCACCGTTCCCACCTTACGGGCCGGCAGGCTGAGGCTGGGTGAGGCCCAGTGACTGACCACGGTCGCCCCGCGAGGAAAGGGCGGGACCAGGACTGAAGCCCCTGTCTGCTGAGTCCAAAGCCTGTGGTTTTATTCCCACCCTTTTTTTTTTTTTTTTTGAGACAGAGTCTCGCTTTGTTGCCCAGGCTAGAGTGAGTGCCGAGGCATCAGCCTAGCTCACAGCAACCTCAAACTCCTGGGCTCAAGCGATCCTCCTGCCTCAGCCTCCAGAGTAGATGGGGCTACAGGCATGCGCCACCATGCCCGGCTAATTCTTTCCGTATATTTTTAGTTGTCCAGATAATTTCTTTCTATTTATAGTAGAGACAGGGCCTCGCTCTTGCTCAGGCTGGTTTCGAACTCCTGACCTCGAGCAATCCACCCGCCTCGGCCTCCCAGACTGCCAGGATGAGAGGCGTGAGCCACCGCGCCTGGCCGGTCCTCAAACTTTTTAAACAGGGGGCCAGTTCACTGTCCCTCAGACTGTTGGAGGGCCGGATATAGTTAAAAAAAAAAAAAAAAAAAAAAACTGAACAAATTCCTACGCACACTGCACGTATCTCACTTTGAAGTGACAAAACAAGCATGCAGAGGCACCCGCATGTGGCCCTCGGGCCGCAGTTCAGGACGCCTGGTCTACGGGGTCCTGGCACATCTCGATAGCAGACCACTGGCTCAGAGAAACCGCAGTGGCTCAGTGGCACCTTCCGGAAGGCACCGTGGGTGCGTGGGACTGAGAGGCGGGGCTCACACGTAGCTGCTGAGGCCCCTTCCGCTCTGCAGGGTGGAGGGAGGGGGCGGCAAGGGAGCAAACTGTCCGCTACCTGACACCCCGGTCTCCCCACAGATATCCCACATCATCCGCGAGATCCGGCAGTTCCAGCAGACGGCCTACAAGATAGAGCACCAGGCCAAGGTGAGCCGGCGGGTCCCAGCTCCGGGCGGCCACCGTCCGGCCCCAGCCCCTCCCACACTGTTCCTTCCAGCAAGGCTGCCCTGTCCCTTACCCTCTGGTCAGAAACGAGTTGTCTCGAGATTCTTTTCTGCGTGTTTGTTTGTTTGTTTGTTTGTTTGTTTTGAGACAGAGTCTCACTCTGTTGCCCAGGCTAGAGTGAGTGCCGTGGCGTCAGCCTAGCTCACAGCAACCTCAAACTCCTGGGCTCAAGCGATCCTCCTGCCTCAGCCTCCCGAGTAGCTGGGACTACAGGCATGCGCCACCATGCCCGGCTAATTTTATATATATATATATATATATATATATATATATATATATATATATATATATATATTAGTTGGCCAATTAATTTCTTTCTATTTTATTAGAGATGGGGTCTCGCTCTTGCTCAGGCTGGTTTCGAACTCCTGACCTCGATCAAGCAATCCACCTGCCTTGGCCTCCCGGAGTGCTGGGATGACAGGCGTGAGCCACCGCGCCCGGCCGGTCTTATTTCTTTATTCAAACACGCCTGTCATCCTGAGCACTCTGGGAGGCCGAGGCAGGAGGATTGCTCAAGGTCAGGAGTTAGAAAACAGCCCGAACAAGATCGAGACCCTGTGTCTACTATAAATAGAAAGAAGTTAATTGGCCAACTAAAAGATATATATATATACAAAAAACTAGCTGGGCATGGATGGTGGCACATGCCTGTGGTCCCAGCTACTCGGGAGGCTGAGGCAGGAGGATCGCCTGAGCCCAGGAGTTGGAGGTTGCTGTGAGCGAGGCTGACGCCATGGCACTCACTCTAGCCGGGGCAACACAGTGAGACTCTGTCTCAAAAAAAAAAAAAAAAAAAAAAAAATGTGCTGCTAGTGGCCCCATTTCGCAGATAAAGTAGCTGAGGTTTGCTGATGCAGATTCCTGAGCTCCAACTGCCGAGGCTTTTCCTTCCCCGCCCCGTGAACGGTTTGCTCTGCGGGCGGCGTCCCGGCCTCCTGGCTTGCAACTCACAGGGACCCCAGCTCCAGACGCACCCCGGGCTCGGCAGACCACGCTCTTAGCGTTTCTCCTCTACCTCCCTTCGTCAGAGATTTATTGTTAAGCACTTGTTTTCTGGCCGGGCGCGGCGGCTCACGCCTGTAATCCTGGCACTCTGGGAGGCTGAGCCGGGAGGATCTTTTGAGCTCAGGAGTTTGAGGCCAGCCTGAGCAAGAGCGAGACCCCGTCTCTTCTAAAAATAGAAAGAAATTAATTGGTCAACTAAAAATACATAGAAAAAAATCAGCCGGGCATGGTGGCGCATTTCTGTAGTCCCAGCTACTTGGGAGGCTGAGGCAGGAGGATCGCTCGAGCCCAGGAGTTTGAGGTTGCTGTGAGCTAGGCTGACGCCACGGCACTCACTCTAGCCTGGGCAACAAAGCGAAACTCTGTCTCAAAAAAAAAAAAAAAAAAATTGTGTTCTGCTGTGAACTGCTGACCTGCTTCATAGCCAAGAGCCAGGTTGGAGAAGAGTCAGCGGTTGACTGACGGGCCACCTTTCACTCGCCCTCTCACTCACACGCATTCACCGGGCGAGTCCCGTGTGCGGGGCCTGGGTGGCCCTGGGCAGAGCAGGGAAGAAGCGGCGAGCTCCTGGCCTCCGGAGCCTGCGGTCGGGAGGGAGGCGGACGCAGAGGCAGAGAACAACCTGATGCTTACAGCCCTGGAAGAACTAACGCAGGGAGGTGGAGGCTGAGGACCGGGCCGGGGAGCCCTGGGACATGCCTGGGACATACCTGGGACATACCTGGGACATACCTGGGACATACCTGCACCTGCCAGAAAGTTCAACCCTCATCTAATCAGGAGGAACCCACAGAGAAATCCAAAATCCGGGACACTCCACTGGAGGCCCGGCCTGTAACTTGGTGGTGTGTGAGCAACTGTTGCGCTGGTCCGGAGAGGAGGGCGCTTGAGTCCTGATGTGCAGAGAAGACTATTCCACGCTCGTTAAAAAGGATAAGGAGGACCAGGACTATAGGAGGCTGGCGGGTTGGGGCCCTGGGAGGAGGTCGGCGGGGCAGAGCAGGGGCTCTGGGTTGGGAGTTTCAGTGGAGAGAGGGGAAAGGGGACAGGTAAGGGACTGGGCAAAGCTCGGGGACCCCCTGGGAACAGAGGTGGGGCAGGGCGGGGGTCTGGGTGGGAAATTTCAGTGGAGAGAGAGGAAAGGGGACGGGGAAGGGACTGGGCAGAGCCCGGGGACCCCGCTGGGGACAGAGGTGGGAGGCAGAGGAGGGTCTGGGGGGCAGAGGGACGGGGCGGGAGGCTGGCGGGTTGGAGGCTTTATTTAAGACTGTTGCAACAGAGCCGGGTGCCAGTAATGGCGCCTGGTGTCCCAGCTACTCGGGAAGCCGAGGCAGGAGGATGCTTGAGCCCAGGAGTTGGAGGCTGCCGAGAGCTGTGATGATGCCACTGCACTCCAGCCTGGGTGACAGAGTGAGACCCTATCTCTAAAAAAAAAAAAAAAGGAAAAGAAAAGCAAAGAAACACATGGGGGAGAGAGATTAAACTCAGCCCTGACTACAATAAAGGACAAGTGGGGTTGGTAGCTAACAGCAGAGTGGGAGGTCAGTGGGTGGAAATTACTCAGAGGAGGTATGGAGGGCAGGGGAGTCTTGCTAAACTGGCCCAACAGGATATTTGCTAAAGGCAGGACTTAGATATCCAGGGTGCGGAATGAGGAATTTGATCAGACATCAGGAGGTGGGGAAGGCACAGTGGCTCATGCCTGTAATCCCAGCACTTTGGGAGGCTGAGGCAGGAGGATCCCTTGAGGCCAGGAGTTCAAGACCAGCCCGAGCAACATAGTGAGACCCCATTTCTACAAAAAGTAAAGAAACTAACCGGGTGTGGTGCCCCATGCCTGGTGTCCCAGCTACTCGGGAGGCTGAGGCAGGAGGATCGCTTGAGGCCAGGAGTTTGAGGTTGCTGTGAGCGAGGCTGACTCCACGGCACTCACTCTAGCCTGGGAAACAGAGTGAGACTGTCTCAATTCTTAAAAAAGGGGGAGAGGGAGGATTCTTGCTAAGGTAGCTTAGCGGGATTCTTGCTAAAGGCAGGCCAAGGAGTGGGGGAAGGGGAGGGCTCGGAGAAGCCTGACTAGGGCTCCAGGAGGAAGTCCTTGTCACTGCTGGTTTCCATGGCGTCAGTGATGCCTGCAGGGCTGGGTTCAAGCTGCCAACTTAACGCTCCTGCTGTCACCAGCCAGTTCCAACACGCCACTGCGTGAGCTCTTCGAACAGCCTCAGTGAGCCAGACACGGGCTCCCACCTGTAGTCTCAGCTGCTCGGGAGGCTGAGGCAGGAGGATCGCTTGAGGTCAGGAGTAAGAGACCAGCCTGAGCAAGAGCGAGACCCCGTCTCTACTATAAATAGAAAGAAATTAATTGACCAACTAATATATTAGCCGGGCATGGTGGCGCATGCCCGTAGTCCCAGCTACTTGGGAGGCTGAGGCAGGAGGCTCGCTTGAGCCCAGGAGTTTGAGGTTGGTGTGAGCTAGGCTGACGCCACAGCACTCTAGCCTGGATAACAGAGCGAAACTCTGTCTCAAACAATAAATAAATTGCATGCAAATGTTGCTCTAGAATAAGATATGAATTAATTTAAAAATTAAAAGAGGGTCAGGTGTTATGGCTCACACCTGTAATCCCAGCACGTTAGGAGGCCCAGGTGAGAGGATTGCTTGAGGCCAGGTGTTCAAGACCAGCCTGGGCAAAACAGTGAGACCCCTGTCTCTACAAAAAAAAAATTTTAAATAAATAGCCGGGCGAGGTGGCTCACGCCTGTAATCCTAGCACTCTGGGAGGCTGAGGCGGGCGGATTGCTCGAGGTCAGGAGTTCGAAACCAGCCTGAGCAAGAGCGAGACCCCGTCTCTACTATAAATAGAAAGAAATTAATTGGCCAACTAATATATATATAAAATTAGCCAGGCATGGTGGCGCATGCCTGTAGTCCCAGCTACTCGGGAGGCTGAGGCAGGAGGATCGCTTGAGCCCAGGAGTTTGCGGTTGCTGTGAGCTAGGCTGACGCCACGGCACTCACTCTAGCCTGGGCAACAAGTGAGACTCTGTCTCAAAAAAAAAAAAAAATTTTAAA
Organism: Microcebus murinus; assembly: GCF_040939455.1. NCBI lineage: Eukaryota > Metazoa > Chordata > Mammalia > Primates > Cheirogaleidae > Microcebus > Microcebus murinus. The sequence goes on along the minus strand of NC_134110.1, from coordinate 311,754 downwards.
TAAATAAATAAAAATTAAAAGAAATGAAAATATGATTTTTAAAAAGAGAGAGAGAGAGGCCGGGCACAGTGGCTCACAGTTGTATCCTAGCACTTTGGGAGGCCGAGGCGGGTGGATTGCTCGAGGTCAGGAGTCCGAAACCAGCCTGAGCAAGAGCGAGACCCTCATCTCTACTATAAATAGAAAGAAATTAATTGGCCAACTAATATATATAGAAAAAATCAGCTGGGCATGGTGGCGCATGCCTGTAGTCCCAGCTACTCGGGAGGCTGAGGCAGGAGGATCGCTTGAGCCCAGGAGTTTGAGGTTGCTGTGAGCGAGGCTGACGCCACGGCACTCACTCTAGCCCGAGCAACAGAGTGAGACTCTGTCTCAAAAAAAAAAAAAAGCATTTTTTTTTTCTTTCTGCTCTGGGTTTCTGCTGGGGGGAAATGCACCTTCCATTCCGAACAATTGGCAAATAAACGAGCCTCGGAAAGACGGCCGTTGGAGCTGAGGCTGCCGGTAGTGTCTGCATCACACGTTCAATGCACAGGATCCAGTAGAGCTCTTGGGGACAGGAGTCACGCGGGGAGGAGGGCACAAGGGAATAATCTAATTCACGTGAGTGGGTCTTCCCAATTGTCACAGCTCGGGGTGAGCCAGGTCAAGCCCCAAAAACGGAAACCCGTCCCTCACGTGGCCTGAGCGTCCACTTGCTTCTCTTGGGGCGAATACCTCGAAGCACCGTGTATTAATAACCCTAATGCCCACATGCATTTTGCCCCGACATCTTATTGCCAGAGGTTGCGAGCACACAGAGACACTGGAAGAATCCAGAACTCCCACCACCGGTTTCCCCAGTTGACATTTCAGATTTTTCTTTTTTTTTTTTTTTTTTTTTGAGACAGAGTCTCACTCTGTTGCCCAGGCTAGAGTGAGTGCCGTGGCGTCAGCCTCGCTCACAGCAACCTCAGACTCCTGGGCTCAAGCGATCCTCCTGCCTCGGCCTCCCGAGTAGCTGGGACTATAGGCACGAGCCACCACGCCCGGCTCATTTTTTCTACATATTTTAAGTTGTCCAGCTGATTTCTTTCTATCTTTTTTAGTAGAGATGGGGGGCAATCGCTCTTGCTCAGGCTGGCCTCGAACTCCTGAGCTCAAACGATCCTCCCACCTCGGCCTCCCCAGAGTGCTGGGAATGACAGAGGCGTGAGCCGCCGCGCCCGGCCAACATCTCCGATGTTTTTAAAGCCAGCTACAAACACTCCATCAAATACACAGCCAAGGGGACAGCAGCCGGCGAGTGGCAACCCTGACCCCGTGCGATTCGGTGCTGAGACGACACTACGCAATAGTCCCAACACAAATCACATCAAGACACGGGAGAGCACCCGGGAGGCCCCAGGAGGCTGCGGTGTCCTCAGTCCCCGTGCTAGGAGGCCCGTCACGCCCCCTTCCCTTCTCCTCTTTCCTTTCCCCAGGTGACTCAGTACCTGCTGGACCAGTCCTTCGTGATGGACGAAGAGAGCCTCTACGAGTCTTCGCTCCGCATCGAACCAAAACTCCCCACCTGAGGCCGGGCCGGCCCCATGGGCGCCACGCGTGACGCTGTACATACTCGTTTGGTCCCTCCGGGTCTTCTCCTTCCGTACCTGCTTCTCCAAGAACACACCTCCGTTCTCCCCCCAGACTCCCGTAGAACCGGAACGTGGTCTCTGCACACCCGAGGCCCTGCCCGCCCGCCCACCCGGCCCCCGTCTCCCGCGACGCCCGGCTCCTCCGTCCATTCCGACAGACAGCCACGCCTTCGCCCGCCCTCCCCGAAACCGCTGGCTCCCGCCTCCCGGGAGGCGGCCGGGGCCGGGCCTGCACCGCCCCGGACCTGGGCGCCCACCTGCTTCCGCCCGCCGTCCTGCCCCGGCCCGGGCCCTGGGTCCAGTTGGCCGCCCAGGCGTCGTCCTCCCAGCATGCTCCACGTCGCCGCTGCACCTGGGTGGGGGGTGGGAGGGGGGGACGGCACCGAGCCCCGACGTCCGGTCACTGGCCGGTCTTCCCGCGGACGGTGACTCCAGTCTCCAAAGCAGCTTTTTCAGCCAAAATCGCGCCGGCCTCGGAACTCCCCGTCTGTCTCCGGCCACCCGGATGGAAGGGAGTCCTCCCCGCCCAGGTGGGTCCCGGCCCAGGCGGCCCCCCGCTCCCTGCTCTAGGACTAACCCCAGGCAGCATGACCAGCACTCTCACGCTGACGCCGCCACCGGACCAGGCCCCAGGACTTTCCCGGGGACAACCGAGTCGCCGGAGCACCGCGCCTCGCTGAGGTCCACCCGAGGCCCGGCGCTCGCTGGAAGTCTGGGACACAGAGACGGCTCGTTCCCTCTGGGAGCCGAGGGGCAGCCGCTGCAAGCTTGCCTGTGGAGATGCTCTGAGTCTGCCCACCCCGTGAGAAAACCGGCCCCGCACCCTAGCGTTAGGGCACCAGCCACCCAGTGTCCCTGCTGCGCACACTGCAGTCTGTCCGAGCTCCTCCCGGCGGGAACGGGGCGCCCCAGCGCTTCCTCCGTGAACGCCGCCACTTATTTTTTTACACCGTGCAGGGTAGAGAACACACGGCTAGCTCCCACGTGGCAGGCATGCTCCACTGCACAGACGGAAACTCTTGCTGTAAGCAATACCTAGTGGTATGAGAATTCTTATTCCAAGCCCTAAACTATTTCGACGTACAGCTCGTTTGGGAAAAAAAAAAAAAAAAAAAGACAGAAAGAAATTTCCATTTTTGTAAAAATATGTTTCCTGATTACCTCTTGCTAATAAATCTATTCTATCTCAGGGTGAACGGCGAGTTGCGGTGGTTCCCTTTGTTCACGCGGGGAGTGTGGGAGGCGTTGGTGCCCGGCCGGGCCCCCCGCTGGGACCAGAGATCCGCAGGGGAACAAGGACGGCGTCCCCACCGCCTGGGGGCCCAGCAGTCTGAGGGGGAAGCCGGCCCCGGTCACCTGCTGCCCTGGGAACAATCCAGCCCAAACAGGACGGCTGAGACACGGCCACTTCCCTTAGCTCTGTGGGTGACGGGCCTGGCTGCCACTTTTCTTTTTTTTTTTTTTTGAGACAGAGTTTCACCGTGTCGCCCGGGCAAGAGTGCCGTGGCGTCAGCCTCGCTCACAGCAACCTCAAACTCCTGGGCTCAAGCAATCCTGCTGCCTCAGCCTCCCGAGTAGCTGGGACTACAGGCATGTGCCACCATGCCCAGCTAATGTTTTCTATATATATATGTTTTTAGTTGGCCAATTAATTTCTTTCTATTTTTAGTAGAGATGGGGTCTCGCTCTTGCTCAGGCTGGTTTCCAACTCCTGACCTCGAGCGATCCTCCAGCCTCGGCCTCCCAGAGTGCTGGGATGACAGGCGTGAGCCACCGCACCCGGCCCCCAGCTGCCACTTCTTGCTCAGGTTTCTCCTGAGGTCACCGTCACCAGCAGTGGGGGCTGGAGTCACCCCAAGCTGCCCTGGGCCATGTCCCCACGGCGATCACACGGCCGTGTGGAAGTCACTGTGTGAGTCCACTCTTACGAGGAGCCTGGAGTAGCCAAATGCACAGACAGAAAAGGTGGAACGGTGGCTGCCAGGGGCTGGGTGGGGGTAGGGGTGGGAGCTATTGTCTGATACGCGTGCAGTTTCAGTGTTTGCAAAGCGAAATTCTGGACATGAATGGTGGTGACGGTCACATAATAATTTGAATTCCTTAATGAACCATACACTTAAAAATGGTTAAGAAGCATATTGCATGTGTATTTCACCATGATTAAATTTTTAAAAATAACAAACCTGTTATGCACTGACAACAATAACTTTATAAGGCCAGGCGCGGTGGCTCACACCTGTAACCCTAGCACTCTGGGAGGCCAAGGAGGGAGGATCACTCAAGGTCAGGAGTTGGAAACCAGCCTGAGCAAGAGAGAGACCCCTGTCTCTACTAAAAATAGAAAGAAATTAGCCGGACAACTAAAAACACATAGAAAAAATCAGCCGGGCATGGTGGCGCATGCCTGTCGTCCCAGCTACTCGGGAGGCTGAGGCAGGAGGATCGCTTGAGCCCAGGAGTTGGAGGTTGCTGTGAGCTAGCCTGATGCCACGGCACTCTAGCCCAGGCAACAGAGACTCTGTCTCAAAATAAATAAATAAAATATAAAAATGGTTAAGAAGCATATTTTATGTGTATTTTACCATAATTAAAATTTTAAAAATAACAGACCTGTCATACACGTACACAGATAACTTTTTAATTAAAAAATAACCATTTTCAAAGACAAAACCAAGGCCGGGCGCAGTGGCTCACGCCTGTAATCCTAGCACTCTGGAAGACCGAGGCGGGCAGACTGCTCGAGGTCAGGAGTTCAAGACCAGCCTGAGCAACAGCGAGACCCCGTCTCTACTATAAATAGAAAGAAATTAATTGACCAACTAAAAATATATATATATATATATATATATATAGAAAAAATTAGCCGGGCATGGTGGCGCATGCCTGTAGTCCCAGCTACTCGGGAGGCTGAGGCAGGAGGATCGGTTGACACCAGGAGTCTGAGGTTGCTGTGAGCCAGGCTGACGCCACGGCACTCACTCTAGCCTGGGCAACAAAGCGAGACTCTATCTCAAAATAAATAAATAAAACATAAAAATGGTTAAGAAGCATATTTTATGTGTATTTTACCATAATTAAATTTTTAAAAATAACACACCTGTCATGCACTGACACAGATAACTTTTTAATTAAAAAATAACCATTTTCAAAAACAAAACCAAAAAAGTAGTGGGAAGAACGGCCTCAGGTGGCATTTCTGCGAGTCTCTCGGATGCCGGCTTCGCAGAACCCCTGGATCCCCGAGTCTGCTCCTGGGTCCCACCTGCCATGGGGTCACGGGCCGTGCGGCCTTTGGAAGACTGCCGTGAGCTCTTGGTAAAATGAGAGCGAAACAGGCAGCTGACGTCTCGGGGCCATGGTGCATACCGTTTCCACCTCACAAGCCCCTTTTGAAAACCGCTGCCCCAGACCAAGCCGCCAGCTCGCCTGGACTGGACTTCTCAGCCACCGGGGATTCCGGCATCCTTTTCCTGGCAATAATCCTCCTTCCAGGCCGGGTGCGGTGGCTCACACCTGTAATCCCAGCACTCTGGGAGGCCCAGGCGGGCGGATCGCTCAAAGTCAGGAGTTCGAAACCAGCTCTGAGCAAGAGCGAGACCCCGTCTCTACTACAAATAAGAAATTAATTGACCAACTAATATATATAGAAAAAATTAGCCGGGCATGGTGGCGCATGCCTGTAGTCCCAGCTACTCGGGAGGCTGAGGCAGGAGGATCGCTTGAGCCCAGGAGTTTGAGGTTGCTGTGAGCTAGACTGATGCCACGGCACTCACTCTAGCCTGAGCAACAGAGTGAGCCTCTGTCTCAAAAAAAAAACAAAAAAAAAAAAAACAAAGGACGTGTAGGGTGGTGGTCTGCCCTGGCTGCTTGCTTGGCCAAAGAATGACCAGACACAGCCAAGTGTCAAGTCCGACTATTATCTTAGAAAGATCACCGGCTGGGCCGACAGGACAGAGTAACCCCCCCAGGCGGGAAGCAGGTTCACGCGAGCAGCTCTTTGCTGTAGAACAAATCGGGTCTGTCTGCAGTGGAGATGCTGACTCACCCACCCTCCAACCACCCTCTGACTCGGAACCTCCCGATCGTTTCCTCTATTGGCCCCGGCTGGGGGAGGTGCGGGGGTGCCACCAAATGACCCACAGGTGTCCTCTAAATGCCATCTGCATATACGAGCTCCCTCCCCAAAAGCCCACTGGGGTGTGGGGCTGGCGGGGGGACCACAATGCAGAGTCCAGCTAATGGCATGATAGTTACCCTGAGGTTACTCCAGGTCACTACCCAAATCCCAGCGTGCCTGGGCTGGGGAATTTGCAGATTAATGAAGCGTTCCCTCCTTGCCCAGGTGTGCCATCTGCCTGGGACGGGATTACGGGAGGGGCCGCACCAGCACAGAGTGTCCGCCCTTACCCCTCCCCCGGGGAGCAGGTGCTCCAGACAGCACCATAGCAGGGCACCTCGTCCCTACCGTGTCCCCAAAAGCAAGACAGGGTCTTCTATTTATTTTTCCTCAACAAGACACCCTAGGGCTTATTTTCAGGGGATGTGTTATTTTTTTTTTAAGTACGGTACAACCATCTACTTTTATTCAAATAGAGTGAAGCCGTCTTCTTCTGGAGCACCATCCTCACTCTCCAGACCCCGAATCCCGTCCTGGATGACATGTGACTCTGTTTCCTTTAGGACCACCGGCCCCATCTCTCCTGTGGAGCCACAGAGCTCTCACGGGCGGATGAGAAGGGCTGCTCGTGTTCTTTCCCGCTCCGCGACCACACGCACGGGTTGTGCAGCCACGCCCGTCACTAGGGCTGATTTTCAGGGTGGGGCTTCTATGGCGCACATGCTTAGACATCCTGCTGGGGCTTATGTTATGGGTAGAGCTTATTTTCAGGGAAACACGGCAGAAGAGCCAGAGGTCCTAACTGTCTACCTAACAGAGTTTAGAGGCCGGGCGAGGTGGCTCACGCCTATCATCCTAGCACTCTGGGAGGCCGAGGCAGGCAGATTGCTCGAGGTCAGGAGTTCAAAACCAGCCTGAGCAAGAGCGAGACCCCATCTCTACTAAAAAAAAATAGAAAGAAATTGGCTGGGTGCGGTGGCTCACGCCTGTAATCCTAGCACCTTGGGAGGCCGAGGCAGGCGGATTGCTCAAGGTAAGGAGTTCGAAACCAGCCTGAGTGAGACCCCGTCTCTACCAAAAATAGAAAGAAATTAATTGACCAACTAAAAATATATATACAAAAAATTAGCTGGGCATGCCTGTAGTCCCAGCTACTCGGGAGGCTGAGGCAGGAGGATCGCTTGAGCCCAGGAGTTTGAGGTTGCTGTGTGCGAGGCTGACGCCACGGCACTCACTCTAGCCTGGGCAAGAAAGCGAGACTCTGTCTCAAAAACAAATAAAAGAAAAGACAAAAAGAAACTAAATTTACAGATTTTAAGGCAGAAAGATTAGCCCAGATTATCTAGGTTGGTCCAGTCTGGTTACATAAATCCTTCAAAGCAGAGAACTCTCTCCAGCTGGAGGTGGAAGAGAGGCTGCTGAAGGAGAAACTCAAAGCTCGAGGCCTCGGTGCACCCCTGCCCCACGCGGGGGCCACGTGGGAAGGACTGCAGTGGCCTTACGGACCCGAGAGAGGCTCTCGCTGTCGGGCAACGAGCAAACAGGACCTCAGCCCTGCAGCCACAGGAGGCTGAATCCTGCTAAGGGTCTGCATGAGCCGGACAGGGGGCTCTGCCCTAGAACCCCCAGGTGGGACCCAGGCCGCCGACACCTGGGCGCCGGCCTTCGAGACCCAGAGGAGCCCGCCAGGCCCCCCCTGAGCTTCTGGCCTCCAGAGCCGCTTGAGGATAACGCCCTGGTGCTGTTTGTGACGGCAGCAGCAGAGAACCAGCGCCGGCACCCGCCCGGCCGAGTACGCCAGCCTCAGCACCACCATCCCCACGAGACAGTGAGAAAACAGAGGCTGTCCCACAGCAAGCGTCCGGCCCAACGTCAATAATAAACGCCAGAGCATCTGCTGCTCATTGTTATTTATTATTACTTGTTTTGTTTTTTTGAGACAGCGTCTCACTCTGTCGCCCGGGCTAGAGTGCCGCGGCGTCAGCCTCGCTCACAGCAACCTCAGACTCCTGGGCTCAAGCGATCCTCCTGCCTCAGCCTCCCGAGTAGCTGGGACTACAGGCATGTGCCACCATGCCCGGCTAATTTTATATTTATATATATATATATATTTTTTTTTAGTTGTCCAGATAATTTATTTCTATTTTTAGTAGAGACGGGGTCTCGCTCTTGCTCAGGCTGGTCTCCAACTCCTGACCTTGAGCGATCCTCCTGCCTCGGCCTCCCAGAGTGCTGGGATTACAGGCCTGAGCCACAGCGACCGGCCTGCTCATTGTTATTTATTATTATTTCTTGATAAATGCAGGAGCACCTGAGGTCAGGCCCACCTGGCTCAGAGGCCCTGGAGTCCCCCAGTCGCTGGCCTGTGCACCCCCCACCTCCCCCCCTTGCAAGAGCTGCCCCCTGACTTTGAACCACTCCTGCTCTCCCTCTCCGACTTCCAGAATCCTGCCTGTCTCTCCAGTGCTTCCCTCCAGGAAGCCTTTTCCATCTCCCCCGGCCAAGGGCTTCTTCTGCACCCCCTTGCAGCCAGCTGGCTCTACCTGGTGATCCGGAACTGTGTCACTTCCCCACAAGGCTCCCCTGGCCAGGGCACGCTGACTCAGCCTGCATATCCTGCAGCGCCCAGTCCCGCGCCCAGCATGTGGGACGAGCTCAGGAGTCTGGTCTCCTTCAAAGCAGGTTGCAAGAAAAGGGGGCTGGCAGGGCGCGGTGGCTCACGCCTGTAATCCCAGCACTCTGGGAGGCCGAGGCGGGAGGATCGCTCAAGGTCAGGAGTTCAAGACCAGCCTGAGCAAGAGTGAGACCTCATCTCTACCAAAAATAGAAAGAAATCAATCGGCCAACTAAAAATATATACGGGCTGTGGTGGCTCACACCTGTAACCCTAGCACTCTGAGAGACCGAGGCAGGAGGATCGCTCAAGGTCAGGAGTTCAAAACCAGCCTGAGCAAGAGCGAGACCCCATCTCTACTAAAAATAGGAAGAAATTAATTGGACAACTAAAAATATATAGAAAAAATTAGCCGGGCATGGTGGCGCACGCCTGTAGTCCCAGCTACTCGGGAGGCTGAGGCAGGAGGATCGCTTGAGCCCAGGAGTCTGAGGTTGCTGTGAGCTAGGCTGACGCCATGGCACTCTAGCCCAAGGAACACAGTGAGACTCTGTTTCAAAAAAAAAAAAGGCGGGGGTGGGCTTCCAGGAAAAGTGGATTAATTACAACTCTTGTACGTCATAAGACATCAGGGCAGGCAAATGACAACGTACAGAGTGGCAAGAAATATTTGCAAACCATGTTATCTGATGAGGGTTTAGTATGCAGAACGTGTGAGGAACTCTTACAACTCAACAACAAACAAACCAATTAAAAAATAGACAGGTTGGGTGTGGTGGCTCATTCCTGTAAACCCAACAATTAAAGAGGCTGAGGCAGGAGAACTGCTTGAGGCCAAGAATTTAAGACTAGCCTAGGCAACATAGCAAGACCCCCATCTCTAAAAAAAAAAAAAAAAAAATGAAAAAAAATTAGCCAGGCGTAGTGGTGTGAACTGTAGTCCCAGCTACCCGGGAGGCTGAGGTAGGAGGATCACTTACAGCCCAGGAGTTCAAGGTTGCAGTGAGCTATGATGACGCCACTGCACTCCAGCCTGGGCGACAGAGCGAGACCCTGTCTCTAAAAAAATTTTTTTAAATAATAAAAATGGCATGGCACTCATTCTAGCCTGGGCAACAAAGTGAGACTCTGTCTCAAAAAAAAAAAAAAAAATGGGCCAGGCATGGTGACTCAGGCCTGTAATCCTAGCACTCTGGGAGGCCAAGGTGGGAGGATTACTCAAGGTAAACAGTTCGAAACCAGCCTGAGCAAGAGCGGGACCCCGTCTCTACTAAAAATATAAGGAAATTAATTGGCCGAGTAAAAATATATAGAAAAAATGAGCCGGGCATGGTGGCACATGCCTGTAGCCCCAGCTACTCGGGAGGCTGAGGCAGGAGGATAGCTTGGGCGAAGGAGTTTGAGGTTGCTGTGAGCTAGGCTGACGCCATAGCACTCTAGCCTGGGCAACAGAGTGAGAAAAAGAAAAAGAAAAAAGGAAAGAAAGAAAGAAAGAAGGAAAGGAAAGAAAGGAATAATAAACAAAGAAAGGAAGAAGAAAGAGAAAGAAAAAAAAGGAAGGAAGGAAGGAAGGAAGGAAGGAAGGAAGGAAGGAAGGAAGGAAGGAAGGAAGGAGAAAGGAAAGGAAGAAAGAAAGGAAGAAGAAAGAAGAAAGAAAGAAAGAGAAAGAAAAAGAGGAAAGGAAAGGAAGAAAGAAAGAAGAAAGAGAAAGAAGAAAGAAAGAAAGGAAGGAAGGAAGAAAGAAAAAAGAAGAAAGAAAGAAAGAAAGAAAGGAAGGAAGGAAGGAAGGAAGGAAGGAAGGAAGGAAGGAAGGAAGGAAGGGGAAAGGAAAGGAAGAAAGAAAGGAAGAAGAAAGAAAGAAAAGAAAGAGGAAAGGAAAGGAAGAAAGAGAAAGAAGAAAGGAAGGAAGGAAGAAAGAAAAAAGGAAAGAAAGGAAGGAAGGAAAGAAGGAAGGAAGGGAAAGAAAGGAAAGAAAGGAAGAAAAGAAAGAAAGGAAGAAAGAAGAAAGAAAGAAAGAAAGAAAGAAAGAAAGAAAGAAAGAAAGAAAGAAAGAAAGAAAGAAAGAAAGAAAGAAAGAAAAGAAGGAAGGAAGGAAGGAAGGAAGAAAAAGAAAGAAAGAAAAGAAAAGAAGAAAGGAAGAAAGAAAAAAGAAGAAAGAAAGAAAGAAAGAAAGAAGGAAGGAAGGAAGGAAGGAAGGAAGGAAGGAAGGAAGGAAGGAAGGAAGGAAGGAAGGAAGGGAGGGAGGGAGCAGATGAGTGGTGGGTGGGGGCGGAGGGGCGGGTAGCTGAGGGCCTGGGGTGCTCTCCGGGCGGGAAAAGGCCCTGGAACTGGAGAGAGGTGGGGACCCCACAGCGCTGTGAACGCACCAACACGGGGAACCACACACTTCACAATGGCTCATTCCACGCCATGCGAGTTTTTACCTGAATAAAAATTAAAAAGCAGCACACTGCAAGTGTCTGCTCGTGAACAGAGTGCCTCGGATGCGATCAGATCCGTCCGTGGGATGACTCTCCATTATACACCTTGAAATGGCTAATTCTATGGTATACGAATTTAATTCAATTTTTAAAAAGTTTAAAAAAAAAAAAGGGCCTGGCGCAGTGGCTCACGCCTGTAATCCTACCTCTCTGGGAGGCCGAGGCACACAGATTGCTGGAGGTCAGGAGTTCGAGACCAGCCTGAGCAAGAGCGAGACCCCGTCTCTACTATAAATAGAAAGAAATTAATTGCCCAACTAATATATATAGAAAAAATGAGCCGGGCATGGTGGTGTATGCCTGTAGTCCCAGTTACTCGGGAGGCAGAGGCAGGAGGATCACTTGAGCCCAGGAGTCTGAGGTTGCTGTGAGCTAGGCTGACGCCACGGCACTCACTCTAGCCTGGGCAACAGAGTGAGACTCTGTCTCAAAAAAAAAAAAAAAGAAGAAGAGGAAGAAAGAGGGACTGGAGGGAGCTCAGAGGAAGCCTCTCCACCTGGTCCTGGAAGGCGCAGAGCCCCAGCGTCTCTGGGGGAGAGAGAGGGACGGCAAGGGGTCGGGTAAGAGCCTCTGACGGATGGGCCCGCAGGTGGCAGGTGGCAGGTGGGCAGGTGGGCGGGGCCAGTGGCTGGGGGGGCAGGTGGGTGGGGCTGGTGGCATGTGGGCGGGGCCCAGTGACTGGGGGTGGACAGGTGGGCGGGGACCATTGGCGGGCGGGCGTGGCCAGTGGCTGGTGGGGCAGCGGGCAGGGCAGGGGAAGGTGGGCGGGGCCAGTGGCCGGGTGGGCGTGGCAGTAGCTGGGGGTGGGCGGGGCCAGTGGCCGGTAGGCGGGTGGGTGTAGCCAGTGGCTGGTGGGGCGAGAGGGCATGGCTGGGGCACGTGGGCGGAGCCAGTGGTGGCTGGGCGTGGCAGCAGCTAGAGGGTGGGCAGGACCAGTGGCGGATAGGTGTGGCCAGTGGTTGGGGTGGGCGTGGCCCGTGGCAGATGGGTGGGCGGGGGCCCGTGGTGGTGGGCGGGGCCAGTGGGTGGGCAGGTGGGCGGGGCCAGTGGCGGGTATGCCGGTGGGCGTGACCAGTAATTTGTGGGCGGAGCCTGTGGCTGGGGGCGGGGTCTGTGGCTGGGGGCGGGGCCTTCGCGCTGGCCCGGGCGCGCGGGGCACAGGCGGCGCACAGCTTGCAGGTGAAACCCTGCAGCTCCTTCCTGCCCTGCCGGCTCCCGTCCTCATTCAGCCCCGCCCTTACCCGCCTGTCGGGCACCTGCGGTCGCCCGTGTGCCGTGCAATTATGACCCACACTCAGAACCAAGTCACTCGCGACCCAGAAACAGCCGGGGCCCTTCTCACGGCCAGGAAGGGGGGTCGGAATGCTGGGCTCGAGGGGGGTGGGGGAGGCGCCCTCTCTCCCCACTGCCTCTGGGTCTCCCCGGGGCCCAGCCCCTCCTCTCTCTGTTCCCCCCAAACCTTTCTAACCCTAACACCCCCCCCCGCGACTGCTGCTCCTGCAGGTGGGAACTTCTGCCTCCACTTCCCCGCGCAGGGGCCGACGCAGGAAGCCAGGGGGTGATTTTTGAAACTGTCAACCCCAGTGCGGCTGTGAGTCCGGGGCGCCGGCCGCCCAGACCAGCGGGCAAACGGGTGCACACTGGCTGAGAGTCGGTCACAGCTCGGCCCAGCGCCCGAGCTCACGCCTGTCATCCCAGCACTCTGGGAGACCGAGGCCGGAGGATCACTCGAGGTCAGGAGTTCGAAACCAGCCTGAGCAAGAGCGAGACCCCCATCTCTTCTAAAAAATATATATAGAAAGAAATCAGCTGGACAACTAAAAATATACAGGAAAAAAATCAGCCGGGCATGGTGGCGCATGCCTGTATTCCCAGCTACTTGGGAGGCTGAGGCAGGAGGATCGCTTGAGCCCAGGAGTTTGAGGTTGCTGTGAGCCAGGCTGACACCACGGCACTCACTCTAGCCCAGGCAGCAGAGTGAGACTCTGTCTCACACACACACACACAAAAATCCGGTCAGCTCTGCAGGAAACCCCCCCAAAGCCCTAAAGGCTTGAACACGACAGTGTGTGGCTCGGATTATTAATTCAGGAAGAGGCAGTTTCCCTGAAGGAGGGATTCAGCTGGGCTGGAATCTGGCAATGGGCCAGGAGGGCATGGGGGCGGCGGAGGAGGGTGGGGGAGGGGCTGTGCCAGGACAGGAGGCCGCCCTGAGGCCCGGTGCTGGGTGCAATGGCGCTGTGTGCAATGGCGCTGGGTGCGATGGCGCTGGGTGCGATGGCGCTGGGTGCGATGGCGCTGGGTGCGATGGCGCTGTGTGCGATGGCGCTGGGTGCGATGGCGCTGGGTGCGATGGCGCTGTGTGCGATGGCGCTGGGTGCGATGGCGCTGGGTGCGATGGCGCTGCGTGCGATGGCGCTGGGTGCGATGGCGCTGGGTGCGATGGCGCTGGGTGCGATGGCGCTGCGTGCGATGGCGCTGCGTGCGATGGCGCTGCGTGCGATGGCGCTGGGTGCGATGGCGCTGGGTGCGATGGCGCTGGGTGCGATGGCGCTGTGTGCGATGGCGCTGTGTGCGATGGCGCTGGGTGCAATGGTGCTGGGTGCAATGGTGCGGTGTGCAATGGCGCTGGGTGCAATGGTGCTGGGTGCAATGGTGCTGTGTGCAATGGTGCGGGGTGCAACGGTGCGGGGTGCAACGGTGCTGTGTGCAACGGTGCTGTGTGCAACGGTGCTGTGTGCAACGGTGCGGGGTGCAATGGTGCGGGGTGCAATGGTGCTGGGTGCAATGGTGCTGGGTGCAATGGTGCTGGGTGCAATGGTGCTGTGTGCAATGGTGCTGTGTGCAATGGTGCTGGGTGCAATGGTGCGGGGTGCAATGGTGCTGGGTGCAATGGTGCTGTGTGCAATGGTGCTGTGTGCAATGGTGCTGGGTGCAATGGTGCTGGGTGCAATGGTGCTGTGTGCAATGGTGCTGTGTACAATGGTGCTGGGTGCAATGGTGCTGTGTGCAATGGTGCTGTGTGCAATGGTGCTGGGTGCAATGGTGCGGGGTGCAATGGTGCTGGGTGCAATGGTGCTGGGCACTGCACCCAAGATAAGGGCATGTCACAGAGGGCCTTGCAAGCCAAACAAGGGAGCTCAGGCTGTGAGACTATGAGAACAAGGGGAGACAGGAGGAGGCCCGGGAGAGGAACCCAACACATTCCTGGGTCCAGAGCTCCCTCCCCAGAGGCAGGAATGGTGCCAGCTCGGCTGGGGCAAGCGCCCACTGACTGCACTGGGGTGCGAGGCTTGCAGAAAACTCCAGGACCTGGTGCTCCATCCTAGCTCTAAGACAAGGGTGAGAGAAGTGCATACCACTCAGGTGCAAAATTTAAGGGATTGCCCCCCAAACTCAGTCATCTAGAGAAATAGTATGTCGACCCAATTTTTTTTTGAGGCAGAGTCTCACTTTGTTGCACGGGCTAGAGTGAGTGCCGTGGCGTCAGCCTAGCTCACAGCAACCTCCAACTCCTGGGCTCAAGCAATCCTCCTGCGTCAGCCTCCTGAGTAGCTGGGACTACAGGCACATGCCACCGTGCCCGACTAATTTTTTCTATATATATTTGTTGGCCAACTAATTTCTTTCTATTTTTAGTAGAGACGGGGTCTCGCTGTTACTCAGGTTGGTTTCGAACTCCTGACCTCAAGCAATCTGCCTGCCTCGGCCTCCCAGAGTGCTGGGATTACAGGCGTAAGCCACCGCACCCAGCCATCAATGCCATATTTTTTAAAAGTTAAAAATTAATGCAAGAAAAAAAATCCTGGCTCACGCCTGTAATCCTAGCATTCTGGGAGGCCGAGGCGGGCAGATTGCTTGAGGTCAGGAGTTCGAAACCAGCCTGAGCAAGAGCGAGACTCTGTCTCTATTTAAAAAAAAATGAAAGAAATTAATTGGCCAACTAAAAATATATAGAAAAAATGAGCTGGGCATGGTGGCACATGCCTGTAGTCCCAGCTACTCGGGAGGCTGAGGCAGGAGGATCGCCTGAGCCCAGGAGTTTGAGGTTGCTGTGAGCGAGGCTGACGCCACAGCACTCACTCTAGCCTGGGCAACAAAGTGAGACTCTGTCTCAAAAAAAAAAAAAAAAAGAAAAAAATCCATGCTGAACAAAATGTCACATGTTTAAATAAATATAGGATCCAGCCCTGTTCTTGTGCAACACAGCCTCAACCCTTCAGCCTAATCCTGGCTTTGATGGAACACCTGCTTCCAGACTTTTCTGCAAGTCTCCACACTTTCTTTTGGCTGCGGATGTAGCAGCTTCAGGGCTTGGCCAAGAGGGAGGTGATGTTCTCCCACATTCCCGGACCTCTGGGAGGAGGGCAAACAGCGCCTTTGCATGCACTGAATGGAAACTTTTCAGGCTGGACTTGTCTGACCCACAGCAAGGGAAGTAACCAAGGTGGCTGAGCAGGGTGTCTTCCAGTCAGTGATGGAACTAACAAGAGCCCCAGTTCACGTTCCGACCCAGCTGAAGCTGCTCTGGTGGTGGAATAAACAAACAAATCTCCTTGTGGCAGATTTATCTCCCTACTGTATTCATTACCTTCCCCTCGCCACAAACTCTAGTCGCTCACTGCTACATCCACCCATCCCTCCTTCCACCCATCTACCCATCCGTCTACCTGTCTACATATCCATCCTTCCATCCATCCGTCCTTCCCTCCCATCATCCATTTAGTTATTCAACCACGGTCCGGGCGCGGTGGCTCATGCCTGTAATCCTAGAACTCTGGGAGCCTGAGGTGGGCGGATCGCTCAAGGTCAGGCATTGGAAACCAGCCTGAGCAAGAGCGAGACCCTGTCTCTACTAAAAAAATAGAAATTAATTGGCGGCCAGGCGCGGTGGCTCACGCCTGTAATTCTAGCACTCTGGGAGGCCGAGGTGGGTGGATTGCTTGAGTTCAGGAGTTCCAAACCAGCCTGAGCAAGAGCGAGACCCCATCTCTACTAAAAATAGAAAGAAATTAATTGGCCAACTGAAAACATATATAGAAAAAATTAGCCGGGCATGGTGGCGCATGCCTGTAGTCCCAGCTACTCGGGAGGCTGAGGCAGGAGGATCGCTTGAGCCCAGGAGTCTGAGGTTGCTGTGAGCGAGGCTGACACCATGGCACTCACTCTAGCCTGGGCAACAAAGTGAGACTCTGTGTCAAAAAAAAAATAAAGAAAAGAAATTAATTGGCCAACTAAAATATATATAGAAAAAATTAGCGGAGCATTGTGGCGCATGCCTGTAGTCCCAGCTACTCAGGAGGCTGAGGCAGGAGGATCACTTGAGCTCAGGAATTGGAGGTTGCTGTGAGCTAGGCTGACGCCAGGGCACTCACTCTAGCCTGGGCAACAGAGTGAGACTCTGTCTCAAAATAAATAAATAAATAGGTATTCAACCATGAAGCCATCTGTCCAATCATCCACGAACGGGGCCCCCTCTGCAGCCGTCTTCCTTGTACCCCCTCGCCCACGCATGGGTCCTGCAGCCAGCCAGGCACCCACCCACCCACCCGCCCAACCCTCCACCGGCCTGCTGCCTACACTCAGATGTGGTGTGGAAGGAGCTCACCACCACCTCCCAGCAGGCCCCCCCAACTTCTGCAAGTCTCGGTTGCTTCATCTGGAGACCGAGCGTGTGTCTGCTCACAGAACACCCGCGGGGTTGTTGTGAGCATTGGGTAACAAGGTCCACGTAAGTGGCGAGGGCGATCACATGACACTGTTGCTGCGGTTCCTGCTCCTACCACACATGGGGAAGGCGGAGACCAGACGTGAGAGCCTGGTGCAGGGCCCGGCCGATCTGCTTCGGTGTTGGCTCTGAAAGGTGACCTGGAGAACCAGTTAAACCTACACTCTACAAAAAAGACACCTGCACTCGAATGTTTATAGCAGCACAATTCACAACTGCAAAGCTGTGAAAACAACCCAAGTGCCCATCAATTCATGAGTGGATTAATAAAATGTGGTCTATGTATACCACGGAGTACTACTCAGCTCTAAGAAACAACGGTGATATGGCACACCTTGTATCTTCCGGGCTAGAGCTGGAACCCATTCTACTAAGTGAAGTGTCCCAAGAATGGAAAAACAAGCACTCACCAGCAAACTGGTATTAACTGAGCAGCACCTAAGTGGACACATAAGAACTACATTAATCGGGTGTTGGGCCGGTGGGAGGGGGAGGAGGGGGCGGGTACACACATACATAATGAGTAAGCGTGCACCGTCTGGGGGATGGTCATGCTTGAAGCTCAGACTTCTGGGAGGAGGGGGGCAAGGGCATTATTTGAAACCTTAAAATTTGTACCCCCATAATATGCTGAAATAAAAAAAAAAACTTGCAGCAGTGAACAGCTGGGAGGGGGTACAGGGGCTGGGGGAGGGAGGGTGAAACCCCAGACTCGACCTAAGAAAAAGGAGGAATAGATGTGGGGCAGGTCAGGGTGGCTGGAAAGCTGGCAGGAGGCGTCCAGCGTGCAGGACTGACTGCAGATTCCAGGAGCCGTGTTTGACGGGCACCTGACCCCCGTGCGTGTCTCTGCGGACCGTAGACATGGCAGTTAGGGATGTGGACAGGCCTCAGGGAGCACTTTCATTCAGCTGTTCCCTGCAGGCAAATGACTGGTTAGTGGGGCAGAACTGGGACTCAGACAGCCAGGGGATGAAATCCCAACTCTCTTTCTTTCTTTCTTCTTTTTTTTTCTTTTGAGACAGAGTCTCACTCTGTTGCCCAGGCTAGAGTGAGTGCCGTGCCATCAGCCTCGCTCACAGCAACCTCAATCTCCTGGGCTCAAGCGATCCTCCTGCCTCAGCCTCCCGAGTAGCTGGGACTACAGGCATGCGCCACCACGCCCGGCTAATTTTTTCTATATATTTTTAGTTGGCCAATTAATTTCTATTAAACTGTTAACTTCACTCCATCCCCATTGTATATATAGATGAGGGAACTGAGGCTCTCTAAGCACCTTGCTCAAGGCAACACAACTAAGAAAGAAAGAGTTGAGGGCCGGGGGAGGTGGCTCACACCTATAATCCCGGCACTCTGGGAGGCCAAGGCAGGAGGATTGCTCGAGGTCAGGAGTTCAAAACCAGCCTGAGCAAGAGTTAGACCCCGTCTCTGCTATAAATAGAAAGAAATTAATTGGCCGACTAATATATATAGAAAAAATTAGCCAGGCATGGTGGCGCATGCCTGTAGTCCCAGCTACTCGGGAGGCTGAGGCAGGAGGATCACTTGAGCCCAGGAGATTGAGGTTGCTGTGAGCGAGGCTGACGCCACGGCACTCACTCTAGCCTGGGCGACACAGTGAGACTCTGTCTCAAAAAAAAAGAAAGAAAAAGAACAGCAACAGTGTATTCTGGGACAGTCCTGTTGGAGGCCACGTGGCCGTGGCCGGCCCCTTTGCTCCAGGCCTCACCCACATGAATTCAGCTGTCAGCAGCCGCATCTGTCCCCGAGGCTCCGGGGCGAGTCTGCTACAAGCTCACTCCAGCTTCGGGCAGAATCAGCTCTACGTTGGCAAAGGACTCAGTTTCCCCGCTGGCTGTCAGCAGGGTTGTGTGCGCTTCCGGAGGTTGCCCACGTACCTTGGCCCCCTTCGAGGCCCCCAGTGGTGGGCAGAGTGCCTCTCCTGACTCGAAGCTCTCTGAACTTAACGGCCTCGCCCGTCCTCCGACTTCCTCTGGCCTCACCTCCTGCCTCCTCTCCCAGACTCCTCTTCCTTCTCCAGGCCCAAGTAGGTTCCACCGGCCCCTCGGATGACCCAGGGTGATCTTCTGTAGAGTCGGCTGATTCCGGCCGTATTCCACCTGCAACGTCTGCCACAGCAGTGCCCAGGTGGCGCTTGATCGTATAACCAGGGGTCAGGAACCTTTAAAAACGCTACCCCCTTCCCCAGCCCTGGCCCAGCCAAGACTCTGCCCCCTGCTGCAGCCTCGGCCCCACCTGTGCAGAGGTGCAGAGGACCAAAGCCAGGCGGGAGAAGCCCTCACAGAGGTGGTGGCCAGGTGGAGCCGGGCGGGGGATGGGGCACACAAGCTGGCCGTGAGTGTGGGGCAAGTAGCAGAGCACAGAGAGGTCACGACGGAGCTTCTGAAAAACCATGCTCCGGGTGAGTCACTATCACGGTGCCGTGCTTAGGGCCAGACGTTTTACCTACAACTCTATTGAAACTGATGACTGGTCCAGGCCTGTCATCCCAGTGGTCTGGGAGGCCGAGGCAGGAGGATCACTCAAGGTCAGGAGTTCAAAACCAGCCTGAGCAAGAGCAAGACCCCATCTCTACTGTAAATACAAAGAAACTAATTGGCCAACTAAAAATATATATAGAAAAAATTAGCCAGGCATGGTGGTGCATGCCTGTAGTCCCAGCTACTCGGGAGGCCGAGGCAGGAGGATCGCTTGAGCCCAGGAGTTTGAGGTTGCTGTGAACTAGGCTGATACCACGGCACTCTAGTCCGGGCAAGAGAGTGAGACTCTGTCTCAAAAAATAAAATAAAATAAAAGTAAAGTAAACTGATGACTGTATCTAACTGCCCTGGAAAACAGGGCGCTTACCCTGTGGTACAGATGGGGAAACTGAGGCCCAGCGGGGCAAACCACTTGCTTAGGTCGAGTGCTGGTCTGTGGCAGGGCCAGAGCCAGACACTGGGCTCCGCGGCCCGGGCCGGTGTGCCCGCGTCTCACCAGCCCAGAGCCCCTGGTCCTGGGGAATGAGCCCCAGAGGAGGGGCCCAGCAGGGCCAGGTGGGGGACAGGGCCTGCATGCAGGGCGGGCAGTCCTGACCCTGCAGGGAGCAGGACGGGCAGGGGTGAGGCATTCCAGCGCGCCTGGAAGGGAGGGCACTTTATCCCAAGGCCAGGGACTCGCCTTCCAAGTAGTAACCAACCGCGCAAGGTCTTTTCCGAGACATTTGCCCCAAAGCACAGAGGGGTGGTCACGCCGGCAGGGGCCTCCTGACGTGGGTGGAGCCGCCCACTGACAACGTTCTGCTCTGCCTGAAAGACAGTCCGTCCACCCGCTGCAGGGAGGAGAGACTGTCCCTACCCAGAGCACGAGGTCAAATCCCAGGGGAGAAGTCCAGGACTCTCAGGGCCTGGAGCCTGAGAGCTGGAATCTGGTCTGGAGCTTCATGGATGAGGACTGAACTCTGATCTTTTTCTTTTGCTAAAAACTCCTTCCTAAGGAGGCCGGCTGGGTCAGGCTGACAAAGGGTAAATTCCTACTAAGCGGCTTTTGTTAACCAAATAAAGCAGTGGTTTACTTCCCAACCTGATTCTGGTATGGCATTAACATCACCTAAAAGATAGGAAGCCCCTGTCTTAACTCAAGCATCCTAGCAGATGCCTATCATGAATTTAAAATATCTTAACTCAAGCATCCTAGCAGACGCCTATTGTAAATTTAAAACATCCTCCTTTCTGGACCTCCCAGAGTGATCATACCCTTATCTTAAAATAAGCATATCCTTTCTGGTCTTCTAGATGAAGTCTAACTCTCAGCCAATTGCCAGCCAAAGAATCTTTAAACCCACCTATAACTGTAAGCCCTCCCACCCACCCCACCCCCTCCCACCCACCCCACCCCCTCCCACCCACCCCACCCCCTCCCCTTCCAGATGTCCCACCTTTTTGGGCCAAACCAATGTCTGCCTCTCACGTATTGATTTGTGGCTTTGCCTGCAACCCCTGTCTCTCTGAAAATGTATAAAACTGAACTGTGACCCAGCCACGGGGAGTCCACTTGCCCAAGGCCTCTTGGCAGTGGCTCCGGGTCATGGTCCTCAAATTTGGCTCAGAATAAATCTCTTTAAAATTATTTTAAAGTCTGGTTTTTCCGTTGACAAGGAGGAAACACCGTTTGGAGGGAGGAGGCCCGGAGAGCCCGCACTGGGCCCTGGGGCGCTGGGCCGGCCGGAGCGCGCCTAGCGGGCCGCAGGGCGCAGGGCTGCAGCAGGAGCAGAAAGGGCCAGCGCTGGCTTGCGCACGGAGGGGAAGTTGCCACCTACTCTCGGGACCGCAGTTTCCCCATCTGCAAAACGGGGGGTCAACAACGCGCCGCCGAGTGAAGGGCCTGGCCCCACGGGGGGCTCGAGGCGGGGCAGGCGCGCGTGGCGCTCCGCTCCTACCCGCAAAGCGAGGCCGGCGGCGCAGCGGCACGGTGCGGTTCGCCTCGCAGCCTCGGTTACGCAACACCCAGCCCTGCGCCCCGCGCGACCTCCCGCCCGAGCACTGAAACGCCCGAGGTGGGGAAGTGGCGGGGGCGGGGAGGACACGGCTCCCAAAGGCGCCTGGTCCCGGCTGTGCGCCCCTCCCGGGCGGAGGGGCCGCCGGAGTGCGGCTAAGGAGGCCAGGGCAGCGGCGGGGAGCGGCCAGCCTGCCCCTCCCGGCCCCGCCGTGGCCCCACGGCCGCGCGGCCCGCCTCGCCCTTCCTCGGGGCGGAGCGGAGCGAGGAGGTGGGCGGTGCAGGGGCGCAGGGGCGGTGTCGCCCCACCCCGGGTGCCCCGCGCTGCCCCGCCCGCCGCCCCGGAGCCCGCGTCGTCCCGGCGTCCCCGCGTTCCCGAGCCCCGCCGCCGCGATGCGCGCCGTCCTGCCGCTGCTCTGCGCCGCGGCCTGGCTCCTGGGCGCGCCCGCGCTGTCGCTGAGCCGCTCAGGTGCGCGCGGGACCCGCGGAGGGCGGGGGCGGCGGGGCCGAGGCGCAGGGTCTCTCCGCGCCGGCGCAGGCCGGGGTGGGCCGGGCGGGGTCTCGGAGGCGGGCGTCTCGCGTGCCGGAGGGGCAGGGGGCTGGGTGTCCGGGGTCCCACCTGCCAGGCGGCGCCCGAGCCCCGAAATAACCGCAGCAGCCAGCGGCCCTTCTGCCTCCCAGCTCGACAGAGGACTCTGACCTGTCCCTGCCAGAGGCCAGCAGGGACTTTCTAGACTTTGGGCAGCTTCCCCGGGGGACTTGGCGCATAGGGGTCCCCGCACAGGTGCCGTGAGCGGTTTGGAGGAGTGGCTCCCTGCGCGCGACAGCGCCAAGGGACCGGGTCAGACCGACAGGGTTCTGCCCCCTGGGGCGCGCGTGGACGCCCCGCAGGACGCCCCGCTTTGGCCAGGTCAGCTCTAACCCACCCGGCCTCTTGCTCTCGCGCCCCTTCCACTGCCGGGGGGACCCGGGGCCTCCCCTTCCCCGCAGCCTCCCTGCGCCCCCGGCCCCAGCGTCCGCAGCCCGCGGGCTCTGAGCTCAGGAGACCCCTGCCCTCTCCCGCGCGCGCGTGGGGGCAGCCT
Organism: Microcebus murinus; assembly: GCF_040939455.1. NCBI lineage: Eukaryota > Metazoa > Chordata > Mammalia > Primates > Cheirogaleidae > Microcebus > Microcebus murinus. The sequence goes on along the minus strand of NC_134110.1, from coordinate 289,620 downwards.
GGCTCCAGTGGGGACCGCGGGAAGCCCAGCCGCCAGCGCAGGCCGCCTGGCGAGGACGGGACCCCCTTAACTCCAGAGCGCGGCGCAGCACTCCTTGCTTCTGTAATCCACCGGACTGTGAACGTTCTAGGCTTCGTGGGCTGTACGGTCTCCGCAGTGACTACCTAACTCTCTGCGCGTGTACGGTGGCGCGGCCACAGGCGGGAGGTGAGGGAACGCGCGCGGGACTGTGTTCTAACCACCACTTTATGTGGACCCTGCAGTTTGAGTTTCAAGTGATTTTTCAGATGCTACAAAATATTATTTTTTCCTCCCCCGAACAATTTAAAAGTGTAAATACAACCCTTTGTAGTTCATGTAGAGAAACAAGCAGCATGGCCAGGTGTGGAGGCTCATGCCTGTCAATACCGACTAAGGCAGGAGGATAAACTGAGGCCAGGAGTTAGAGACCAGCCTGAGCAACATAGTGACCCCCCACCCCCGTCTCTACCAAAAAAACCCAAAAAACCCAGACCGATGGCAAGCTACAGTTTCCTTGGTTTCCTTTTTATTATTATTATTATTATTGTGAGACAGGGTATCACTCTGTTGCCCAGGCTAGAGTGCCGTGGCGTCAGCCTAGCTCACAGCAACCTCAAACTCCTGGGCTCAAGCAATCCTCCTGCCTCAGCCTCCCGAGTAGCTGGGACTACAGGCATACACCACCGTGCCCGGCTAATTTTTTCTATATATTTTTAGTTGGCCAATTAACTTCTTCCTATTTTTAGTAGAGACGGGGTCTCACTCTTGCTCAGGCTGGTTTCGAACTCCTGACCTTGAGCGATCCTCCCGCCTCGGCCTCCCAGAGTGCTGGGATGACAGGTGTGAGCCACCGCGCCGGCCAAGCTGTAGTTTTCTGACCCTGCTCTGGATACTTCCTGACAGCCCCCAGGCGGGGTTCACAGAAGGTCCCTTTGGAAAGTCACAACTGGACCAGAACGGGTCTATCTGAGGTTGGGACCCGTCCCCAGCACCCTCTGTCCCTGCCCCCGGAGTCGCCTCTGCATGTCCCTCTGCCTAAGAATGAGAAGTGGTTAGGGGAGGAGCTGTCACCAGAGGTTATGGCACCTGCAGGTCCTTCAGAAATTCCCCTGAGGAGAGAACGTGGTTGTTCTAAACCCCACCCTGCCTCAAACCCGGGTCCTAAATCAAGGTCTCTTCCTCTGGCAAGGCCCCAACCGATGTCGTGGTTGCAGAAAAGAATGTTAAGCACTCTGGGAGGCCCTCCTGGGCGGATTGCTCCAGGTCAGGAGTTCCAAACCAGCCTGAGCAAGACCCTGTCTCTACTAAAAATACAAAGAAATTAATTAGCCAACTAAAAAAAATATATATATATATATACAAAAAATTAGCCGGGCATGGTGGCGCATGCCTGTAGTCCCAGCTACTCGGGAGGCTGAGGCAGGAGGATCGCTTGAGCCCAGGAGTGTGAAGTTGCTGTGAGCGAGGCTGACCCCACGGCACTCACTCTAGCCTGGGCAACAAAGCGAGACTCTGTCTCAAAAAAGTAAAATAAAATAAATAAATAAATAAAACCCTCAAGACGTGAGTCTTGGGGACATGTATTTTCCCTCCCAGGAAAATAGCCACAGCTCGGTTTCTGGAGTAGGTCTGGGAGCCAGAAAGGGGGGTGTGAGTGCCGTATGGCCGGGAGCCACACGCTAGGGGTGGGGCGGGTCCCTGGGGGCACCGAGACATTCCAGGGGATATAGGCACAGTTAGTGTTCTGGGAATCAGTTTCCAGACCGTTTACCTCCAAATGTCCTCTTTGCTAAAACCGGGGGTGGGCAGCTTTTTTCTCATCCATCCTGAACCTGAACCTGTTGCTAATGAAACCTCAGGGGCAACACACAAGAAGACAAAGGGTAACAAATCCTTCATCAAGCCTGGTGGGCTCAATTCCTCAAGGAAACTGAGTTTGAAGGATAGAGGATCTCTAGCACCCAGGGAGGCCAATGCGGGAGGATAGCTCAAGGTCAGGAGTTCGAAACCAGCCTGAGCAAGAGCGAGACCCCCGTCTCTACTAAAAAAATAGAAAGAAATTAATTGGCCAACTAAAAATATATAGAACAAATCAGCCGGGCGTGGTGGCGCATGCCTGTAGTCCCAGCTACTTGGGAGGCTGAGGCAGGAGGATCGCTTGAGCCCCAGGAGTCTGAGGTTGCTGTGAGCTAGGCTGACGCCACGGCACTCACTCTAGCCTGGGCGACAAAAGTGAGGCTCTGTCTAAAAAAAAAAACCCAGCATAGAGGACCTCACCAGAGTATCAGCTGATGCGGCCTTAGACTTAACATTGCGTGACAGACACCATGTGACTGGGCAGAGGAAGGAGCAAAGAATCAGAAACACTGCCTTCCACTCCCCACCGCCTACCTGAGCAGGACTCCCGGCCCTTCTACCAATAACAGACAAAACTAAGGACTAAAGCTGAACCCTGTCTCCATCCAGCGATAGGTCATACTCACCCGGGAAGGTATAAATGCCCGGCGAGGGTGGGAGAGGCAGTAAAACCCTAGTAACGTCTCAACTAAGAGATGCATTTCCAGTGCGATTTTATTTTTATGTCTAACAATTACGTTTCGTAATGTATATTTGAAATGTTTTAATCAGTTGAGACACTCATAATAATTACGATTACTCAATCCAGAATAACTTTTTTTTTTTTTTTTTTTGAGACAGAGTCTCACTCTGTTGCCCGGGCTAGAGTGAGTGTCGTGGCGTCAGCCTCGCTCACAGCAACCTCAAACTCCTGGGCTCAAGCGATCCTCCTGCGTCAGCCTCCCGAGTAGCTGGGACTACAGGCATGAGCCACCGTGTCTGGCTAATTTTTTCTATATATTTTTAGTTGGCCAATTAATTTCTTTCTATTTTTTTAGTAGAGATGGGGGTCTCGCTCTTGCTCAGGCTGGTTTTGAACTCCAGACCTTGAGCGATCCTCCCGCCTCCGCCTCCCAGAGTGCTAGGATTACAGGCGTGAGCCACCGCACCCGGCCCAGAATAACTTTTTATCATTTTCAGATGTACCTCCGTCCCAGGAAGTAAAAATAATTGAAATTTATACTTGTTGTTGTTGTTGCAGAAAAGAATGTTAAGGTGATCAAGTGTAAAAATGTATGCTCCCTCAGGGTGAATTTCTGTTAAGTGAGGCAAATAGGTTTTCAAGGAGAAAAAGAAACTATGTAAAATATAGGACTCTTATAGAAGAGTTTGTTCAATTTATTGATGGCGTGTATCAAATCATGATGCCATTCCATTGATAGCTTTAACAGAAAGACACAATATAACAGTCTTATTTTAAATGTCAATATTTATAGTAATTTGGAATGCATACTTTGCAGCTATTCAAATCTAAAATGAAATATCGAATTTAGATAAGAATGTACAAGGAGGGATAGGGCAGGAACCCAAAACAAGTGGCCGGCCCATTTTTTTTTTTTTTTTTTGAGACAGAGTCTCGCTTTATTGCCCAGGCTAGAGTGAGTGCCATGGCGTCAGCCTAGCTCACAGCAACCTCAATCTCCTGGCTCAAGCGATCCTCCTGCCTCAGCCTCCCAAGTAGCTGGGACTACAGGCATTCGCCACCATGCCCGGCTAATTTTTTTTTTGTGTATATATTAGTTGGCCAATTAATTTCTTTCTATTTATAGTTAGAGCTGGGGTCTCACTCTTGCTCAGGCTGGTTTTGAACTCCTGACCTCGAGCAATCCGCCCGCCTCGGCCTCCCAGAGAGCTAGGATTACAGGCGTGAGCCACTGCGCCCGGCCAGGCCGGCCCATTTTTGGTAAAGTTTTGTTGTGTTTCCTTTTCATTGATGCATACTATTCCTACCTATTTATGGGGTAGTGTGATTCTTTGTTTCTGTGAGGTTTTGTGGGCACACAGTCCTGCCCATTTATTTTTGCATTGTCTGTGGCTGCTTCGGGGCTGTGAGGGCAGATTGAGCAGTTGTGACCTTACGGGTTGCAAAGCCTATGATACTTACCCTCTGCTTCCTTTAAGAAAAAATTGCTGGCCCTTAGGGTGTATGGGTTTTTTAATTAACTTCTTATTGAAATTAACTTCTTCTATTTTAATTAACATCATGGCCGGGTGTGGTGGCTCACACTTGTAATCTCAGCACTCTGGGAGGCCAAGGCGGGAGGATTGCTCAAGGTCAGGAGTTTGAAACCAGCCTGAGCAAGAGTGAGACCCCGTCTCTACTACAAATAGAAAGAAATTAATTGGCCAACTGAAAACATATATAGAAAAAATTAGCCGGGCATGGTGGCGCATGCCTGTAGTCCCAGCTACTCAGGAGGCTGAGGCAGGAGGATCGCTTGAGCCCAGGAGTTTGAGGTTGCTGTGAGCGAGGCTGACGCCACGGCACTCACTCTAGCCTGGGCAACAAAGTAAGACTATGTCTCAAAAAAAAAAAAGAAATATAATATCATAAGAAAAGTGCACAAATCATGAAGCATGCATTTCAATGGATTTTCACGATCTAAACACGCTTGGGTAGCTAGCACGCAGGTGAACAAACAGGACATTACCAGCACCCAGATCCTCTCCCTGTACCCCTCTTAGGGGTAACCACTGTCCTGATTTTTAACACCACAGATTGACAGCACATAGCTTTTCAAAATTCACTTGGGGTACAAAAGCAGAGAGAGTTTCAGTTCCTGTTTATGTTCCGCATTATGACACCATTTTCAGTGTTTTCAAATTTAGCCTTGTTTTCCAACATGCAAACCAGTTCTGTGGACTCAACATCATCACCAAGCATCCGGGCCTAACTTTTTTTTTTTTCCCCCTTTTTTACAGAGAAGTTTCACTTCAAGTCATGGATGGTACAGGTCAGTGCCCTACTTCTCCTTTCTCAGTTTTTCATGTTGCAAAGTTTCCTATGACAAAACCAAACTGCACCAGATTTGAGAGGGATGAAGAGGGATTTTCCAACCTTGCCCCACTGGGTCTTTCCAGACTTCGGACTGGCCCGGCCGTGGGGAGGATGCAGTTGAGTAAATTCCTTCCAGACAGCCATCCCCGGGGTCAAGCTGGGTCACCAGCTGTCCCAGCCCTGCGATCCATTTCCTAGTTTGCATTCAAAGCACACCTGGGGGAATATACATTAGTGCAGCCACTGTGGAAAATAGTATGGAGCTTCCTCGAAAACCCTAAACACAGAACTATGTGATCCAGCGATCCCACTGCTGGGTGTATATGCAAAAGAAAGGAGATCAGTGGACCAGAGAGAGAACTGCACTCCCGAGATCACCACATGACTATCACAACAGCCGAAACGTGGCCTCAACCCGAGTGCCCGTGGGCGGATGGACGGATAGAGGAAACGATGTGTATACTCTTCCGCTACGGAAAAGAGCGGAATCCTGTCACTTGCAGATATGTGGGTTGGAGCTGGAGGTCACTATGTAAAGTGAAAAAAGCAAGCGCAGAAAGACAAATACTTGCATCTCGTGGACAGTGGACTCCTGGGAAGACTAGTGGGGAGGGAGACGAAGTGAATTTGATTAAGTGGTACAAAAACGCAGTTAAATAGACGAAATAAGACCTAGCGTTTGAGAAACCAACTATGGTAAACAATGACCTATTGTGCGTTTCAAAATAGCTAGTAGAGAATAATTCGAATGTTCCCAGCATAAAAAAAAAAAAAAGATAAATGCTTAAGGTTACGAATATTCTAACTACCTGATCTGATTATTTAAAAAAAAGATAAATGCTTAAGGTTATGAATATCCCAACCTCCTGATCTGATTATCACACATTATATGACTGTATCAAAATATCACATGCACCTCCAAAGATATGTACCAATTTTTAAAATTAGACACACTTTTTTAAAAAGCACATTGTGTACAGGCTACAGAATCAATTGGAGAACACCGGTGAGTGTGCTTTCGAAAAATGATGATTTTTGCCATAAACTTGACCCAGCACCAGCCGTGGAGGCCAGGGGTGACCTCAGGTCCCTGCACCAGGGCCTCCTGGACTGTGGCTGACATTCCGGAAGCCTCATGGTCTTCACTCTGGCCACAGGCCCTGGAGGCAGGGACCTGAGCTTTGTAATGGAGTGGGGACTGAGGGTAGTGCCGTAGCCACTAACACAGATTTGGCCTGAGAATCATGGCAAAGAGAAAATCTTCATCCTTCCTCTTAGAAAACACAAAAGTCCTGGAGTGGTGGCTCACACCTGTAATCCTTGCACTTTGGGAGGCTGAGGCAGGAGGATCACTTGAGGCCAGGACTTCAAAACCAGCCTGAGCAAGAGTGAGACCCCTTTGGCCGGGCGCAGTGGCTCATGCCTGTCATCCTAGCACTCTGGGAGGCCGAGGCGGGCAGATCGCTCGAGGTCAGGAGTTCGAAACCAGCCTGAGCAAGAGCGAGACCCCCGTCTCTACTATAAATAGAAAGAAATGAATTGGCCAACTAATATATTTAGAAAAAATTAGCCGGGCGTGGTGGCGCATGCCTGTAGTCCCAGCTACTCGGGAGGCTGAGGCAAGAGGATTGCGTGAGCCCAGGAGTTTGAGGTTGCTGTGAGCTAGGCTGATGCCACGGCACTCACTCTAGCCTGGGCAACAGAGTAAGACTCTGTCTCAAAAAAAAAAAGAGTGAGACCCCATCTCTCAAAAAATAGAGAAATTAGCTGGGCATGGTGGTGTCTGTAGTGCCAGCTACTCGGGAGGCTGAGGCAGGAGGATCGCTTGAGCCCAGGATTTGGAGGCTCCAGCCTGGGTGACACAGTGAGATCTTGTCTCAAAAAAAAAAAAAACAAGAAAGAAAACAAAAGTCTCCCTCCTGGGAGCTGTGTTCGTTCGGTGGCTGTGACTTATCGCTGATGTGCTCTGTTTTAGCACAAGAAGACCTACAGCTCCCGGGAGTACCCCCACAGGATGCAGACCTTCGCCAGCAACTGGAGGAAGATAAACGCCCACAACCGCAGGAACCACACCTTTGAGAGTACGCGGGCGCCTCTCCTGCAGGGCTGGGGGAGGGAAGAGCATGTGGGGTCTGGAAGGGGCTCAGTGTCCAGGCCTGATTCTCCCTGGGACATGGACCGCAGGTTCAGGACACAGTGGCAGCCCCACCCGGGGGTGGTTGTGAAGTTTACGAAGGGGCTCTGCAGAGGCCCCTGCCCGGTTCCTGCCATCTGCGGGTTCAGCCCGGGTGCCGTGGGGGCCGCGCCCTTCAGACCCGCTTGGAGCTGGGAGCAGCCTCCGGGGGGGACAGGTGCCTTGGCTGCGGATCAGTCTCACGAGAAACACGTGCACGTACCTGGCGTGTTTGCTGGGGACTCAGAAATGCCAGCAGCAGCTGGGCGGGCGCGGCAGCTCACGCCTGTAATCCCTAAGCACTCTGGGAGGCCCAGGCGGGAGGATCGCTCGAGGTCAGGAGTTGGAAACCAGCCTGAGCAAGAGCAAGACCCCGTCTCTACTATAAATAGAAAGAAATGAATTGGCCAACTAAAAATATACAGAAAAAATTAGCCGGGCATGGTGGCGCATGCCTGTAGTCCCAGCTACTCGGGAGGCTGAGGCAGGAGGATCGCTTGAGCCAAGGAGATTGAAGCTGCTGTGAGCGAGGCTGATGCCACGGCACTCTAGCCTGGGCAACACAGTGAGACTCTGTCTCAAAAAAAAAAGGAGGGAAAGAAATATAAATATTTAAAGGAGCCAGGTTGCAGTGGCTGTAAGCAGGAGACAGGTGAATAACAAGGAGGTCTTGTTGCTCATCAGTAATGCACTCAGCCCTCTGTTTTGTTTTCCCCCTTCTCTTTTCCAGTGGCACTGAACCAATTCTCAGACATGAGCTTTGCTGAATTTAAACGCAAGTACCTTTGGTCAGAGCCTCAGGTAAGCGTAAGTCATGGCAACCAAATCTGAATCTTTTTTACTGAAGGCCTCGGAATAAATTTGCACGCTGCTCTGCTTGTAGGGGGCAGATCCAGTCCCATCCCCGGCTGCAGCCAGGGGCGTCCCCAGAGTCTTAGGGGAGCCGGCAGGGTCAGCCCAGCCACCCCCCAGTCCAGGCCCACGGATACTAGACAACATGCAGATGCTCAGTTAGAACTGAGTTTCAGATAAACAACAAATAATTGTTCTTTTTTTTTTTTTTTTTGAGACAGAGTCTCACTCTGCTGCCCGGGCTAGAGTGCCATGGCGTCAGCCTCGCTCACAGCAACCTCAAACTCCTGGGCTCTAGCGATCCTCCTGCCTCAGCCTCCCAAGTAGCTGGGACGACAAGCATGTGCCACCATGCCTGGCTGATTTTCTCTATGTATTTTTAGTTGTTCAGCTAATTTATTTCTATTTCTATTAGAGATAGCGTCTCACTCTTATTCAGGCTGGTCTCGAACTCCTGAGCTCAAACGATCCACCAACCTCAGCCTCTCAGAGTGCTTGGATTATAGGCGTGAGCCACCGTGCCCGGCCAACAAATAATTTTTAGCATAAGTATATCCTAAATTTTGCAGGGGACACACTTACACTGCAGAGTTATTCTCCATTCACCTGAAATTCAAATTTAATTAGGTGAACTATATTTTTATTTGCTACATCTGGCTGTCCTATCCTGAACACACTCCCCTCCCGCCCCCAGCCTGGGCTCTCAAAGGAGCCTGTTATCGGCAGGGCGTGGTGGCTCACGGCTGTAATCCTAGCACTCTAAGAGGCTGAGGCGGGAGGATTGCTCGAGGTCAGGAGTTCGAAACCAGCCTGAGCAAGAGCAAGAACCTGTCTCTACTATAAATAGAAAGAAATTAATTGGCCAACTAATATATATATAGAAAAAATTAGCCGGGCATGGTGGCGCATGCCTGTAGTCCCAGCTACTCGGGAGGCTGAGGCAGGAGGATCGCTTGAGCCCAGGAGTCTGAGGTTGCTGTGAGCGAGGCTGACGCCACGGAACTCACTCTAGCCTGGGCAACAAAGTGAGACTCTGTCTCCAAAAAAAAAAGGAGCCTTTCATCAGCACACTTGGGACCAACAGTCAGGGTCGTGGAGGGGGATGGTTCTTATACCTACGGTGTTTCTCTCTTGTGGATTGCACTTCTGCACTTTTTTTGGTCAGAAAGGTTTTGGGGCCTTTCTTATTCCTGAAACTTAATGTGTTTGGTTGTTCCAGAATTGCTCCGCCACCAAAAGCAACTACCTTCGGGGCAGGGGTCCCTACCCACCTTCCATGGACTGGCGGAAAAAGGGAAATTTCGTCTCACCAGTGAAAAATCAGGTAGGCACGGGCAGTCCCCACCCTTTCCCTCCAAGAACAACTACATTCCCAGACTGCGTGCCAGGAAGAAAAACCCCAAAGAGCCACAGAAACACCTCAAGCAAATCCCCCACTCTGTTTTTTCCTCACCTCCTCTCCCGGGCTAGACTGCCGTGGCGTCAGCCTAGCTCACAGCAACCTCAAACTCCTGGGCTCAAGCGATCCTCCTGCCTCAGCCTCCCGAGTAGCTGGGACTACAGGCATGCGCCACCATGCTCGGCTAATTATATATATATATTAGTTGGCCAATTAATTTCTTTTTATTTATAGTAGAGACGGGGGTCTCGCTCTTGCTCAGGCTGGTCTCAAACTCCTGACCTTGAGCGATCCTCCCGCCTCGGCCTCCCAGAGTGCTGGGACTACAGGTGTGAGCCACCGCACCCGGCCGGAGCTTTCTCTTTGCTGGGCTGCAGTTTGCTCCCTCCCCATCCACACACAAACTTCCTGTTGGGCCCAGGTCTCTCCTGCAGCCACCAAAGCTCGTTCTGTGCCCATCAGAGATTGGACACCAGGCTCCACTCCTGCCGCCCCACAAATCACCTATGCTCATCTCCTCCCTCTCTTCCAGCCACCCGGGTCTGGCCCGTTCGCTGGGGGCTGCCTCCCGGTGGTCAGGGAGCAGGTTTCCCGTCGCCCTCACCCCTGCAGGGCGCATGGCCCTGCCTCCCCGAGCTGGGAGCTGAGGACAGGCTCGCTGGGGGTGTAGGGTCCTAGCACACGCTCCGCTCTTCAGAGACGGACCCCACCCGTGGCTGCTGTTGCCTCTGCCCCCACGGTTCCTCCCCGAGCAGGGAAGTCCCAGCAGCCTTCTTCAGAAAGATTCCGGCCCCGGCCAGGCCCGGTGGCTCATGCCCATAATCCCAGCACTCTGGGAGGCCGAGGTGGGAGGATCGTTTGAGCTCAGGAATGCAAGACCAGCCTGGGCAAGAGCGAGACCCCCGTCTCTATCAAAAATAGAAAAAGTTAGCCGGGCATGGTGGCGCATGCCTGTAGTCCCAGCTACTCGGGAGGCTGAGGCAGGAGGATCACTTGAGCCCAGGAGTTGGAGGTTGCTGTGAGCTAGGCTGATGCCGCGGCACTCACTCTAGCCCGGGCAACAAAGCAAGACTGTCTCAAAAAAAAAAAAAAATTAATTGGCCAACTGAAAATAGAAAAAAAAAAAAAAAAGAAATAGAAATCCTGTGAGGGCTTGTTTTATGGGTAGGTCTCATTTTTAGGGAAACATGGTATTAAGTGTGGAAACCTAAACCTGCTCACCACGTAGACAGGTGGGAAGGGGAGGCCCCCAAGAACTTTCTAAGTCATCCTGTTAGCTGATCCCAGCCAGCAGACAGGACCTGGGCTCAGGGGCAGGAGCAAAGTGTGGGTGGTGTCTCGCTGAGGCCTCTACGTGGTGACAGGTGGCAGAGGGGACTTGCCCAAGCTCCACAGTATGCAGGTGACAGACGGAATCCAAAGCCAGATCTCGGCCGGGCGCGGTGGCTCACCCCTATAATCCTAGCACTCTGGGAGGCCGAGGTGGGAGCATTGCTCGAGGTCAGGAGTTCAAAACCAGCCTGAGCAAAAGCAAGACCCCCCCATCACTACCATAAATAGAAAAAAATTGGCCAGTCAACTAAAAATATATAGAAAAAATTAGCCGGGCGTGGTGGCCCATGCCTGTAGTCCCAGCTCCTTGGGAGGCTGGGGCAGGAGGATCTCTTGAGCCTTGGAGTCTAAGGTTGCTGTGAGCGAGGCTGACGCCATGGCACTCACTCTAGCCTGGGCAGCAGAGTGTTTTTTGAGACTGTGTCTCAAAAAAAGAACACAAACTAACCAGGTCTCACTCCAAGTCCAGTGCCCGAGGCTCAGCCCCACTCGGCCCCCTTCAGCAGTGAGCGTGGTCTCCCCCAGTGGCCACGCCGGCCTCCCTGCTGGGGAGGGTTTGGGGGAGGAGGCTGGGGCCAGCAGGAAGGTTCTGTGCAGGGGGACCAGCGACGGCTGAGCTGGGCAGTGCGGGGAGGCAGGACGGGGTCCAGGGCATCTCGGGAGCGGACAATGAGAGACAGAACAGGGAGGAGAAGAGAAGAGGGAGAAACCGTCTCAGCAGCAACGCTGGGCGGCTGCCCGACAGGCAGCTCTTAGCTCTGGCTCCGGACGCCCCAGGAGGCCGGTGTCCTTCTCTTGCCTGTTGTGCAAATGACAAAGCCGAGAAGGGAAGTACCTTGCCCAGGTCACCGGCTAGCGTCTGAGGAGCTAGGACGTGAACCAACCAAGCAGGCTCCAGCCCACGCCAAGCCCTCGCGCTGTGTCCTGGCAGAGCCGGGCCGGGCCACCGCCACAGCGACTGTGGCAGGAGGTGGTGGGAAGTGTGGACAGGGCGGGACCCCCAAGTCCGGGGTCTGGGGGACCCCTGGACAGGCTGCTCTGGCAGGAAGTGAGGGGCCCGGGCCTGGGTGCCGGTCAGGACTGGGGTTCGGGGAGCCGTTAGCTTAACAGTTAGGACTGCGGGTAGAGCGAGATGGGTGGCAGAAAGATGAGAGAGAAGGTTCTAGAAACGAAACACTGGGACATCTTTCTGCTGGGGACAGCAGGACAGAAGCAAGCAGCAGATTCAGGAGGAGGAGAGCCGGAAGACTCTAGAAGGGGCTGGGGGGGGCTCCAGGCCTCCCGGAGGGTGGGGCTGGCCAGCAGGAGCCAGCTCCGGGGGCCACGGCGCCGGTCAGGGGCTCCTGCTGCCCTGCAGGAGGGTGCAGCCTCCCAGGTGCTGCCTCGGGGTGTCCCAGCTCTGACCTCCTTCCCAGGGCGCCTGCGGCAGCTGCTGGACCTTCTCCACCACGGGGGCCCTGGAGTCGGCGGTCGCCATAGCGACGGGGAAGATGCTCTCTTTGGTAAGCGATCAGCCGGGTGAGAGGCCTCCTCCTGCAGATCGCGGCCTGCCGGGGACCAGGCCAGGCCACCTCCCTCGGTGCCGCTCAGTGGACCTCGGGCGTCCCAGCCCTTGGGCGTGGGGCGTGAGGAGGGAGACTGGCACTTTTCCCAGATGGCTTGGCCACCCGGGGAGGGGCTGGGGCAGCAGAGCCTGCCTGGCAGGCAGCTCTCGGGGGCTGTGCCCTTCCCCAGCTGCCTCGGTGGTCCTCGTGGAGGGAAGGGCTGGGACCGGGACATCCACCCCTGACTCCCGAGAGAGAGGTCTGGCCTGGAAGGGACCGACCCAGCCCTGCCCCTGTGGGAGGAGGGTGCAGGGTGAGGCTGCAGAGGTCACAGGTGGGGGAAAGAGGGGCAGGGTCTCTGGCAGGGTCCCCGCTCCCCACTGTACACCTCCGTGTGATCCCCGACCTGCGCTGAGTGCACACCTGGGGCAGGTGCTCAGATCCGGCAGTGCCCACTCACTTGCCCGCTCACCTGCCCACTCAGCTGCCCGCTCACCTGCCCACGCGGCTGCCCCTGCTGCTCATCCACTCCCACCGCGTGCTGCCACTGGGCTGGCCCTTGGGGACACACAGAGGCAGTCCCCCGCCTGTGGAGCTTAGGGTCTGTGGCACTGAGCTGATGGGGCCACAGCTGAGGCTCAGCCTCGCTCCAGAGCCTCCAGCTCACGGGTCTGTGCCCCCCCCCCCGCAGGCGGAGCAGCAGCTGGTGGACTGTGCCAAGGATTTCAACAACCACGGCTGCCAAGGGTAGGTCATGGCTGGGAGGGCCTGCGCCCTTCTGCCACTTCTCCGGGACCTCGAGTCTGCACAGACCTCACCACCCCGCACAGGTGGTGGAGAAATGGTCTCCGTTGCAGGGGTGGGGTCCCCTCTCATCGCTGGGTCTCTTGGCCCAGCTGGGGCGGAGCTGGAGTCTGAGACCAGGCCTGTCTCCTTCCAAAATCCATCCTCTTCCTCACCCCACTCCCGAGGCCCCTGGGCGAGAGGCCAAAGGAATGAGTAGAGTGAGAGACACGTCGTCATCGCACATCATCCTCCAAAACAGGCCCAGGCAAGGTCCGGGCGGGCGGGCCGCAGACAGGTGCCCCGAGGGCCTGGCACCCGGCTTGGCCGCCCTGCAGGGCCCCTCCCCGCCCACGTGGGGAAGGTCCATGCGGGGGCCTGTGGCCGGTTGGGCCTGCTTTCCCGCCCACCCTACCGCGGTTGCTGGGAATTGGCTCTCGTTTCTACACGACTCCGGTCCTCACCTTCCCCACACCCGGGGCGCTCTGAGACATTCCGTGGGACCGGGTCAGTTTCCGGGCGCCTGACGTGCGCAAAGCCAGGCCCACCCCCCACCCCCGCCCCGCACAGCGCCAGCCCCTCTGTCGGCTGCAGGGTCCCCTCCCGCCTCCCCCAGCCCCAGCCGTCTGCGCTGGGAGCTGCCGGGCAGCTCGAAGTCCTTGCGCCCTGCGCGGGGACCTGCATCCTGCTCTGCGCCCCTCGCCCGGGTCTCCTTTCCTCCGCGGGGTAGAAACTCCACCCCTAGCGGGAGCCTGGCCCCAAGCGTGCAGGGCTCCCCACGTTTCCGTCTGTCGGCTGTGGTTGGGGGGACCCTTCCTTTCCTCACGCAGGCGACAGACGACAGGCAGCGCCACCCGCCACACGTGTGGGCTCCCGGGCCGCCGGCCCCGCCCGGCAGCGGCCTGGCTCCGAGGCGTCTCTGCCCCACTGAGGCACACTGTCCGGTCCTTGGACTCCAGCGGCCTTACCTGACTTCACTGAGCTTATCTTTGAGCCACGCATACCGGGCCACGTGGCCAGAGACCCCCAGAGACCTTCCTACCACCGGGACATGCCCGGCAGGACCCCAGCCGGCCAGGGCGACATCTGTCCAGCTGCAGCCCCTGCCCCTCTGGGATGGTCCCAGGTGACACCTGTGTGTGCTTCCCGCAGGGGCCTCCCCAGCCAGGCCTTCGAGTACATCCTGTACAACAAGGGCATCATGAGCGAGGACACCTACCCCTACCAGGGCAAGGTAATCCTGGGCAGCCGGCTCTGTCTTCGGGCTCCCCTGCGCCCCACCTGCACCCGACCCAGCCTCAGGAGGGATCCTTCTCCCCACCCCCCAACCTCAGCCCGGCCCCACTGGAGTTCTCAGAACAGTCTGCACCCTTCAGAGTCCCCCCCGCCGCTTGGGTCCAGCCGTGTCCCTGCTCTGCGCTCGGACCTGGGTCTCCGGTCTCCGGGTCACGGAGCGTGGCCTCCCCCGGCCTCTCGCACCCCACCCTGACCACACGCCTGCCTGGGGTTCAGAACCCCGCAAAGACTCCGCAGGCCTCAGGGCCAAGCCCAGACTCTTAGGCCCAAATCAGTCCTTACCGTCACCTCTCCTCTGTTCTCACGCCCAGGCCCCCACGGTCCCGAACCCCAGGCCTCTGCCCTCCCCCCACCCCCGCCCCTGTCACCCCAGCCCCTCTCCTGCCTCCCTCCTGCGACCGACCGCACCTCTGCGCCCGCCCCTTGGCGGCGGTGTCCCTGGCCAGGCCCCCAGGCTCTGCCAAGGCCAGTGCGGGACCGTCCCGGCCACCGCCCCTGGGCTCCCCAGGACAGCGCGCTCCGGTTCTCTCCGAAGCAGCCACCCAGCCCTGGCGCGTGGGGTTCTGCTCAGCGAAATGCACCAAGCTGTGCGCGGAGGCCGGGGTGTCGGCCTCGGGCCAAGTGACCCTGACCTGTGCCTGTGCCCTTTGCCCCCGAGCAGGACGGGACCTGCAGGTTCCAGCCGGGAAAGGCCATCGCGTTCGTCAAGGACGTGGCCAACATCACCATGGTGAGTGCGGTCCGGCCCCGGGCGGGGGCGTGTCTGCGGGTCCCGGGTCGGTGGCGGGGCAGCCTCCCCTCGGCGGGACAGTCCGGGTCGTGGGTGGCTCCGTGGCCGGACGGCAGCGCGGGGTACGCGGGGCACAGACTGGCCGGTGACCGCCCTGGTCCTGGCTCGGGTCTGCGTGCGTCTCCCGGACTGTGGCTCTGTCTCCCCGTCCGCGAGCGCAGCGAGGCCCCGTCCTGTGGGGGTCCGTGCGTGCGCGGGGGTCCGTGCGTGCGCGGGGGGGCGTGCGTGCGTGGGGGGGGCCGTGCACGGGGGGGGGGAGGCGCCAAGCGTGCGTGGGGGGGCCGTGCGTGCGCGGGGGGGCCGTGCACGGGGGAGCGCCAAATGTACGCGGGGGGGGGCGCGCGGGGGGGGACCGTGCGCGGAGGGGGGGCGGTGCGTGTGCGGGGGGGGGGGCCGCGTGTTGGTCCGGGCGAGCCAGGCCGTGCTGCAGGGACAGCCCAGCCCAGGCCGGACGGGCTCACGCCTCAAAGGGACGTGGCTGGGCAGGGGACGCCGCGCTGGTCCGTGGCCTCACCCCAAGGCCACGCAGGGGACAGCGCGGTGCATGAAGCCGGCTCTGCGCCAGACGAACTGCGCAGTCGCACTGACCCTCGGGGACAGGGACGCGCAGTTGCAAGAGAACAGCCCCCCAGAGCCCTGAGTGCCGGAGGGCGTTTGGGGCGCGGGGGACCCCCACCTGGTGTGCAGGTGTGCGCCCACGATCGTGCGCAGGTCACAACGTGACGTCTGGCGGTGACAGTGTCTGCCAATGACTCGAGTGCCAACTTCTCAGCAATGACAACAGTTGCAGTTTGGTGGTGGACTCACAGGTCCTGTGCCAGCCGCTGAGCACGCACTGTCCCCTCAGTCAAATAACCCGGGAGACGGGTGTCATTGTCACCTTGGTTTTACAGATGAGGAAACAGGGCTCAGAGTGGTCAAGTGGCGTGCCCAAGGCCACAGAGCCGGGGAGGGAAGCCGAGTTTGAACTGACAGCGTGTCCTCCAGAACCTGGGCCACCGCCCCCACGGCCTCAGCCACCCCCCAGGACCAGGCCCAGGCCCACCACCCCCACGGCCACACCCACCCCCCAGGACCAAGGCCACCACCCCCATGGCCTCAGCCACCCCCCAGGACCAGGACCACCACCCCCATGGCCACACCCACCCCCCAGGACGAGGACCACCAACCCCATGGCCACCCCCAGGACCAGGACCACCAACCCCATGGCCACACCCACCCCCCAGGACCAGGACCACCACCCCACGGCCACACCCACCCCCCAGGACCAGGACCACCACCCCCACGGCCACACCCACCCCCCAGGACCAGGACCACCACCCCCACAGCCACACCCACCCCCCAGGACCAGGCCCACGGCCCCCATGGCCACACCCACCCTCCAGGACCAGGACCACCACCCCCACAGCCACACCCACCCCTAGGACCAGACCCACCACCCCACAGCCACACCCACCCCCCAGGACCAGGCCCACGGCCCCCATGGCCACACCTACCCCCCAGGACCAGGCCCACCCCCCCACGGCCACACCCACCCCCCAGGACCAGGCCCACCCCCCCCACGGCCACACCCACCCCCCAGGACCAGGCCCACCACCCCCACGGCCATACCCACCCCCCAGGACCAGGACCACCACCCCCACGTCCTGCTCAGAAGCCCCACAGCCCTTTGCTGGTCTCCCCTTGTTTCCACCACACCTGGGGCTTACCTGTCCCCAGGGTCTCAGCCTCCGTGTTCCACCTGCGACCCCCTGCAGATGGGCTCTGTGGGCATCCTGGGCGGGAGTGGGGACGCCAGCCGATAGTTGTGAGGGACCGAATGCGGGGTCCACGCTGCACCCCGTGGCCCCGTCCCAGAGGGCGTGGGGCTCCCTGGAGCAGGGCAGGGAGGGGGCAAGACGTGACCCGACACACCCGCCCTCGAAGGGTAGGGGGAGGCCACAGGGAGCCAGTGCGGTGTGGGAGGGAGGACTCGCCCCCAAACAGAAAACCCGGGGGATCCCGGCTGTCCAGGCAAACAGGCGGCACCTCCGTCCCAGGCTCCTGGGGGCCGCCCTGGACCCCGCCCTCCTCCTGGTCACCTGTGCTGCTCCGGGCTCCCAGCCCCTGCCTGGAGGCCAAAGGCTGCGCTCCGGGCATGGCGGGCTGACGGAGACCACGTGCGCACGCGTCGGTGGGTTTTTATCCACAGAACGACGAGCAGGCGATGGTGGAGGCCGTGGCCCTGTACAACCCCGTGAGCTTCGCCTTCGAGGTGACAGACGACTTCCTGATGTACAGACGCGGCGTCTACTCCAGGTGCCCGCGGGCGGGCGGGGTGCGGCTGGGCGGCCCGGGGACTCCGGCTCCTGGTGGGACCAGCATGACCCTCCCGAGTGCCGGTGTCCTGCACCCTCCCGCGGAGTCCCGGTCTCCGCAGAGGGGAGAGGCTAGGGGAGGTGCCGGCCGGGGCAGGGGTGCAGGCAGGGGTGCTCGGGGCTCCGTGCGCCCCTGCAGAACAGCCGCCTCCTCCAGTTAGGGAACCCACGCTCGGAGCGTGAGGGTGCAGGGAGTGGGGGGCGCCGCTCCCAAGCCAGGGTCCCGAGCTGCAGGAGTCGCTGGAGGCGGCTTCGGGAAGACCGAGCTCCCTGGCGCTTCGTGTGGTCTCCTGTTTTCCCGACACTCTGAAACTGAGGGCCGAGCTCCCCAGGGCTCCGCCCTCGGCCACCTAGTGCTCCGGTGCTGCAGTGACCCCTTAGCAGGTGTTAAGGGCAGGGCCAGGTGTTTGGCCCACAGCAGGTATTAACGCTATGGCCAGGTGTTTGCCCTGTTGCCAGGTGTTAACCCCACAGCCAGGTGTTAACCCTACAGCCAGGTGTTTGCCCCATCACCAGCTGTTAACCCCACAGCCAGGTGTTTGGCCCACAGTAGGTATTAATGCCACTGGCCAAGTGTTTGCCCCAGGGCCAGGTGTTAACCCCAAGGCCAGGTGTTATACCCATGGAAGGTGTTAGTCCCCGCCAGGTGTTAATCCCACAGCCAGGTGTTTGGGGGTCTGGAGGTGAGGAGTGTCAGAATACACTGCTGTCTTCTCAGCCAGTGTCTTAGCCTGGCTGGGCCTCCTGACCTGCTGCCCCCGCCCCCCCCCAAGCTCATCTGCCAGCAGCCCCCCCACCCCCACCCCCGCTGGCTTGGGTGGCCCTCCTGGGCCTAATGCCCCCCACCCCCACCCCCGCTGGCTTGGGGGGCCCTCCTGGGCCCAATGCCCCCCACCCCCACCCCCGCTGGCTTGGGTGGCCCTCCTGGGCCCGCTGCCCCCCACCCCCACCCCCGTCTCAGCCCTGGGGCCACTCTCTACCAAGTAGCTTCCGAGGGACAGCAGAGTCCTGTGCCCGGCCCAGGCCCCCGCACGGCCGTGGCTCAGCTGCACATCAGCCGAATTCACGCCTGACCTGCACAGTTTGTCCCTTGAGCTCCTTGGCGCTTCCGGACGGAAGCTAGCTCACCAGCGTGCACGGAAAACTGGCGTTTTTGCCACAGCTATAAAGTCGTCTTTAAAATAAGTGCAGTGGCAGCAGAGCAGCTATCCCCATGAGGAAGGAGGCTGGAGACACCTGTGTTAGGGCCGGGCCGGCACCCGGCGAGACTGTCTCCCACGGTGAGGGATGCGTCCACCGCCGCCTCACCTGCCCCAAAGCACAGGAGAGCCCCGAGGGGGGCCGAGTGAGCACCTTCACCCTTTGCGCATGTTCAGCCCTTTTATGTTTGCCTCCCAGCACTTCCTGCCATAACACTCCGGACAAAGTGAACCACGCGGTGCTGGCCGTGGGGTACGGGGAGGACAAGGGGACGCCCTACTGGATCGTGAAGAACTCCTGGGGCTCCCAGTGGGGCATGAATGGGTGAGGACCGTGGCCCCGGCTGGGGGTGGGGGTCGGGAGCCCTGGGGGCGTCTCCTCCCCGCCAGGCTGTCGGCTTCCGGAAGGAGCGGGTCGGCAGAGCCCCGCCAGGCAGGGGGAGGGGACAGGGAGAATGTGACCTTCTCACCCAGACCCCCCCCCCAGCTGCTCCTCACAGGCCAGGCCCCCACGGCTCTGCACAGGGAGCAGGGGCTAGAAGGGTCTGTCACCACTGCCACTCGGGACCCCGCTGGGGCGGGACGCCGGTTCAGGGAGGGCCGCCCCTCTTTGGGAAATCAAGGCACGAGATTCACCCTGATGACGGACAGCCCCTCCTTGGAGGAGAGAAAGGCTGGAATCGGGAGGCTGAGGGTGTGTGTCGAGGTGACTTTGTCTGGTTCTCCTCCCAGAAGGAGAACTTCCCTGTCACCCGGGGACCTGGGGCTGATTAAGTGGCTGGGGGAGGGTCCAGCCGGGGTGAGAAGGGGCCTCGCCAGCTCTCAGAGAAGTGTTTGGCGGCCAAGGCTAAGGGAGCGTAAATTGTTCACAGAGTCATGCCCGTAGTTTCCTGGTGGTAAGATAAGCCCAGTGCCACTGCTTTGTGAATAAATTCAGAGGCCCTAATCCCTGGAGTCAGATCTCAGTGAACGGCAAACACGTTCCGGAACATTCTGGAATAGTGTGGAGGAAGCCCCTGGCCAGGCCTCAGCTCGTCTCTCTGCGCAGGTACTTCCTCATTGAGCGCGGGAAGAACATGTGCGGTCTGGCCGCCTGCGCGTCCTACCCCATCCCGCTGGTATGAGCCGCGGCGGCCTCGGTTGGCCGGCGGAGAAGGAGCGTCCTGGGCCCGCGGTGGAAACCCTGTCCAGAGAAGCTGTGGGGAGACCCCGGGGCCGTCTGTCCCCACCCTCACCCTACGCTGAGCCAGGAACCTGGGAAAGAGGGAGAAGAGTGCAAGCTCACCCTCATCTTCTGACGGAAGCCGCCACCAGCCTGTGCCTTACGCGCGGTTTTTAACCGCTCAAACCACGTGGACTGAGGCCCTCTTCCCAGAGGGCTCCGCCTGCCGAGGAGCCCAGCGACCGTCCCGTCCCCTCTGTGTTCAGTAAACGCGCAGTGAGCACCTCCCAGGGCCCGGCCTGTGCTGTGTTCGGGACCGCCTGGGGCCCGGTCTGCAGGAGGGAAGCGCCACGCCACGGGGTGCCCAGGGCTCTGGCCCGAGCAGGGCACGGAGGTCGGGGTTCCCGGGAGGAAGAGCAGGTCTCGCTTCAGCTCTTGGCCATTCACCCCAGACCTGTGTGAGGAGGGCGGAGGGAGCGGCAGGTTCTTTCTTTGGGATCCCAGCTCTGGCACAGGCAGGACTCGAACCCACAACGTCAGGCTGGAAGCCCGTAGATCTCCCCGTCTCGGCCTCCCGCCCCTGCTCAGACTGCAGCCCTCTGGCCTGGCTGCCCCAGCCCTCCCCCACCAGCCCTCCCCCACCAGCCCTCCCCCACTAGCCC
The DNA here is from genome assembly GCF_040939455.1 of Microcebus murinus. NCBI lineage: Eukaryota > Metazoa > Chordata > Mammalia > Primates > Cheirogaleidae > Microcebus > Microcebus murinus. The sequence goes on along the minus strand of NC_134110.1, from coordinate 269,156 downwards.
TCCCCCACCAGTCCTTCCCCACCTGCCCTCCCCCACCTGCCCTCCCCCACCAGTCCTCCCCCACCAGCCCTCCCCCACCAGCCCTCCCCCACCAGCCCTCCCTCACCAGCCCTCCCTCACCAGCCCTCCCCATCAACCCTTTCCCCACCAGCCCTCTCCCACCAGCCCTCCCCCACCAGCCTTTCCCCACCAGCCCTCCCCCACCAGCCTTTCCCCACCAGCCCTCCCCCACCAGCCTTTCCCCACCGGCCCTCCCCCACCAGCCTCCCCCACCAGCCTCCCCCACCAGTCCTTCCCCCACCTGCCCTCCCCCACCAGCCCTTCCCCCACCGGCCTTCCCCACCAGCCCTTCCCCCACCGGCCCTCCCCACCAGCCCTTCCCCCACCGGCCCTCCCCACCAGCCCTTCCCCCACCGGCCCTCCCCACCAGCCCTTCCCCCACCTGCCCTCCCCCACCAGCCCTTCCCCCACCGGCCCTCCCCACCAGCCCTTCCCCCACCGGCCCTCCCCACCAGCCCTTCCTCTGAGCCCCAGCCAGGACCCAGATGCCCGTCATCCGCCCACCCTCGCCCCTCCCAGCCCTTTCAGAAACCCCGGTCCCCACTCAGAGGGCGGCCACGGCGTCACCGCCAGTTCCTGAGGCGCTGGACGCTGGGGTGTGGGAAGAAGGGCTGGAGCTCTGGCCTTTGTCCTGCGGTTCCCGTGTCCTAACGATCGAAGCTCTCGTGTCCTGGGGCCTCACGGGGAGCTGGAGGCTGAGCGTACCTGAAAAACCATGTCCTGATACGGCTGACGTAGAAAACGCAGGGTGGCTGAATCTACTAGGAAACCCTAGTAAGACCACAGGTGCGAGTCGAGATAAAAACAACCGTCTTACTGGACTTCACAGCAACTGGATGCAATTCTACTCTAGACTAAAGTAGAAAAACGGACGTGAGACAAGAGCGATTCCTTAGCACGATGAGACTCAAGGCAATAAACGAAGGCGTCCGTGAGAGGCAGGGCGCGTGGGCAGGCCACGGGCACCCGGCCGCGCCGTGTGAACAGGAAGATCCGGCCACAATGAGCCAGACTGATGCTTGGGGACAGCGTGACGGCGTGGCAGTGTGGCAGCGTGGCGGCGTGGCTGTGTGGCGGTGTGACAGTGTCATGGTGTGATAGTGTGGCGGTGTGACAGTGTCATGGTGTGGTAGTGTGGCGGTGTGACAGTGTCATGGTGTGGTAGTGTGGCGGTGTGACAGTGACAGTGTGGCAGTATGACGGCGTGGCTGAATCGTCCAGGGCATCAACACAAAGCGCAGAGCTAAGGAAAGAACGGACAGGAAGGCAGGTGACCAGACACACAGAACACCTCTATAGAACTCAGAAGAAAAATAGTTTAAACTACAGCAACAAAACCAGCAGGTGGGCCGGGCGCGGTGGCTCACGCCTGTAATCCTAACACTTTGGGAGGCCGAGGCGGGCAGATTGCTCAAGGTCAGGAGTTCGAAACCAGCCTGAGCGAGACCCCGTCTCTACCAAAAATAGAAAGAAATTAATTGACCAACTAAAAATATATATACAAAAAAAAAAAAAAAATCAGCCGGGCATGGTGGCGCATGCCTGTAGTCCCAGCTACTCGGGAGGCTGAGGCAGGAGGATAGCTTGAGCCCAGGAGATTGAGGTTGCTGTGAGCGAGGCTGACGCCACGGCACTCACTCTAGCCTGAGCAACAGAGCAAGACTCTGTCTCAAAAAAAAAAAAAAAAAAAAAAAAACCCAGCAGGTGGGAAATAGCCACCAAAAAAGTCCTGTGTGAAGAAAATGATTAAATTGCTAACGATTATGAAGGAAGAAGATGCAAGTGAATCGAGAGGTATACCGTAGTCTTGAATGAGAACATTAAATAAGTTGATTCTTGCCAGCAATAAAATCATAGGTTTGGCATATTTCCAACTAAAATCCCAATCGGATTTGTTGATACTCTTTATGTTTCTGAGTAAGAAGGCCAAGATGGTTAAGATTTTATAAATGAGTGATAAGGATGGATTTTTTTCACATATTAAAATGTCTAAAACATCAACCCTTCGAACAGCAGCCCGCTAGGAATGGGTCAGTCCCCAGGCCTAGAAAACACAGATTCCAGGCGGCCGTACGTAGCAAAGCACCAGCCTATTTTTACTGTGCAATAGAAGGTACCAGGAATCCGACAGCGTCTTGGAAAAAGAATTTAACCTGAATCTCCACCCAGCACTGTATTTTTCATTTTTTTTGAGACAGAGTCTCACTCTGTTGTCCAGGCTAGAGTGAGTGCCGTGGCGTCAGCCTCGCTCACAGCAACCTCAATCTCCTGGGCTCAAGCGATCCTCCTGCCTCAACCTCCCGAGTAGCTGGGACTACAGGCATGCGCCACCATGCCCAGATAATTTTTTCTATACATATTAGTTGGCCAATTAATTTCTTTCTATTTATAGTAGAGATGGGGTCTCGCTCTTGCCCAGGCTAGTTTCGAACTCCTGACCTCGAGCAATCCACCCACCTTGGCCTCCCAGAGTGCTAGGATGACAGGCATGAGCCACTGCGCCTGGCTTGTATTCTTTGTTAAATACCGGTTTTATTTTACAACAACTTTAGGTTTGCAGGACGACTGGGGACACAGCACCGGGTTCCCGCATGCCCCAGCCCTGGTTTCTCGATCTTGCAAACAAATGAACCCAAGTAGACCATTACTAATCATTCTGATTATGTAATTTATTTAAAGGAAAGGTTCTGAAGTTCTGGAGAAATTTAGATTATCACAGAAAACCAAATACCGTGTTTCCCCGAAAATAAGACGGGGTCTTCTATTTATTTTCCCTCAAGAAGAGACCAGCCTAGGGCTTATTCTCAGGGGATGTGTCATTTTCCCCTCAGAGCCTCAGCTCGCAGCACGCACAGGACGGCCGGGACCCGACAGGGGGAGCCGCCCTTGCTGGTGGGGCTGCCCGCACCTTTCCGGTCACCTCTGGGGCAGCAGCTGTCACGACGGGGCGGATGGGAAGGGCTGCTCGTGTTCTTTCCCGCTCCGCGACGACACGCACGGGTTGTGCAGACGCTGCGCAGCCACGCCCGTCACTGGGGCTGGTTTTCGGGGTGGCGCTTCTATGGCGCACATGCTCAGACATCCTGCCAGGGCTTGCTGTATGGACGGGTCTTATTTTCGGGGAACCACGGTACCTGTTTTCCACAGTGACTCCGGGGGGTTTGGGTGCTCAGCGGGACGGCGGGCGTTGCCGGGACGGCCCCGGGGCTCTGAGCTGACCACGATCTCCTCCAAGAGCGCCCCGGACGCCTCACAGAGGGGCCTCGCGGGCCCCTCCCGTCCCCGCCACCACCCGCCCTGTGAGCCCAGCGCAGTTTCCCTGTGTGCCCGGCACCCGGGAGCGCCCGGGACGTCTGCGGCATCCGTGTAGGCGCCACGGCTGGGAAACACGCGAACCGGCGCGGCCTCGGCGCTGTGGGGGCTAAGGAGCTCGGCAGGGGAGGCTGCGTCCAGCTGGGGGGAGTTAACTCCCAGTGCGCTTGACCCCCAGGACCCAGAAGAGAGCCTGGCGCCCGGCAGGTGCTGCCTCATTGGTCTCTGTCGGCTGTCACCCCGTCTCCCCGCCCCGCGCTGACCCCAGGGGTCGGAGGCTCGTGGTGTGAGACACGGGGCTGTGAGGACAACGGGCACGTCCAGCTTCTGTTGCTGCTTGCTTGCAAACCGCAAGGCATTGTGGGCACATTATGGGGCGCAGAGGAGAAAGACAAAGAGCGCGGAAACCGGAGTCTCAGCGAGGACCCGGAGCAGGTCGGAGCCTGTCGGGGGCAGGATGGAGTGAGAATCGCTGTGGGGGCGGATGCATGACCAGCGTGTAAACAGCTCAGGTATAAAAGGGTCACTAGCACACAAAGGGGGGCCCCTGCCCGGAGGAGAGGCCACTGCGCTGGCACTCTGGGGGCTCGGACCCTAGCTCGAGCTAGACGATAAAACTCCTTTTGATAATCACAGCCTCGGTGACTCTGTCTCTCTGTCCTGTGGCCCTGCGGATCTCGAACATAACACTGGGACACATCTCCGGCACCAAGGGGCACCCACTCTTGGGGGACAGCCAGAGGGAAGAAAAACCAAAAATCAGTTAAAGTCCAAAGGTTAAAAACAAAGATGCAGGCCAGGCGCGGTGGCTCACGCCTGTAATCCTAGCACTTTGGGAGGCCGAGGCGGGCGGATTGCTCAAGGTCAGGAGTTCGAAACCAGCCTGAGCGAGACCCTGTCTCTACCAAAAATAGAAAGATATTAATTGACCAACTAAAAATATATATACAAAAAATTGGCCGGGCATGGTGGCACATGCCTGTAGTCCCAGCTACTCAGGAGGCTGAGGCAGGAGGATCGCTTGAGCCCAGGAGTTTGAGGTTGCTATGAGCTAGGCTGACGCCACGGCACTCACTCTAGCCTGGGCAACAAAGTGAGACTCTGTCTCAAAAAAAAAAAAAAAAAAAAACAAAGATGCTGCAAAAAAACTACAGACCGATGTCCCTGATCAATATGGGCATGAAAATAAAATACTAGCAAACCGAATCCAACAACATATAAAAAGGGTTATTATGCACTGTGACCCAGTGGTGTTGATATCAAGAATAAAAGATTAACTCATGGCCAGGCGCGGTGGCTCACGCCTGTCATCCTGGCACTCTGGGAGGCCGAGGCAGGCGGATCGCTCAAGGTCAGGAGTTGAAAACCAGCCTGAGTGAGAGCAAGACCCCATATCTACTAAAAATAGAAAGAAATTAATTAGCCAACTAAAAACATATATAGAAAAAATCACCCGGGTACGGTGGCGCATGCCTGTAGTCCCAGCTACTTGGGAGGCTGAGGCAGGAGGATCGCTAGAGCCCAGGAGTTTGAGCTTGCTGTGAGCTAGGCCGATGCCACAGCACTCTATCCCGGGCCACACAGTGAGACTCTGTCTCAAAAAAAAAGAAAGGAAGAAAAGAAAACATGTCCACACAGAAGCTTGTACATGAGGGCCAAGCGTGGTGGCCCACGCCTTTAATCCCAGCACTTTGGGAGGCCAAGGCAGGAGGATCACTTGAGGCCAAGAGTTCAAGACCAGCCTGGGCAGCATAGCGAGACCCTGTCTCTACAAAAAAAATTTAGAAATTAGCTGGGCATGGTGACGCACACTTGTAGTCTCAGCTACTTAGGAGGCCGAGTGCCGGAGTCAGCCGGCGACGTGCGGCACCTGGAGTTAGGGGCGAGGCTGAGAAATGAAGAGACAACAAAAAGATGGGGACGGGAGGACGGAGTCCTTGCTGACTGCCGCGCCGCGTTTATTTCAGTTGCTGTATTTATGCAGATAAGAACAAAGGAGACGCGAAATGCAATGGAACAGGCGGTGCATGCCTTCATTAAACCAGAGAGCAAAACAGTCCTTGTTTTTTCTCAACCCTGCGTCACTGTGATAGCCCTTTCCCTCGCTTAAGAAGTTTTCTAATCCACAACTTAACTTTCTTCTGATATCAAAAAGCTACAAATACGTATGATCACTCAGACAGTTCGAGGAAAAGAGCGCCCAAGCGTGACTGACAGTCCTGGGAAAGGAGCGTGCAGGGCCTGGGGGGGCTATAAGCTGCGAGGGCCGCGTGCACGGGATGACTTCAGGGACCTTCCGTAACTGCTCCTGCTGTCTCCAGCACCCTCCGTGAGCCGGGAGAAAGGCCAAGAATGTCAGAGCTCTGAGTCAAGGCGCCAGGTGCCGTGTCTCAAGGACCCCGGTGTTCCGGGCGGCAACCGCACTTTAACCCTCCCGTGTCCGGGACGGCTCCCGACAGCTGAGGCAGGAGGATCACTGGAGCCCAGGAGTTTGAGGTTGCTGTGAGCTGTGACTGTTCCCTGCACTCCAGCCTGGGAGATACAGACCAAGACTGTTATCTCTTAAAAAAAAAAAAAAAAAGACACTCGTACATGAATGTTCCTAGCAGCACTTCTCATAGTTGCCAAAATGCGGAAGCAACCCATATGTCCACCAAGTGACACATAAACAAAACGTGGTGGATCCATGAGATGAAATACTCGTCACAAGGAAGGAGGAGGTGTAGACACATGCTACACACGGACAGACTTGGGAAACACCGTGCTGAGAGAGAGAAGCCAGACCCGGACTGCGGACCACACAGTGCCACATACACAGCAAGTCCCCAGGAACAGACCGTGCACACGTGGCTGCTGGGGCCGGGGGAGGGGGGCGTGGAGCGTGGCTGCTGACTGGTCCGGGCTTTCTTCTTGGGGTGATGAGAATGTTCTGGAACTAGTAGTGATGTTTGCTGACCTTGTGCATGCACTAAAAACCATTGGGTTGTACAATGGCGAACTTGGTGGCATATAAATTACATCCCCCCCTAAAAAAGATCCCAGGGGTAAGGGCTGAGAAGCATTTATACGGGGCGCTGCCCAGAGACACTGGTCCTGCCCCCACAAACCGGGGCTTCACAGGGAAGACATTGGAGCCGCCGCTTTTGGAAGGAGAAAGCAGCTTAATTAAGAACAAAGACAGGCTGGGCGCGGTGGCTCACGCCTGTCATCCCAGCACTCTGGGAGGCCGAGGCGGGAGGATCCTTTGAGCTCAGGAGGTCGAGACCAGCCTGAGCAAGAGCGAGACCCTATTTCTATTAAAAAAAAAAGAAAGAAAGAAAAAGAAAAAAAGAAATTAGCTGGACAGCTAAAAATATATAGAAAAAATTAGCCGGGCATGGTGGCGTATGCCTGTAGTCCCAGCTACTCGGGAGGCTGCGGCAGGAGGATTGCTTGAGCCTAGGAGTCTGAGGTTGCTGTGAGCGAGGCTGACGCCACGGCACTCACTCTAGCCTGGGCAACAGAGTGAGACTCTGTTTCAAAAAGAAAAAAATATATACATATATATATATGGAAATACCCAGCTACCTCCCACAGTCTGTGTTAGCACACGCCGGTCACATCAGCCCTGCCCAGGGGGCAAGGCAGGCTCTGGCAGGTGCAAGTCAGGTCTAGTGGCTGCAGTCACACGCTCATGGCTTCCTAGCCCGAGGGAAGCCATCCCGCCAGAGCCGCCCTGCCAGCCAGGCTCCACGCCGGAAGGTTCCGCCTGCAGATCCAGAGCTCTTACTCACGACACCCCCGCAGGCCAGCTCAGTGCTGGGGCCACACGACCCCACTCCGTCCTCCCTCCGACCCTTGACCCTCGGTGAGGCAACACAGTCTCATGCACAAAAGAGGAGGCTGGGCCGGGCGCGCTGGCTCATTCCTGTAATCCTAGCCCTCTGGGAGGCCGAGGCGGGTGGATCCTTTGAGATCAGGAGTTCCAGACCAGCCTGAGCAAGAGCGAGACCCCGTCTCTACTAAAAATAGAAAGCAATTAATTGGACAACTAAAAATATATTTTAAAAAAATCAGCCGGGCATGGTAGCGCATGCCTGTTGTCCCAGCTACTCGGGAGGCTGAGGCAGGAGGATCACTTGAGCCCAGGAGATTGAGGTTGCTGTGAGCGAGGCTGACACCACGGCACTCACTCTAGCCTGGGCAACACAGTGAGACTCTGTTTAAAAAAAAAAAAAAGCCGGGCGCTGGTGGCTCACACCTGTAATCCTAGCACTCTGGGAGGCCGAGGCATGCAGATTGCTCCAGGTCAGGAGTTCAAAACAAGCAAGAGCGGGACCCCATCTCTACTATAAAAAAAAATGGAAAGAAATTAATTGGCCAACTAATATATATAGAAAAAATTAGCCGGGCATGGTGGTGCATGCCTGTAGTCCCAGCTACTCGGGAGGCTGAGGCAGGAGAATTGCTTGAGTCCAGGAGTCAGAGGTTGCTGTGAGCTAGGCTGACGCCATGGCACTCACTCTAGCCTGGGCAACAAAGCAAGGCTCTGTTTCAAAAAAAAAAAAACACCATGAGAGGCCAAGACAGAGACTCCGTGAGAAAGGAAAACACTTTGTACTTTCTCATACCCTTAATGGCACCGTTTCTGCTTTTTCCTGTGTTTCCACTTTGCACTGGCCAGCCACACCGGGATGACAGGTCACCCGGTCGGGCACCTGTACTTTGTCAGTGCTGCGACCACACACAGCCTTCACCCGCTTGGGGGCCGGTGCCGGCCAAGGCCAAGAAGGTGCAGCACAGCGGTGGCCTCAGGCTGCCCGGGTTCGAATTCCAGCAAACGCCAGCGCGCACCTGCAGCTTCCTCGCTGCAGAGGCTACACCAGGCTTGGACAGCGACACCTTGAGGGCACCACGGTCCATTGGGGTGTGTGTGCACGCCTAACTTTCTGGTCTCCCAGCCCCGCTGTGGAGGGACTGGCCCCTACCGTGTTTCCCCGAAAACAAGACAGGGTCTTATGTTTATTTTTCCTCAAGAAGACACCCTAGGGCTTATTGTCAGGGGATGTGTTATTCTTTTTAAGGATGATACAGCCATCTACATTTATTCAAATACAGTGCAGCCGTCTTCTTCTAGAGCATCATCCTCACTCTCCAGACCCCGAATCCCATCCTGAATGTCTTGCGACTCTGTTTCCTTTAGAACCACCGGCCCCGATCTCTCCTGTGGAGCCACAGAGCTCTCTCGGGCGGATGGGAAGGGCTGCTCGTGTTCTTTCCCGGTCCGAGACGACACGCATGGGTTGTGCAGACGCTGCGCAGCCACGCCCGTCACTAGGGCTGATTTTCGGCGTGGGGCTTCTATGGCGCACATGCTTAGACATCCCGCTAGGGCTTGTGTTATGAGTGGGGCTTGTTTTCGGGGAAACGCGGCACCTGCAGGTTCCTCACTGCACGACGCAGCACCACGCTTAGACAGCGACACCCTGTGGCCACCAGTCAGTCGGTGTGCGCACGGCTGACCTTCTGGTCTCCCGGCCCCGCTGTGGAGGGACTGGCCCCCAGGATTCTTGGATAACCAGGGAGAGGTGATCAGAAAGGGGAGGTGAGGGCCTGAGCAACCGCCGGGAAACTCAGGCGTTGGTGGAGACACGGGTCATACCAGGAACCTTGGGGGTCCCGGACGGCTCTTCCCAGAGTGGGCAGCCGGTGTCGTCTCCGGCTCTGGGCCGGGAGGGAACCACACAGGCCCCGCCATCGTGAGCCGTGAGCAGGGCGAGGCGTGCGGCCCCACTGCTCAGCCCCCAGGGGCTCTGCCATGCCGGGACCAGGACGAGCGGCCTCTAGCGCTGGGCAGGGCAGCTTCACGCCAGGGGACACCAGGTCAAGGACACGCCAAATCGGCCCGCTTCTTTTTTTTTCTTGAGACAGAGTCTCACTCTGTTGCCCAGGCTAGAGTGAGTGCCATGGCGTCAGCCTAGCTCACAGCAACCTCAAACTCCTGGGCTCAAGTGATCCTCCTGCCTCAGCCTCCCGAGTAGCTGGGACTACAGGCATGCGCCACCATGCCCGGCTAATTTTTTGTATATATTTTTAGTTGGCCAATTAATTTCTTTCCATTTATAGTAGAGACGGGGTCTCACTCTTGCTCAGGCTGGTTTCGAACTCCTGAACTCGAGCAATCTGCCCACCTCGGCCTCCCAGAGTGCTAGGATTACAGGCGTGAGCCACTGCGCCTGGCCTTTTTTTTTTTTTTTTTAATTAATTTATTTTTTATTTCGGCATATTGTGGGGGTACAAATTTTAAGGTTTCAATAAATGCCTTTCCCCCCCTCCCCGCCCCACTTCTTATACACACACACACACTCTCGGAGGTTTGTCCTGACCACCCCTGGACACTCCACCACCTCCCCCAACCCCTCCCGAGACAGGAATGGCTCGGACGCCTTCCCTCTGTCCCCAGGCAGTCACAAAGCTCAGGCAACCAGCCACCTCATCCCACCTTTCTCCTTCTCATTGTCACTTCCTGTTTTCTAGTTATTCCCCCCCATATCCTAAATGTCAAGATATAAACAAACAATACTAAAAATATTTTAAAAGATTAGCCGATCCAGTCATAGCTAGTTTTTTTAAAGAAAAATAAAAAATTAAAAAAAAAAAAAAAAAAAAAGATTAGCCGGGCATGGTGGTGCATGCGGGAGGCTGGGGCAGGAGGACGGCTTGAGCCCAGGAATTTGAGGCTGCAGTGAGCTATATTTTTGTTTTTTTCCCATCAACGTATGCGAAGGCAACCTGTTTCTACACACTGGGTGACTATCGCTTTATCAGCCGCCGACACGACCGTTGAACATTTGCGCCACGTGTGGAGACCTCCCTCCTCGGGTCTCCCGGGGCTGAGCGCCTGCCCTCTGCCCTCCGCCCTCTGGCCTCTGCCCTGGCTCCGGCAAAAACTGAGCCGTGCCGGCCACAGGGAAGAGTCTGAAAGGGCCTGCGTCACGGAGTGAACAGTTACTAGCCCAGAGGAAGCATGAGGAAGAAGAACTAGACTTCTGGACTGTTTTACTTAACAAAGCACGGGCACGCTTTGAGACTGGCGGTCTGGAGCCGCTGCTCGCCCGCACCCTTCCCCTGCAGGTGCCGAGCCAGGGAGGCAGCAAGCACAGGAGCCCCTGCCGCCGGAAACACACGCCTGCCTCACGCCGGATCCGGGAAGGCAGCTCCGGACACACGGGGCTCTCGGCCCTCACGCCCCGGGGGTGCCTCACGCGTGTGGTCCCCGCTCGAGCACCCCCTCCTCCGAGCCCTTCCCTGACGCCCCTGAGAAACAGAAACCCCTCTCCCGGCTCTCACAGAACTTGGCACAGGGGCAATTTCGTATTTGGGGGGCGGGTTCCTGAGTTCTGTGAGTCATCCAAGTACATTATTGAACCTGAGGGGGTCCTGGGAGCCCCTGAATTTACAGCCAGTTGGTCAGACGAGCCAGCAGCCTGAGGACTCTGGAACTGCATCATGCATGCATTCATTTCTTGAATCTTGAGATTCTTCATCGGTTCTGCAAAGCAGTCCACAGTCTTTTAATTTCAAAAACTTTAAGGGGGGCCGGGCGCGGTGGCTCACGCATGTAATCTTAGCTCTCTGGGAGGCCCAGGAGAGTGGATTGCTCGAGGTCAGGAGTTCGAAACCAGCCTGAGCAAGAGCGAGACCCCCATCTCTACAAAAACAAACTAACTGGCCAACTAATATATATAGAAAAAAAATTAGCCGGGCATGGTGGCGCATGCCTGTAGTCCCAGCTACTCAGGAGGCTGAGGCAGGAGGATCGCTTGAGCCCAGGAGTTTGAGGTTGCTGTGAGCTGGGCTGACGCCACGGCACTCACTCTAGCCTGGGCAACAAAGCTACTCTGTCTCAAAAAAAAAAAAAAAAAAACGAAACTTGAGGAGGTACAAGTGGTTTTTGTCATGTGGATAAATGGTATCATGCTGAAGTCAGCACTTTCAGTGCACCCACCACCAGGACGGCCTACACTGTACCTGACAGGCTTTTATCCCCCTCCCCCTTCTCAGCTTCCAATGTCCATTACAGGTTTTTACCACCACGTGCATCCCTCAGCTAGATCCCACTTACAAGTGAGAGCATGTGGTGTTTGTTTCTCCATTCCTGAGATGCTTCACTTAGGACAACAGCCTCCGGTTCCATCCAAGTTGCGGCAGTACTCCACGGGATATACACCCACTGAATGTTCAGTGACATCCATTTTCAGTGGATATACGCCCACTCATCAGTTCGTGGGAACCTAGGTTGGTTCCGCACCTTTGCAACGGTGAGTTGTGTGCTGCAATAAACATTCAGGTGCAGGTGTCTTTTTGATGTGACTTCCTTTCCTTTCGGTAGATAGATACCCCAGTAGTGGGACTGCTGGATCTAATGGCAGGTCTACGTTTAGTTCTATGAGGAATCTCCTTCCTGCTTTTCATAGCAGTCGTACTAGTTCGCACTCCCACCAACAGTGGAGGGGCATTCCTTTCCTCCTCATCTGCACCAACATCTATTGCTTTTTGACTTTTTAATAATGGCTAATCTGACGGGGGTAAGGTGGTATGCCATTGCAGTTTTAATTTGTATTTCCCAGATAATTAGTGATGCTAGGCATTTTTTCATGTTAGCCAGCTGTCTACCTTCTTTTGAGAAGGATCTGTTCATGTCTATTGCCTACTTAATTTTTGATAGGGTCGTTTTTTCTTGATTTGTTGTTCTTTGTAGATTTGCTTCCTGTAAACTTTGCAAGTGTCTTCTCTCATTCTGCAGATTTACTCTGCTGATTACTTCCTTTGTTGTGTAGAAACCTTTTAATTAAATCCCTTTTTTTGTTGTTGTTGCTGTATTTTTGGGATCTTATAAATTCTTTGCCTATGCACCAATGTCTAGAAGAGTTTTTCCTCTGTTTTCTTCCAGAATTTTTTTTTTTTTTTTGAGACAGAGTCTCGATTTGTTGCCCATGCTAGGGTGAGTGTCGTGGAGTCAGCCTGGGCTCAAGCGATCCTCCTGCCTCAGCCTCCCAAGTAGCTGGGACTACAGGCATGCGCCACCATGCCTGGCTGATTTTTTCTATATATATATATTAGTTGGCCAATTAATTTCTTTCTATTTATAGTAGAGATGGGGTCTCGCTCTTGCTCAGGCTGGTTTGGAACTCCTGACCTCAAGCAATCCGCCCACCTCGGCCTCCCAGAGTGCTAGGATTACAGGCGTGAGCCACCGCACCCAGGCTTCCTTCCAGAATTTTTATGGTTTCAGGACTTAAGTCTTTAACCCATGTTGGGTTAATTTTTGTATATGGTGAGACACAGGGATCCAGTTTCATTCTTCTGCAATGTGGCTATCCAGTTTTCCCAGTGTTTCTCCCACATGTATGTCTTTGCCTGTTTTGTTGAAAACTAGTTGGTCATAGTTCTACGGTTTCATTTCTAGGTTTTAGTCTTGTAGTATAAATTGCAGTCAGGTTATGTGGTGCCTCCGTATTTGTTCTTTTTGCTTAGGAGTACTTTGGCTATTTGGGCTCTTTTTTGGTGCCATATGAAGTGTAGGATTGTTTTTCTAGATCTTTGGAAAGTGGTACTGGGATTTTGAAGGGAATTACACTGAATCTGTGAATCACCTTGGGCAGTGTGGACATTTCAGCAATGTTGGTTCCCCCAACCCATAGGCAGGGGTGTTTCTCTGTTGGTCTGTGGCATCTGTGATGCCTCCCACCAGTGTTCTGTGGCTGTCCTTGGAGAGCTCTGTCACCTCTTTGGCTAAGTACATTCCTAGGCAGCTTTCTAGCTACCGGCTGTAGTACTTAGTTCTTGACTTGACTCTCAGCTTGAGTGATATTAGCAATAGAATGCTCTTGATTTATGTAACTTTGTAATCCAAGACTTTACTGAATTTATCAATTCTAGGAATCTTTTGGTGGCATTTTCAGGGTTTTCTTTTCTCTTTTTTTTTTTTGAGAAAGAGTCTCACTTTGTTGCCCAGGCTAGAGTGAGTGCCGTGGCATCAGCCTCACTCACAGCAACCTCAATCCTCCTGCCTCAGCCTCCCAAGTAGCTGGGACTACAAGCATGCGCCACCATCCCCAGCTAATATTTTTTTTGTATATCTATGTTTAGTTGGTCAATTAATTTCTATTTTTAGTAGAGACGGGGTCTCGCTCTTGCTCAGGCTGGTTTCGAACTCCTGACCTCGAGCAATCCGCCTGCCTCGACCTCCCAGAGTGCTGGAATTACAGGCGTGAGCCACGGCGTGAGCCAGGCCATCTTCAGGGTTTTCAACATGTAAGATCATATCACTGGCAAACAGGGATAGTTTGACTTTCTCTTTCCCAATTTGGATGCCCTTTATTATTTCTTTCTCTTGCTTGAAGCAATCTTTTCTTTTGAGACAGGGTCTTGCTCTGTTGCCCAGGCCGGAGTACAGTGGCCCAATCAACTCACTGCAGCCTGGAACTCCTGAGCTCAAGTGATCCTCCTCTTCAGGCTCCCAAATAGAACTACACACACGTGCCACCACACCCAGGAAGTATTTTTAAATATTTGGTAGAGATGGGTCTATGTTATCAAGGATGGTCTCAAACTCCTGGCCTCAAGTGGTCCTCCCACCTCAGCCTCCCTAATTAGACATGAGCCATGGCACCTAGCCATTTGTCTTACTCTTTATTTTCCACCTTTTTCTCTCTGTCTCTTAATATGTGTATTTCTTCCTGACCTATTTTTCAAGTTTTCTCTTAGCTGTGTCTATTAAAACCCTATTCACTGAGTTCCTATTTTAGCTATTCTATGTTTTAGCTCTAAAATGCCCGCATGCTTTTTAGTTTTAAGTTTGGTGCTTAAATTCTTCATCTCAACTTATCTCTTAGCATAAATGTGTCTTTTTAAATTTATTTTTGTTTGTTTTAATTTTTTCCTTTCTTTTGCAGCCTTTCTCCTTTTATTTCTCCGGCATAACTGTGTCTTATAATGGCAGTATCTGAATGACCCTGGGCACTTACAACTCCTAAAGCAAGTCGAATAGCTTATATCCTGAGTCTACTTCTTAAATCAGTTTCTCTTTACTTTTTTTCATGTAGTTTTATTTATTTTTTGAGACAGGGTCTCACTATGTTGCCCGGGCTGGGCTACCGGGGCTACTCACAGGCCCAGTCATAACACACTACAGCCTTGAACTCCTGGGCTCAGATGATCCTCCCATCTCAGCCTCCTGAGTAGCTGGGACTACCACACACGCCCTGCTGCACCCAACTTGGTGTGGTTTTGTCTCACACACCTAGTTATTTCCCGGATATCACATTTGTAAAACTGTCTGAAGAATCAAATCATCCTTATCCCTAAGGTGTAGCCTTTTGGGGTCCTGATTTCTTCACAGGTCTCCAATTCATGTCCACGAGCCCAACCAAGTGACTGTCACAAGTACCAATCAGCCTGTCAGGTAACCCCTGACCCTGGCAAACACCTGCAAGGCGACAGCTACACTGATCACGGGCTCACACCCCAGAGACGCCGCCTCCCGCAGGTGCTGGCCCATCCCGTCTCCGCCACCTGCTCTGCTCTCCGGCGCCTTCAGATGCTGTGAAACTCTGCTTACTGTGTGAAAGGCCTCAGCGGAAGATTATTCTGAATTACCAAGTGTGCCACCACTTCATGCTGGTTCCAGTCTACTTCGTTCCCTTCTTATCTTTTCAATTGTTTTTCTCTATCTAAGCAATAGTCACATGCAGCGTCCCTGTCATTACCCAGACTGAAGGCAGACACAACTTTGGGGTTCCAGTTTTAGTCTCTTCCTTTTCTGCTCATGTATGCACTTAAGAGAAATTTTTATCTTACATTCCCAGGTATAATGTAATGGGCACAGTTTCAAATTATACAGTCTACTACACAGCCCAAGACAAGTCTCCAGAACTTAAAAAAAGAAATTTAAGCAGACCTAGAAAATATGGGTTTTTCATATACTGCAGTAGCGTTCTCCAGCTTGGTCTTCCCATCCAACACCAGGTGAAAGCAAGTTTGAGAGTCAAAAAAAATAAATAAATAAAAGACGTGGCCGGAACAGCTCAGTGACATGAAAGTGGAAGCTGTCTCTGAGATTCAGCATTGGGACCCTAACCTACCCTGGCCTTTCCTCCAAGAACCAAACAAGAACCATCAGCTTTAAGGAAGGCAGTGATCCTCAATTTCTAGCATAGTAAATTATAAAAAGGTCCTGAAGCCAAAAAGGGTTGAGTGAGTGGTTGCTCTTATTTGACACTGTTTTGTGTCAAACTGAGGTACACTTGCATAAATTAAAAATAAACGATGTATAAAGACAATCTTGACCAAGTAAAAATACATCACTATTGTGACCAAGAACAGCGGGCGCCTGTGGCTGCAGGTCCCCCGGAGGCTGAGGTGGGACGGCTGCTTGAGCCCTGGAGTTCCAGGGCCAGCCTGGGCAACATAGCAGGAAGACCCTGTCTCCTAAAAAAATAAAAGGAAAAGCATTCTGCAGACATTGGAAAATATAGAAAGAACTGGCAATACTGTACTATCTTACATGTGCCAGACAAGCAAATCTTTAAACACCTAACGAAATAACATTAATGTTCACGGGACCATGAGCACATCATTAAACTGCCACATCTATCGCTCACTTCAGCAGTACATATACTAAAACTGGAAAAATACAGATTAGCGTGGCCCTTGGGCAAACTTGTTTAGCATTCCACATTCAAAAAATCACATCTAGTTAATATTCAACAGCAGCACGTTTCCAAACAATAATCCATAATTTTTGAAAGTCAGACTAAAACAGTACATTTGTGATAAAAGGGAAAGCATAAATAAATAAAAAGCAGGGAACAAGTGAGCAGAAAGAGTAACAATGCTAGAAAGTAACTACCTCTAGGGACAGTAACCCTTCAAATGCCTGAGGCAGATTCACTGCCTCTTTGGAGCTTATCCCTGTCTACCCAACTACAGCTCGTACCGTCTGAACTCACCTGCTGCCGTGCATTTTAACTGTTAACCAGTGTCACGTCTACCTAAGTCCAGACCACTTTTTTATCTCTATCAAAGTTGTCCTTTACAAACACTGTGTTGTCTGCTGCTGTTGTAAGTTCATGTTTCTAAGGTAGACTCATAAAAATAAACATTTATTGACAGAAAGTAAACTGTCACACGGGTAAAAATGCTCTTACTGCTCAAAATTGACAGACAAATAAATGTAGAGAAAGTAGAGAAATAGTCATGTGAGCTTCTTTTAGCTAAGACTCAAGAAAGCAGCTGCCATCGTTGCTATGATTAGAGCTCAGTGCCAAAGCTAAGCACCTCATTCCATACCAGAAAATTAAACACCCACCTGAAAAGTCACCGTCTAAATGTAAGAAGGAATACACAATATACAATGGGTTTTGTAACTTATCCACACAGGCACACTGCTCTTTGAAATTTAAAGAAAAAATTTATTGAAGATCTGAAAAACAATTCCTAAAAGATCAACTTTTCCAGAAAACTAGCCACACAATGCATTGCGTCTATCATGTTAAAACGTGCATTAGACACAAATACAAAAACCGTGAAACAAGCCACCATTCTTCAACAATTTGAGCAAAGATAAAATGCCTTAGGAACAACATGGATGACTTGCAAAGGATGGGCTCTTTACTTTAAGCACCATAAAAAAAAAAAAGGAGCACAAATGGGTGAGTGTGTTCAGTTATATACACTGAATTGAACCTTTGGCACTAGGAATCAGAGCATTTTGTCATATAGCATTAACACGTATTATAAAAGTGCGTAGTGTCAAAGGAATAGAACCGCCAGCGTTCAGAAGCAGCTTTGTCAACTAGGCAATAAACACTCTACAGCATGTCTCTCTGTTGTCCATCATTGAATACACTGGTAGCAACTTTGAAATGAAAAAAAAAAAAAAAAAGAAAAGAAAAAAGGAGCTATAACCCCTTTTATTTTCTCTGTTTAAAATCAAACAGAAAACAAACATCAATTCTGTTATACACTAACATCTTCAAAGTACATTGTTTGTACAGGAGAAAGACTAGGAACAAAACGTGTTTACAGAGACCCAGCACTCGGGGAGTGAGCCTCACACGGCTTTCCGATGGTACTCAGGAGGGGCCACTTCGTAGTCGCTGGCACTGAACAAAGTCGCAGAATTCTTTGCCAGGTACCTTAAAAAAACAGATGTTGTGCATTACCAAGATTTTTTAAAAATCTCATGTTGATCCAAATCTCTTCCTACATATTATATACATAAGCCACAGAAAACACTTTCCTTAAAGACATAAAACAATGGCTACTTCACAGTAAAACCACATGATTACAACTCAGGTAAACAGGCCATATATTGGGTGACATTACGCAGAAAGGAATGAAATCTGGAGTTACTCCCCTGATTTCACGAACAGCAAACAACAGTCATGTCTTCAGAATACCAACTTGGGAGCCTGAATTATGTTTAAGAAAGTTATCCTATTATATATGGCACCATTATCCTAAAACAACAACATCTAGATGTTTCCTTTAGCTCTTCAAGAAATCATATGAAAGGGACTGAATGTCAAGTAGTGGAGCACTTGTATTTCACAAAGAAATTGAGATCCAGAGAAGATACTTACCATTGGTAAAGAAAGGACTATAAATCTGTTTAGATTCTCAAGCCCATGTTGCAGTTTTAAATTTACTATAAATATATGGCCAAAGTAAAAAAGTAGAAAACTCCCACCTTTTCTCCCAACACCATACCCAAGAAATAATCCACTGTTAACTATGATCCATACTTTAGGAAAGCATTTATCTTTCCCAAAGATTGAAACGAACATCTTTACAGATGAGGGGAATTATATCATACTCCTCTACTACAGCTTGTTTTTTTCCCCAATGGACACAACATGAACATCTTTATCAGCTCAGTATTTTTTCCCCCATCACCTGCTTCATTCACTATATTTAGAGCAACCCCATTGTTTTAATAGCTGCTTGTTTAAAATTCACTATTGTAAAACTATCCTCCAAAAAGGTTGTATAAACTAGAATTGTCCCTTTCCCAGTTTCTTCAATCTAAATCTTAGTCAATCTGACAAGAGATTTTACCGATGGTTGATATTGGTATTATAATTCCAGACATATTTTAATGGTCCTTTGTGCTGCCTTTTCTGTAAATATCCTATGTCCTACTTATCACTTGGTCTTTTTCTTACTGAATCACAACTCTTCTTTGTGTACTAAAGATAGTAGCCCTTTATCATGCATGTAACACTACAAAACCATAAAAATGCTGTTTTCTTTCATTATCTTGAGTGTTTTAATTTTAGATTTAAAATTTAGTTTCATCTAGAATTTTGGTGCCCCATATAAGCGTAGCTTTTACTTTGTTTTCTTCCAAATTGTCAGTTGTCTCATCACCAATTTACTAAGTACTCCACCACTATCCCCTAGTACACCCATAGGCCATTCCATCATTTGTGAGATTCCCATGTATTTGCACTTATTTATATTGTTCCATTAACCATCTACACCTGTACCAACAGACTTTTATTTACTTTATTATGTTTTAGCATCTAGAGTGTTAATCTCTCCCATCGTACAGTAATTCTCAGATTCATGTTTATAATTTCAAGCATGCTTAGACTTACTTTAGGAAATCATGGAGATAATTCAGTAATAAAGCAAGGCTCTTCTCATCCAAAGGTGTATAGGCCAACATCGCTCCAATTCGCACTGTTTAAAGAAGAGAATTTAGCCAAAGTTACATCCAAGGCAGCACTGTAACCATATTATTTAAATTATGTGAGCAAATGCAACCATCACCAATTCTTATAAAATGCATGGTTTTAAAAGCTTCACCCTTGAACAGACTTTACTATTTAACATTTTAGATAAAAATTCAAATTGGAATAGAGTCACGTTTTAGAAAGTTAATTACCTCTTGCTCATTTAGGAAGAGAAAACAAGTAAAATTCATGTTTTCTAAATGGCGTATTACCGAATAATCTCAGCAGATGTGGCGCTCCATAGACTTGGGACATGGGTGCGTCAGGGTGATCTGCGAGGATCTCGGCGTACTGTGGTCTCTCAAACTTGTAGAGCAGCTGGGTGCCCAGCATCACGTTGAAGTACTCTTTTATCCCTGCCACCACTTCATTGACAGCATACTCCCTGGTGAGTGAATGAAAGTATTTACTGTCAAAGCTAGTCACTGAAAAAAAATAAGATAGGGAATAATCCAACTAATAAGAGGGTAAAGAATTAAATAAAGGTTGAGCTAGTGACAACCAACCATGGCTGATGTTTTTTCTTAAAGGGTTTTAACGAAGACACATGAAATCAATTTTTAAAACATGCTAATTAAAGCAGTGTTTACCAAATTAAAGTCCCTAAGATGGTTCTTACATTTTCAAATGGTTAAGCTTTAAATGGCTGTGTAGGTACCTACATAATAACTTCAATTTTGCCTAAAATATTTACTATCTGGCCCTTTAAGAAAAACTTTGTAAGCCAACTCCTGAATCAAACCAATGAAATTCTATTTTGCTAGTTTCTGATGGTATTAACAGAGTTAAGTGTAAGTTTCAGATGATTTATTTGGAAATAAGAGTTATTTTTTAAAGTGTCTTTGGGTATACTTCAAAGGTGCATATTCTTACTTATTATCTGTGTTTCCACGAGATTTCTTGTAATTTGCATAATCCTCTAGAATGGAATCCACATTCTTCTTGGCAGGAAGATAAAACAGCTATGGAAACAAAAACACACTTAAATACAAGTATTCCCTTTTCTAAAGAAAATTTGCATCAGAAAAAGCTTTTTATGCAATAAAAGATCAGGCAATAGTATTACAAAAAGAAAAAAGCACCATTCACCACTTAAAACATGAATACGTGAGGAACTAGAAATGTAATTACAGATAATCCCCAACCTACGATGGTATGACTTAATTTTTCACCTTTCTGCTGGGTTTATCAGGACGTAACCCCATCGTTAGTTAAGAAGCGTCTGTATGTTTTTTAAATAGCCGCACGTGGCCAGTGGTCACCACACCAGGGAGCCCAGCTCTCAAGACTGGCAACCTGCTCGATACACATCAAGCACAGAGCACACGCCACACGTGAATGTGCCTTCATGGTATTGTCAAGTCACCACTCACTGTATGCACATTACGTACCAGATTTGGTCTCTAGCATTAACATCATTATCTTTTTATCTTCACACCAACACTATGAAGCAGGGACATCCAAGCTCACAGATACTAAGTGGTAGAACCATGGTGCCATCACAGCTCACTGCAACCTCAAACTCCTGACCTCAGGCGATCCTCCTGCCTCAGCCTCCTGAGTAGCTAGGTCTATAGGTACATGCCTCCATGCTTGGCTCATGTTTTTACATTTTATAGAAATAGGATGCTCACTATGTTGCCCAGGCTGGTCTCAAACTCCTGGCCTCAAGGAATCCTCCCACTTTGGCCTCCCAAGATGCTGAATTAAAAGCGTGAGCCTCCATGTCCAGCCAGAACCATGGCTTGAAAACAGGCAGTTAGGTATAACTAAATAATCCTCTAAAGGATTCAAATAAGAATCCAAATGATGTCCAGAGTCTCATAATCTCCTCTAGTCCCTACTCTTCTCCCCCAACCTTTCCCAACCTAACTACGCCATTTGTTTGCTCAAAGAAATTGGTTTGTCCTACAGAATTTCCCATTATGGATTTTTTTTTTTTTTTTTTGAGACAGAGTCTCGCTTTCTTGCCCAGGCTAGAGTGAGTGCCGTGGCGTCAGCCTAGCTCACAACAACCTCAAACTCCTAGGCTCAAGCGATCCTCCTGCCTCAGCCTCCCGAGTAGCTGGGACTACAGGCATGCGCCACCATGCCCGGCTGATTTTTATATTATATATATTAGTTGGCCAATTAATCTCTTTCTATTTTTATGTTAGAGACGGGGTCTCGCTCAGGCTGGTTTTGAACTCCTGACCTTGAGCAATCCGCCCGCCTCGGCCTCCCAGAGAGCTAGGATTACAGGCGTGAGCCACCGCGCCCAGCCCCCATTATGGGTTTTAATGGTTAATAAACATGTTCCTCTATTAAACAACCTTATTTCCTGTAAACTAGTAACAGACCTAGGAGCGTTGGTACGATTCAGGTCCTCTTGGAGGCCATGAGCACCCCTGCAAGTGGTGGTGCGTGCTTTCTACCTCATTCCACTTTCAACGACAAGACAGTAAACACATGCTACGTTGTCTTTGTCAATTTTCAAAACGAGTTCCTGCCCTAGCAATCTCCAAAAATGAGTTACTTCCACCTTTATCACTACAAACGCATGACATTTATATGTGTACTTTTATTCCTCTCCAAGTTATTCTGATGGTTAATTGTTCAGCCACTCAATTAAAATATTGTAACAGTCACACCTTAAAAACTCAAGTCTATATAACATTTTCCTTTAATTTTTATTTAATTTTTTTGCTAGCAAGAACATTATATAGCTTGTAATTTGTATAGCTTTCCAGGTACCTGTTTTTGCCGGGTAATTAAGTCCCAGTCATCAACAAGCCAAGGTTTTAGCTCCTCAGGAATCTTTACTTTAACTTCAACTCTGTTCATGAATGTTTCTTCCTAAAGAGAAAAAAAAAAGGAAGGGTATTATTAACCCTTTGCACTTGCTTGCTTTTTTCTCATTATCCACTCGACATTATCCACACTCAACATCAGAGTGCAAAGGGTTAAAAAACCTATCTTTTCTTACTGAATAGCAACTCTAAAAAGTAGTATTTTTTTAAAACCTCCAGAGGCACTAAGTATAAATTAATTCTTTAAAAGCAGTCAAGTATACAGCTGGAACAGTCAATAGCAAATAAAAAAGACCATACGGCTGGCTTCAGGAAGAGAATCTTATCTTGGACCATTGAAGTCTGCATTTTCATGTGACGGTAAACATTCTTTAGTAATTTAGTTCCTCTTATTCTAGAAATGGAACATCCTGACTTCATACGTTTTAACTTAGTATTTTCATGGTTATCCTTGATCTCCAAATGACTACCCCAAACAACTATTTTAAAGGTACATCTTTAATTCATAAAATTAAAAGTATTGATTTCCAAGGAAGTCTTCAAAAACTGCCCAGAAATGCCTATTTGCAGATCATATCACTGTTTGTACGTATACTTATAACTTCAGCTTCAGAAACATAAACTATGTCAGTTAAAAATTAAAATCCTATCTTCAAATTCATAACTTTGGAAATTATAATTCATTAGAAATAAGATACTTTGCCAATTACATTTAAGAATTCTAAACTATACCGATAGGCTTTCATGTTATTTTTATAGGTTTATTGAGCCATCACAGAATTTAATAAACCATCTAATGTGACCCAATAAGTCTACCCAGTCTAACACCAAAGAAACATTTTTGTATGTGATCATGGAACTTACAAAACAAATGATGATGAGTTGGGGTAAAACAAAATCTAGAACTACAGGTGAAATAAAAATATATACAAACAGATCCTTTACCTTCAAAAAGAGAAAATTTTTAATTTCAGTAGTTAACCACATTAGCAATGCTTGTAAGAATCAAAGTTCTATGATTATGTGTTGTAACATGACTGAGACTAAAGATTCTAACATGCTCTTCACAAACTTAAGAAAAACTCACATTTTCAACAGTAGGATCTACCCGGGCCCTTTTCTTCCGAGGGGGCTGAGGTGTCTCACTGGTACTGCCACCATCTCCATTTCCAGGTGCTATAATTTGTTTAAGGGCAGGGGGAGAGGAAGGCTCATGTTAGCTAATTAGATAAGAAACTCTTTAAGGAAAACAGTCTCTCTCTCTTCATTATTTCTCCATTACATGGCTGTTACTTGAATCTGTGATTAAAGAATCATATTCCTACCAAAAATGTAACTTCCGTAAACAGCTCTACCAAACATTTAGTATGGATAACATCTAAATTTACCATCTTCCATTTATTTAAAAATGTTATCTTCTCAGTGGCAGTCATTAAGACCAAAGCAGATGAAAACAACTTAATGCTTATAAGTTTCTCCACCATAAAAAAAAAAAAGTTAGGTCTCTACCACCATGTACCTACCTATTTTATAGTATCACTGTGAGATTCCTGTTTGAGACCATAAACAAACATGTTTATCCCAAAATTTCATAGCTTTCAAAATAGTGTAATTCAAAATTTAAGTATTATAAAGGTAAAATAAATCAATTTTAAGAAAGTTAACATTCTTACCTTTCTGCTTATTCTTTTTTGTTTTCCTGAAATGGGAGAAAAATAAGAAAGATTAGTAATTACTTCCAGTAAAACTGCCTTTGTCTCAATTCCTTTTTTTTTTTTTTTTGAGACAGAGTCTTGCTTTGTTGCCTAGGCTAGAGTGAGTGCCGTGACGTCAGCCTAGCTCACAGCAACCTCAAACTCCTGGGCTCAAGCAATCCTTCTGCCTCAGCCGCCCGAGTAGCTGGGACTACAGGCATGCACCACCATGCCCGGCTAATTTTTTTTATATATATATTAGTTGGTCAATTAATTTCTTTCTATTTATAGTAGAGACGAGGTCTCGCTCTTGCTCAGGCTGGTTTCAAACTCCTGACCTCGAGCAATCCGCCCTCCTCAGCCTCCCAGAGAGCTAGGATTACAGGCGTGAGCCACCGCGCCCGGCTCAATTCCTTTTTATCAGGGAAAATTCACAGAGAAATACTGCCTTCAATAAGACCAGGTAGTAAATATAGTCTCCTGCTCAGGCACAAGGATTTTTTACTAATAGTTGGTTAAATTCACATCTCCCTCCACATAATAGAAAAATAAACCAAGAACACTTTGGGAGACAAACTCCTCCTCCAAGGTTGTATTACTTAGCATATGTTAAAAATATATATTACATTATTAGTCCCATCAACAAAAGTTTCAACGGATAAAATATTTTTTACAACTATTTTAGTTTTGATTCTTTTTTTTTTTTTTTTTTTGAGACAGAGTCTTGCTTTGTTGCCTAGGCTAGAGTGAGTGCCGTGGCGTCAGCCTAGCTCACAGCAACCTCAAACTCCTGGGCTCAAGCGATCCTTCTGTCTCAGCCTCCCAAGTAGCTGGGACTACAGGCATGAGCCACCATGCCCGGCTAATTTTTTCTATATATATTAGTTGGCCAATTAGTTTCTTTCTATTTATAGTAGAGACGGGGTCTCGCTCTTGCTCAGGCTGGTTTCGAACTCCCGACCTCGAGCGATCCACCCGCCTCGGCCTCCCAGAGAGCTAGGATTACAGGCGTGAGCCACCGCGCCCGGCCTAGTTTTGATTCTTAAAACATTAATTTAGATTTTAGATTTATGTATTTCTTCAATACTAATCTGTTACTGCACTCTCACTGGTCCGAACTTTGCTTCACTGTATTTCTTCTCTGAATTATATTACTTCCTTTCCAGTACTACACGCTATCCCACCACATCTCGGACAAAGGTGGCTTGTCTGTCTTGGTTATCTCTCACAGCAACTTTACTCACGCTCATTTATACACTGCCAAATGGTAAACTTACTGATTTTTGCTATTTCACATAATTATTTCTAGAAGAGTCTTACAAAGTCCATCACTATGGATTACTCCTGGTGAGACCACACTAGAACACCTGGAGTTTTCTACTTTTCTATAGCTTTAAATAATATTTATAAAACTAATTAACAGTATTTTAGGTCTTGAGGTTCATTTTACAACTCATGTTTGGATATAAACATAATATCTGGCCAATATGAACATAGGTTTTTTCCTATCTCTGCAAGGTTAGCTTTTGCAATATAAATACTTTTGGACAGTATTTCCGGGTCAGATTAAACCATGAACTGAACTTGTGTATGTCAACAATGCATGCGGGACCAAGAGAAACCAAAAGTCCTTACACTAAATCTTTTAACCCACTCGCTCTACACTACTAAAATTAAAATACTGACAAGTGATCAACTCTAAAAGGATCTATGAACTATACAGGCTGAGCAGCCTAAACCAGAAGTGCTTAAATCCAAAATTTTTGAGCCAACATGATGCTCAAAGGAAATACTTGCCAGAATATTTTGGATTTTGGATGTTCAACCAGTAGAGTATAATGCAAATATTCCAAAATCCAAAAAATTCTGAAATCTGAAACATTCTGGCCATAAACATTTTGGATGCAGGACACTCGCTCAGCCTGCACACTCAATGCCTCAGTAGCAAGAACACCTGGACATTCCTGCTTCAACCTTCTGGACTATCAGGAACCAGTCAAGAGGCTCCCACTGTGCAAGGATGGGGAAATTTGAATTTTGAAACTTTACTTCATGTATTTATTTACTCACCCATTATTTTTATAGTTCAAACTGCACACTTTATATTCAAATGCAAATAGTTTTTAGGCACACTACTACTTACATTTCTTTAACAACTTTTAGCAGAGTGATAAACAATTTGTTATATGAACTATTACTTTAATAAAATTCATATTTTTCTATATAGAGAAAGTTGCTGCCTTTTAAGACTCAACCGCTATTAAATCCTAATGAATACTATTACCTAAACAGATTTCCAAAGAACCAGATCATGAAAATGTTACCACTTATAAACAAAACTATGAGCCAGGCTCAAATAGTAGGTAATACACCTAATCCTTGCCAAATCTACCTTTTCACCAAAAAAAGTAAAACAACTCCAAAGACCTCAAAATGCATTAATTACCTTCATTACAAGCACCTTACTTCTAAGTAGTAAAGTCAGACCAATAACTCTGGCAAAAAATAAAATGATCTCTTCCAAAAAGTTATAATCTTTATGTTCTTATACTATTAATACTTATTTAAGAATACTTACTAAATTACCACTTACACCAACTTTCAGGTGCATAAACTTTAGACATACACCACATGTGTGTGACATGACTTTCGTATTGTAGGGCTTATTACCCCTAGAGTAAGTAATGGCTTTCTTTTTTGGGGTGGGGGGAGAAGGGCATACTATCTGAAACCTTAACTTCTCACATACCCTTAGAATAGGTTTCACCAAGGGGGAATTAATTAGTATATATTTTTAGCACTACTAAAAAAGCAAACTGTGCCAAAAAATTATCTCACAACACGTGCCCTACTGATAATACTCTTTGTAAGACAAAACATTACATACATGTATACTTACACATACTACTTGAAAGATAAGAATTGTAAGCCGGGCGCGGTGGCTCATGCCTGTAATCCTAGCTCTCTGGGAGGCCGAGGCGGGCGGATTGCTCAAGGTCAGGAGTTCAAAACCAGCCTGAGCAAGAGCAAGACCTCGTCTCTACTATAAATAGAAAGAAATTAATTGGCCAACTGATATATGTATAAAAAATTAGCCGGGCATGGTGGCGCATGCCTGTAGTCCCAGCTACTCATGAGGCTGAGGCAGAAGGATTGCTTGAGCCCAGGAGTTTGAGGTTGTTGTGAGCTAGGCTGATGCCACGGCACTCACTTTAGCCTGGACAACAAAGCGACTCTGTCTCAAAAAAAAAAAAAAAAAAAAAAAAAGATAAGGTTTGTAAAGGTACTTAATGCCACTGAGTTACAAACTTAATAATGGTTTAAATGGTATATATGTCTATTCTAGCACAACCAAGAGGGGGAAACGTGCTAAGTTTTGTATTTTCATTTTATTCCCTTTTTCTTAGAAACAAGTTCTCACCATATTGCCCAGGTTGGTCTTGAACTCCTGGCCCCAAGTGATCCTCACAAGTAGCTGGGACTACAGGAGAGCCATCACTCACGGTTTAGTGTGTATTTCCAATGATTTGAACAACCTGATACCTGAGGAATGGGATTCCCACTGGTTGTGACAATGTTCCACAAGTTTCTATTTCCAATAATTAACACATGATGAGTATCGAATATCAATTTCACTTATAAAACAGTATGCAAAATTAAAACAAAGATAGAGTTTCTTACACTTCAACATTTTTCTGTTGCAGACCAGATGTCTTCTTTCCTGGGGCAGCCCCTCTCATCTTCCCCTCTGCATACTGCTCCCTTCAAAAATAATTTCAATAAAGTCATCATAAAATGACTACTTAACATAAAAAATAAATTGCACCAGCTTCATTCCATCAGGAATTTATATTCAAATTGAGGTCCCAAGCCTGTACATATTCTGGCACCAAATTTTTATTTAACAAGTTGGACAAAGAAAGAATATACTTACACTTAGCAAAAAAAAAAAAAAAATCAAACAAAATCTCAAGAAAGAATGAAAAAAGCCCAAGATTTGGCTCTTCTATATCCACCAAAATTAAAATCAGTGTAGTAAAAAAGTGACTATAATAGGCTGTCTCTCATATTATTGAAAATTCCATTTCTGTTTTGGAATTCACTAATCCCAATGTCTTGTTTTACACGATCCCATTTTATCATTTCAATCTGACACATATTCCAGCTATGAAATCACCCTGGGCGGACCACACAGTTCTTCAGGATCCCTTTCCTGCACATGCTTTCAGAGATGAAGGGTAATGGGGGTGCCTCTTGTCCCTGCTTTCCTGTTTCCCCACCAAGTGTGCCTTCCACACAGCCCAAGAGATCGATCCAGAAGACGTTTAGCAGTGAGTTTGTATCTACAGCAATTCCCAACAACATTCTGCTGTTTTCTATCTAGATCTATGACAGACTCAGGTAATGATAAGTTACCTAGAAATGGCTTGTCTGACAACTCAAGTCAAAGCCCCAACAGCAGCTGACTGGTACCAAGAATCATTTTACAGGCAGAGCAGCCAACATGATTTCCATTTTCATTCCATGTCCAAAAACTAATCTACAGGCATTTCTCAACAATACTTATTTTACAAAACAAACTTACTGATTGGCTTTTTGAAGTTCTCGCTGTTTCTGCAGATTGGTGTCCACATATTTGAGAACTCTGCTCTCCGGAACCCATTCATCCCAACTGAAAAAAAAGGAAAGTTAACATATCACTCAAAAATACTTTTACCACTATTTAGTTCTCCAATTAATTTTTAGAGATCCAACAGACAAGACTTTGGATTTCTCTGTAGCAATCTGATGAACTGGCACTACAAATACATTCTCAACTAAAATGAAAATCTAATGAAAGTCTGTTCTATAAAGAAATGTTTTCAGAAGCAGCATTTCGAATCTAAATTGCCAGATTACTCAATTACTTTTAGAAATGGTCTGAGTGTGGCACTTAAAATTTAACTCTCTAATCAATTAGTCATAGAGAATAAAAATACTTACTATCTTAAAGAATTCTAACTCCCAGAAATGAAACATAGGAAGGAGTCCATAATAAAGACTTTAAAAAAAACCCAAAACTAAGTAGTCAGCTGTGTGTAATGACAAAGTTACATAGCTCTGTGCCTTTGTTTCACCTATAAAACAAGGGTAACAACAGTACCTATCTCAAAGGATCGTTATAACTAAACATATGTAAAATACATTTGAGAATCCCTGACACAAAATAACAAACATTCAAGGTATGTCAGAAACATATTAGGTGGTCTATAATACTCAAACACTATATAGATCAGCACAGCTAAGTTTGTAAATTAAAGTATAATAATGGTTTATCAGACCATACCATTAACTTCACGTTCATTCAATCACAAATGTATATACTAACTTCCAAGACTAACCAGAAAGCTGGTTTTCTAAACATCAAAAGGTAGAACGATTTTCTTAAAAATGGTAAGACATTCTGGCACTTCAAAAAGCGCCTTCAAAACAGTAATTTGATGGTGTTTTTTCCCCCAAAGAAGAAAACAGAAACAAGGTATTTCTTAGGGATGCTGAACGTTTTGAGCAGTGAGTCTTTTCTCCTGCTGATGGAGCTCCTTTAGTGACACAATTAGGTGTACTCTCAAGGTACTCTTTCGATAATTTCCCACCTCCGACCTCTTACATAACATAGCCAAAAGGAAAAATAAATAAATAAAAAACAAGCCTCAACATGATTTCCTAGAAAAAACTTTAAAGCATGCATTTACCTAGAGGTCAGGAGGGGGTGGTGTACTGAGGGAGCTCCTTCAGGAACAGGAAAAAGGGCTACATTATCCTCACGTGTCTTCAAAGTTTTTTCAGAGCGCCTGGGCCTCACAGCACTTCTGATACAGACAGCATAGTACAAAGTAATCTCAGTAACTAGGTGTAGAATTTAGCTTAAGCTTTATTAAGATTCATTTACCAATGGAATATTTAAATGTCTGTGTCAACAAATTCCAAGGTTTGAAAATTTAGAAATATCTTAATTATCTAGTGTGCTTTTGAAAAAAGATTAAAGTTTAAGAAAATTCCAATTTGGGGATTAGGGCATTGTATAATTTTTTTTAAAGTACTCTACCAACCATTTTCAAAATAAGGATCTTATTTATGTATCTTGATCTATTACAATTCTCTCTAAATCAAAGGGAGCTAGCCAATATTTAATTACCACAAGGTTCCATTTTAGAACCTTACAAATCCTTTCCCTGATATAAAATGTACCTCAAGACATAATCACCTTGATCTTTTAAAACCAAGTTACTACTAAAGTTTCCTTCATACGTAAAGAACTGAAAATTGTTGCTGGATCAAAGGAAAATGAAGTGGACAACATCTTTTGCTCTAAGAAAACCGCTAGGGTATAACTAAAGGCCAAACACTCAGAAATTTACATATATAGGTCAAGCATAAAAGAATTTCAGAATTTTCTAAAGGTCACCTGTGACTAATTTCCAAAGTTACAACGAGCCATAGTAAATAACCGAAGGCCAAACACCCAGAAATGTTTATGTATAGGTCAAGCATAAAAGAATTTCCATTCTTTCTTGAGGAGGTTTGGGTGGAAAAAAAGATTTCCAAATTTTCTAAAGGTAGCTTATGACTAAAACGTAAAGTGACAATGATCCATGGCCACTACTTATATAGCATTAAATAAAAACACAATACACTTGGCTAGGCATTCAAATAATTCCTCCCCTTTCAAAAGGGGTATATTTAAAGGTTAAAGTACCTTCTAAGGGTAAATTTTTTTTTGAAATTATGTATATTTATCTATATGCCAAGTAAACCACAAAAAAGACATTTTTGATTATTAATACTACTCAATATATCTACAAAGATAGCAAGCAATAAAAATACCTAATATTTGGTGCCTTCTTCCTTAATTTTCCCAAGGAGTAATTAATACATAATATTAAATTAGAGACAAGAAAAAATAAAACAAAACCTATACAAGCCTATGGTTTATGTTACTGGACTAAAATATACCAAAGGAAAAAAAAAGTCAATTATTTTTTGAAACAGTAAAATCAGAAAAGACAAGCATTTGGTATTTTCACATCTTCTGATGAGCTACAAATGCCACTTTAAATCCAGTCTTTGAGCTGTACATATCTACTGGTGATTTTATACAAGGTATCTATTACCTATGAAAAAGAGTTAACCACAAATGCTGTATTCACAGCTATTAAAGGTGAAATACTAAAACAATTCTTTACAAGTGCAGGGGGTGGGA
Organism: Microcebus murinus; assembly: GCF_040939455.1. Classification (NCBI taxonomy): domain Eukaryota; kingdom Metazoa; phylum Chordata; class Mammalia; order Primates; family Cheirogaleidae; genus Microcebus; species Microcebus murinus. The sequence continues at coordinate 238,279 of NC_134110.1, read as the reverse complement.
GACACAGCAGGCCTATCCCATGAATTTGCTCTGTGTTTTTCTGTGATATCCAGTATGGAACATTAGCTTTCCCACTTAATATTGCTAAGAAAGATATTCTATTTCTTGTGGAGAATTGAGATTCTCATAACTCAACACTCTCAACTTTTTCTGGGCATTAGTAGAGTATCAATATGTAAAATATAGACGTCTAATAAAAGATTGAAATGCAGTTTACCATTTTTTTTAAAATGAAGAGAAAGCTATGAGATACACTAGGAGCCACAAGATAAACTTTCCTATTTCCTGGATATCAGAATCAATTTACTATTTATATTAAAATAACATTTAATATCATAGTTTACTACTAAAAGACCAGAATACCATTTTCTCCATATATTCCCAATTTCTCAATATTTAAAATATAAGCCTAAGGGGTCGAAGTACTGAAGTGCCTATCAGTATTAGAAATACTAAAAGGAAAAGAAGTTAAAAGTCCATTTCTTCTTAGCTAAAAGCACTTGCTATGTGAAAAAATTTCCTAACAAATACAATTAACTGGGTTGGTCACTTGGATAGAGGACTATATTAATTCAGCCCAAAGTCACAGAGCCAATAAACTGTACAGGAAAAAACCACCTTCCACATCAACAAAGCACTCATCACATCAGATGGCAAATGCTCCCATACATAGTCAACCAGGTACCAGAGCCTGGTCAGTTGATACAAAGCCTTAAGTTACTAGAAAGCAACTCCTAAAGAATTACTTACTAGCACGGGCAGTGTTAAATTGGAAGGGTAAAACATTAATAAACTTTAAAACCTCTCATAGTAAAACTTGCAGGCCATTCCATTCTAGGGACCAAAAAGGAGGCCTAAGTAAACGTTAGGGTGCAGGCCCCAAGGAGAAAGTCTCATCACTGAGAAAAGCCTCCATTTATTCTGTTCTAGCATGTGTTCAGTCTATACCCATGGTCCATTCCTGGAAACAGATCAATACATCACACCGTTTTACCACCCCCCTACCCCCTTAAAAAGGCTTAACTCGGGGATAGGAAATTAGATTCTGTCATTGAATTTCTGTATCTGTGTTAAATCATATGCTAAAAACATGAAATCACTTTCTGTCAACACTAAATTGTTCTTCCAAAGTTCCGAAAACGGGTGGTAAATTCTGTCATTACTCCACATCAGGCAATCTTTATCCTTCTCCCTTTTCTAGGCAGAAAAGCCCAACTAGTTTTCAACATAGCTGCTTGAAATGATAAATATAAAATCACTTAGTTTGTGGTAAGGCCATCCACAAAAATTCAGGCTATCCTAAAATGTACCAGAAAGAAGAAAAAAAAAAAAAATACCCAAAAAAAGTGTCATGTGCCACTCAATCAACCAGGATAGTTGACTGATTAAATTATTATTAGGCATTATACTGGAACACAAAGGAATACTCCAAAGAATCAAGTACATTTAAATAAAATGGTTGAGTTCCCCAATTTCTAGTACAGTTTTGTCCCCATACAAATGATTCACCCTTGCTATGTACTGTATTACATTAAACTGCACAAGTATATACTTGTGCCAGCCAGTGACACAAGGTTATCTTGTTAATTATAAATAAAAATTGCTTTTAAAGATCTAATACTCACTTTTTATTCCAACCACTGTAATGTATAAAGTATTTCACTTGTTTGTCCTTTATGGCAACCTTTACGCACTGAAATAAAAAAGAAAAAATTCACTTATAAGTATTTTTTTAAAAAGAAAGAGACACTATCTGGATGATTTTAAAGTATCTTATCTTTCAAAGATACTCTATACAAACTTTTTGGTGGCCAAAATGAACAAAATTAAGTGTGACTAAGAGAACACTATAAACTTTTAGAGTACTTAAGTTATAAAACTGCAAATTACAAAAGGTCCAACAAAGCTGAGAACCATTAAGCAGAAAATGACACCTCAAACCTTAAATCAACAGGCCAGGTAAACCATCTGAGGACAGCTAATGAAAGCTATGTTTTATGCTTTCTCAAGGTCTAACCAGCCAGGAGCTAGCTACATTTACTTAGAAAGCAAATTCCACTCATGGAAAGTATTAAAACTAAAGAACATCATTAGCTTGTGAAAGATGATAAGCTGTTCTGTTTCACAAAGTTAGTTTAACTAACTAGCTAAGTTATGAATTAAAAATGTTTTATGTTTTTCTTAAAAGCAGCCACACAAATCAAGAGGAACTATTAGAGGAACGTCATTAACTATGACAAGTGATGACTATCTGGTTTTGGATTTAAAAGTCTTTAAGGGAGACAAACCAAAAGAATTACAAGATTCCAGAAGAGCTTTTGGAAGGGGAAAAAGAAAAGAATTATAAAAGTTGAAGTTATTTCAATGGTTTCTATTCAAGAATTTTTCACTCCAGTGTTTCGCTGCCAGAGGAGAAAAACCAGCCAGTTTAGTAGAGTTTGCCAAACTGATACAACAAAAACATTCAGGGATATAAATTACCAAAAGGACTCTTAATTTAACACTTATAAACTGTATAAATACATCATCAAGATACATGTACATACACTACATACACTTAAAAGTTCCTGACCATCTCCAGGAATCCAGATTTTGCCATTTTAGAATTTTTTTTTTTTTTTTTTTTTGAGACAGAGTCTCGCTTTGTTGCCTAGGCTAGAGTGAGTGCCATGGCGTCAGCCTCGCTCACAGCAACCTCAATCTCCTGGGCTCAAGCAATCCTCCTGCCTCAGCCTCCCAAGTAGCTGGGACTACCGGCATGCGCCCGGCTAATTTTTTTTTTATATATATATTAGTTGGCCAATTAATTTATTTCTATTTATAGTAGAGACGAGGTCTCACTCTTGCTCAGGCTGGTTTTGAACTCCTGACCTCGAGCAATCCGCCTGCCTCAGCCTCCCAGAGAGCTAGGATTACAGGCGTGAGCCACCACGCCCGGCCTAGAATTTTTTTTAAAGAGATGGAGTCTCCCCGTGTTGCCCAGGCTGCCCTGGAACTTCTGGGCTCAGGAGATCCTCCCACCTCAGCATCCCAAGTGGCTAGGCCTACAGGTCCGAGCCACCACACCCAGCTCCTGAGAACTTTAAAAATGCATTATATGCATGTATTCAAAACACAAGTAAATAGTGGTGAAAATTATTGTCAGAACTGACACTTTAAAGACTATTTTCAGATATATATATAGCATAAACCATCCACCAAGAATTTATACAGAAATTGCCTAAAGCCAACTACTGCATGCTCTCGCTTGTTAAGTGCAAGCCGAGCAACAGGTCTGCAGGGCATACGGTGTGATGCAATGGACACTGGAGACTCAGAAAGGGAGGGTTAGGAGGAGAGTGAAGGCAGAAAAATTACCTATCACGTGCGATGTATGCTAAGAACCCAGACATCACCACTGTATAATTAATGGATGTACCCCAAGCTACCTGTACCCTTTAATCTATTGAAGTGAAAAAATTAAAGTGTTATCAAGATTATTTATTACATCACAAATATGTACATTATATTTTAAAGGTGCCAAGTTCTTAACATGGTATATGGCACACAGAAAATGCCAAATGATTATTAGCCATGTTGAATACGGTTTGCTAAGAATTCAACACAGAACTCAGAGTCACATTTATTTCATCTTCCTATCCAGTACAGGTTTTCTTAGTTTGGACTTTTATTATTAATTATGTTATTTGTTAACAATGCATTATACAACATACTGGTTTAAGTCGGAAAATCTGGCAATAGCAGACTTCAAATTTATTGACTTTGGAAAGTAATGTTTGTTTTTATGCCCAATTTCTGCATTATAGAGAAACTATATTTCAGACCTGAAATTCTGAACACACACCTATGTATTAACTGTAAATTTTATATTAGTTCTGAAAAGACTTTTTCCTGGAAATTATGCATTCATTTTCACAGTGAAAATAAAAATTATTCTTAAAAAAAAAACTACCAAAAACAAAACACTAAAAACATTTTTGGACTTTGGAAAGCATCCTGTTTATCTTTGGCTAACTGTAAAATCAGTTTTTCTAACTAGAGCACACACTTGGACACAGACCAAACCTTGCCTGACAAACCAACATACAATCAAAAGTTAAAATGCATACATTTTTAATGTTAGCTTTATTTTTAACCTAAAATAATTAGCTCAATGCTTGGCATGTAATATTTACACATAAAAATAACCAGCAATGTCCTCTCACCAAGTCATTACCTACAAAACGCTATTTGTTCCCACAACCAATCTTCATCTTCTCTCATTCCCGCAAATGCTCCAGCAGGCCAGTAAGAAAGGTGGGAGGGAGTAGCTAAGTTTACAAATTAATGACTCGCTAAGCAAGTAGTATGGAACCCAGAAAGAGAAGATGGGAAAACTTATGAACTGTGAGCCTAAAAAAGGCAACTCTTACTGAAGCAACAACAAAACACTGAAATTTTGATATGAAATAGATCTAATCACTAGATTTGGCCAAATTCTCAAAAGAAAACAGATTTCATACCTTTGCTTCATAAAGAAGAGGCCCATGAAAGCACAGTACTCGCTCACCTGTAAAAGTAAAAAAAGTACTAGATTAATTGTAATTTCTCTTTATATAGTCCCATCTGAGATATCTCACTTATAGTACTCCTAGCAAAACTAGGAAATGGGTAAGGCTATACATGGGGCAGCACTTCGGATCAAACTTCAACCACGTTCTACAACAGAAACACCTCGGTATCTGATGTAAACAAGAAAAAACAATTTATTGGAATGTCAATCTATTTAAATCATCAAATCATCTATCACCTGCTAAGCAAGCAAACAGAATCTACCACAGCTACTCCTTTTTGTCAAGGGTGGGTGGTTGGTTTTAACTGCATGCATACAATTTTTGAAATGCTTTTCCCTGTGTGTTTTTCTAAGTTTAGGACCTTACCCTTCACCTGTACAACCCCTTTAATAAGTAAAATATTCTAGACATTAAAATTTCAATTGCATACGTGTCAAGATTTAAGTTTAAAATGAAAAAATAAAAATAAATAAAAATAAAAAATTTCAATTGCATCATAGATGGGCTGGATTTTCTTTAAGGAGTCCCACTCTGTTCATTCCTCAAATGGACATTCTAGGTGCTGGGATACTTCAATGAACAACAACAAAAAATAAACAAATCCTAACCTTTGCAACTTACACTGTTGAGCTTACCAATAAGACTCCCAAGACTAAACAAAATGTTTAGGGGTTGTAATATTATTAAGTCTTTGAAGCCATCCCTGCTCATCAAACAAAATTCTCAACAAAACCTCAGATTACACTTCATTATAGTAGGAATAGATTTCTCACATATTATTTTCGGCCCACTTGGTTTCAACAGACCCAGAGGCAAGAATCCAACAGGGTCAGCCCTTTTTTTAGCTCTAAAATTAAAATAGCCTATTAGCTCCATTCTGAAATAACTATTGGGCAATATGGATTTCATCTTTTTTTAATTACTGTTGCTTTAAAAAATTTTTTTAAACTGACCACAACTTACAGATAAACCTTCAATCTGAAATATTAATAGTTATTTCACATCAAATCTGTATATAGTGTCTCATGTGCCTATGTGTGACAATCACTGTTAGATTAATAACTACTGATACATAAGTATAAATCTGAACAATTTCCTGGGTTTCATATTGCAACTACCTTCCTAAAGAGTAAGGAGGATGAATGAGGTACTTTGGAACGGTCACAGGGAAGGATCCAGAGAGAGGGAAATTTGTACAAAAGCACAGAAGCACGTAACAGGATGACACTAACAGACAACTCTCTAACAGTCCAGAACTTACAACCAAAATGGGTAAACTATATTACCAATAAACAGCAGCACCAAAGATCAGATCTGTTTCCTAATTTCACTCTCCAGGTACATTTTAAAAGCACTCTGAAAATGGCCTACCATTTTCCCCCTTGGCTGCTGCTGCCAAAAACAACTGCGCTGAAGCGAAGGCCCTTTGACCTCCATTCTAACTACCGGGCGGTAGGATTCTGTGAAAAAAATATACAGCTAGTTGAGGAGTATGACCCAGGATAACAAATGCCTATTTTTCAGAGAAGCAGAAAGACTAGCAATTGGGGAAACAGCAAATCACCTATTAGATAATGGTTCCTTATACTTTTCTCCACCCTTAACCCATTCTAGTATCAAACTATAAAGGTAACTCTGCCCAATGCCCTCAAATTCAAGGTTAATGAGATCCCCAATTCCCATCCTCCCACTGGTTTGGGCTTACTACGATTATGAACATCAAAGGCCATCATCAGCCAATATCTTAATTCCTGACAGGACCAAAAGAAGGGGGTCTCCCCCTCCAACAATGAGCTAGATGTGCAAGAGTTTTTTCTTTACCCAATGCAATAATTTCAAATGAAAGGTAAGTTGAGAAAGTGCAAAGTCACTGAGCTTTAAAAATTGCTCATAGAACATATATTGTACCATTAAATGAAAAACTTGAGTTTTACAGGAATCATAAAAAAAAAATTAAAAAAAAATAACCACCACTTTCTGGGAATCCATGTTTCCACCATAACTCTTCTGCAGTGTTTCAAGATAGTTCTGTTAGCACCAAATACTCCTTTTTTCCTTACAAGATATGCTCTGAACATCTTATAAATTAAAATGGTTTTTTAACAAGATGGTTATACAATTCAGTTCTGAAGCACCAGTAGAAAACACAGCTGGAGAACAATGGTTAAGTGCACTCTTTTAAATAGCTTTCAAAATCTGACCTAGGGGTACCTTGGTTCCTACTCTTCTCCAGTTACACCAATATAACTGCACACAGATTCTTCCTTGCAGTCATCTCCCTCACTTTACCAGCCTTCTGTAGAACTAAAGCACTTCCTCCATAACAGTAGGAACAACGATGTTCCTTTTTTGTGCCATGACAGTCTGACGAATTGTATGAGCCTCTTTCTAGAATGTTTTCATAAATACATATGACATAGTATTACAAAGGAAACCAACTGTATTGAAATCGTTATCAAAATATCTTAAATGTTCCATCCTTATTTGATCTATTAGGCAAGATTTAGTACTGATCTAGTAACTATTCTAATTTTGAAGTAACATAAGTGATAACTGACTATATCTTCCAGAACTGCAACACTGAGATATGAAAATACACTGTTAATACTACTGCGGGTTTTTTTTTCCTGAGGGGTGCGTTACATCTATAACTGAAATGCTAAGTATCAGCTAGACGACAGAATAAATATTTTTCCCAATTCAAATTCAGAGACCCTCTGAATTATACCCACCGACTCTAGATTAAGAATATCTAAACTCGGGGGGTAGGGGGGAAAAAAAGAATGTCTAAACTCTAAACTACTTAGTAAAAATAACAACTCCATAGTAGAGGTAGAATAACAGCTTCTCAAAGTCTAGGCATTACGAGTCACTCATTACCAAAAATAACCTGAAAACTCCTTAAATACCCCATAAAGTTAAAATATGCAGTACTTGGGTTTCAGGTTTTTGCCTCTAAACCTGAGTAATCACAACTCACTTTAAAGCCTGAAACTCCCTACGACAACCGAAATTTGCGCAGACACCTGCACACCTGCAGCAACTAACGCACATCCGCGGCAGTGAGGAGGAATTCAAAGCTGTTCCTCCTCGCCCCCGTGAGCTGCACTCCCTCCTAAGTGCGCCATTCGACCTCGGCTTAAAGCACAACGGACGCGCCACCTGTGAAAGCTGAGGAGGCCGCCCCTCCTCCGCCGTCGGACGCCAACCTCGGGCAAAACGCTCGACGACCGAAAGCAAGCAATAAAAGTTAACTTGTAAGACGCTCGGTCGAATCTCGCAACTCGTCAGACCCCCGCTGCCATCTCAAAGTCGACGTCGACGCGCCGCGACTCGCGAGCGCAGGTGCCGCACGCCCGCCGTCGTATTTTTCTGCCCAGTGCGCCCCGAGCGCGCGCCCGCGTCTCCCGGCGCCGCGCGGAGCAGCAGGGCGAAGCCTCCGGCCACACAAAGCGGAGGGAGACGCCCGCCCGCCCCAGGCGCCGTTTCCGCGCTCGCCGCCGGGGGGCGCTGCACCCGCGCTGCGACGCCGGCGGCCATGATGGCGCGGCCATCTTGCGGCGGCCATCTTACAACGCACTTCTCCCGCCCCGGGGCCCGAAGCCCACCCCCACCCCCACCCGCGGCCCGGCGTCTCCCGCGAAGGCGCCCGCCCCGGCCCGCCGGGCGGCGCGGGGACGACAGCCGTTGGCGCCGCGCGGCCCCGCGGCCCGAGCGAGCGAGCGCCCGAGCGGCCGCCGCCCCGCCCCTCCCCCGCGCCACATCACGTTCCCGCACGGCCGCCATGGCGCGCCCGCCGCCTCCCTACAATAGGCGGCCGCCTCCGCGCCCTCGCGCCCCGCGCCAACGCTCGCCGGGCTGGGCCGCGCGCCCTCTCCACGCTAACGGCCGCGGGCGCCCCGCTCCCCGGAGCGCTTCCTCCCGAAGACGCACCCACACCGCCCTCCGCAATGCGCCGTCCCCGCACAAAGCCCCGCCAGCCGCCGCGCCGGGCCGCCCCGCGCCGCCCCCGGCCCCGGCCGCGCAGACCCCGCGCCCGCCGCCCTCTCCCCCGCGCCGCGGGGCGTCCCTCCCCAAAGGGCGCAGACTCACCCTCCTGGAATTTAGGCTTCGGGTCCTGCTTCGGCGCCATTTATAAGTGATTCGCCGCCTCCTCCTTCTCCCACCACCCCCGACTACCGCCCCCTACTCTCCACCCCACCCAACTCCGCGTCAGACGCGCCGTCAGGCTCCGCCGGCTCTACATCCCGGGCCCGATTTGCCAGCGCCGCCGACCTCACAGCGCCGCGACCGACGCAGCCGCGGTCTCAGCCAACGGCCGCCCGCCGCGCACGCGCCCCTGCGCACGCGCCGCCGCGGGGCACGCCGGGAGTTGTAGTTCCGAGGCGGGGAGGGGGTCGCGCGCAGCCGGGTGGGGGAGGGGCGCCCCCTTCTCATCCCCTTGCCCGGGTGCCGGTCCCCGACCCCCCGAGTCCTCTCACCCGGGGCCGCCCCGGATGGTTAGAGCCCGGGTTCGATTTTGTGTGTTATCAGAACGGAGCCGGCGGCGGGGGGTCGCGGGGGCGACACGAGAATGGGGCAGGTCCAGTTGTGGGGTCCGCAAGGGTGCTGGGTCGGCGGGGCGACGCGGGCTCCCCGGGTCTTACGTATTGGGGGGGGGCAGCAGCTGCCCACAGAGGGCGGGAAGTGGGGCCCGCTTCTGGAAGCTTCGTTGTCCAGCCGGCGGCGGCTGCTCCGGCCTCCCCTCCCTCAGGGAACCGGGGCCCGCGTGGGGGCCCTGGCGGGCGGGTCGGTGGGGTCCCGCCTTCCCGGAAGGAGCCCGGGGTCGGGGTTCCCGGCGCCCAGCCGGGGGCCTTCTCGTCTCCGGGGCCTGTCACTGATCGCGCACCCCGAGCACGCGGGCCTCGCGTGCTGCTCCCCGTGCAAAACGGCCTGGGTTCGCTCGGCGGGAAACGGCCTTGTCCGGCCGCCCTGTGTGAGAGAGCACTGCTGCGAAGACAGGCGGGAAACGGCCTTGTCCGTGCGCCCTGTGTGAGAGAGCACTGCTGCGAAGACAGGCGGGAAACGGCCTTGTCCGTGCGCCCTGTGTGAGAGAGAACTGCTGCGAAGACAGGCCGGAAACGGCCTTGTCCGTCCGCCCTGAGTGAGAGAGCACTGCTGCGAAGACAGGCGGGAAACGGCCTTGTCCGTGCGCCCTGTGTGAGAGAGAACTGCTGCGAAGACAGGCGGGAAACGGCCTTGTCCGGCCGCCCTGTGTGAGAGAGAACTGCTGCGAAGACAGGCCGGAAACGGCCTTGTCCGGCCGCCCTGTGTGAGAGAGAACTGCTGCGAAGACAGGCCGGAAACGGCCTTGTCCGTGCGCCCTGTGTGAGAGAGCACTGCTGCGAAGACAGGCCGGAAACGGCCTTGTCCGTGCGCCCTGTGTGAGAGAGAACTGCTGCGAAGACAGGCGGGAAACGGCCTTGTCCGGCCGCCCTGTGTGAGAGAGAACTGCTGCGAAGACAGGCCGGAAACGGCCTTGTCCGGCCGCCCTGTATGAGAGAGAACTGCTGCGAAGACAGGCGGGAAACGGCCTTGTCCGGCCGCCCTGTGTGAGAGAGAACTGCTGCGAAGACAGGCCGGAAACGGCCTTGTCCGTGCGTCCTGTGTGAGAGAGAACTGCTGCGAAGACAGGCGGGAAACGGCCTTGTCCGGCCGCCCTGTGTGAGAGAGAACTGCTGCGAAGACAGGCCGGAAACGGCCTTGTCCGGCCGCCCTGTGTGAGAGAGAACTGCTGCGAAGACAGGCCGGAAACGGCCTTGTCCGGCCGCCCTGTGTGAGAGAGAACTGCTGCGAAGACAGGCCGGAAACGGCCTTGTCCGGCCGCCCTGTGTGAGAGAGAACTGCTGCGAAGACAGGCCGGAAACGGCCTTGTCCGGCCGCCCTGTGTGAGAGAGAACTGCTGCGAAGACAGGCGGGAAACGGCCTTGTCCGTGCGCCCTGTGTGAGAGAGAACTGCTGCGAAGACAGGCGGGAAACGGCCTTGTCCGGCCGCCCTGTGTGAGAGAGAACTGCTGCGAAGACAGGCCGGAAACGGCCTTGTCCGTGCGCCCTGTGTGAGAGAGCACTGCTGCGAAGACAGGCGGGAAACGGCCTTGTCCGTGCGCCCTGTGTGAGAGAGAACTGCTGCGAAGACAGGCGGGAAACGGCCTTGTCCGGCCGCCCTGTGTGAGAGAGAACTGCTGCGAAGACAGGCCGGAAACGGCCTTGTCCGTCCGCCCTGAGTGAGAGAGCACTGCTGCGAAGACAGGCCGGAAACGGCCTTGTCCGTGCGCCCTGTGTGAGAGAGAACTGCTGCGAAGACAGGCGGGAAACGGCCTTGTCCGGCCGCCCTGTGTGAGAGAGAACTGCTGCGAAGACAGGCCGGAAACGGCCTTGTCCGGCCGCCCTGTATGAGAGAGAACTGCTGCGAAGACAGGCGGGAAACGGCCTTGTCCGGCCGCCCTGTGTGAGAGAGAACTGCTGCGAAGACAGGCCGGAAACGGCCTTGTCCGTGCGTCCTGTGTGAGAGAGAACTGCTGCGAAGACAGGCGGGAAACGGCCTTGTCCGGCCGCCCTGTGTGAGAGAGAACTGCTGCGAAGACAGGCCGGAAACGGCCTTGTCCGTGCGCCCTGTGTGAGAGAGAACTGCTGCGAAGACAGGCCGGAAACGGCCTTGTCCGGCCGCCCTGTGTGAGAGAGCACTGCTGCGAAGACAGGCCGCGCGCCGGCCCACGTTGGCGAGGCCCAGCCCCGAGGCGCGGCCCCGCGGCCCGAGAACGAGACGAGAACGAGACGGGGCCTGTGTTTGTTTCCCTCGAGAGGACGCCCTGGGCTTATTTTCAGGGGATGAGTTATTTTCAAGCGCGGCACAGCCATCCACACTCAGTACGGCACAGCCATCCACACTCAAGTACGGCACAGCCATCCACACTCACGTACGGCACAGCCATCCACACTCAGTACGGCACAGCCATCTACACTCAGTACGGCACAGCCGTCCACACTCAGTACGGCACAGCCATCCACACTCAAGTACGGCACAGCCATCCACACTCACGTACGGCACAGCCATCCACACTCAGTACGGCACAGCCATCCACACTCAGTACGGCACAGCCATCCACACTCAGTACGGCACAGCCATCCACACTCAGGTGCCGCACAGCCATCCACACTCACGTACGGCACAGCCGTCCACACTCAGTACGGCACAGCCATCCACACTCAGTACGGCACAGCCATCCACACTCAAGTACGGCACAGCCATCCACACTCAAGTACGGCACAGCCATCCACACTCACGTACGGCACAGCCATCCACACTCAGTACGGCACAGCCATCCACACTCAGTACGGCACAGCCATCCACACTCAGTACGGCACAGCCATCCACACTCAGGTGCCGCACAGCCATCCACACTCACGTACGGCACAGCCATCCACACTCAGTACGGCACAGCCATCCACACTCAAGTACGGCACAGCCATCCACACTCAGTACGGCACAGCCATCCACACTCACGTACGGCACAGCCATCTACACTCAGGTGCCGCACAGCCATCCACACTCAAGTACGGCACAGCCATCCACACTCACGTACGGCACAGCCATCTACACTCAGGTGCCGCACAGCCATCCACACTCAGTGCGGCACAGCCATCCACACTCAGGTACGGCACAGCCATCCACACTCACGTACGGCACAGCCATCCACACTCAGGTACGGCACAGCCATCCACACTCACGTACGGCACAGCCATCCACACTCAAGTACGGGACAGCCATCTACACTCAGGTGCCGCACAGCCATCCACACTCAAGTACGGCACAGCCATCCACACTCAGGTACGGCACAGCCATCCACACTCACGTACGGCACAGCCATCCACACTCAGGTACGGCACAGCCGTCCACACTCAAGTACGGGACAGCCATCCACACTCACGTACGGCACAGCCGTCCACACTCAAGTACGGGACAGCCATCCACACTCACGTACGGCACAGCCGTCCACACTCAAGTACGGGACAGCCATCCACACTCACGTACGGCACAGCCGTCCACACTCAAGTACGGGACAGCCATCCACACTCACGTACGGGACAGCCGTCCACACTCAAGTACGGGACAGCCATCCACACTCACGTACGGCACAGCCATCCACACTCAAGTACGGGACAGCCATCCACACTCAAGTACGGCACAGCCATCCACACTCAAGTACGGGACAGCCATCCACACTCACGTACGGCACAGCCATCCACACTCAGGTGCCGCACAGCCATCCACACTCAAGTACGGCACAGCCATCCACACTCAAGTACGGCACAGCCATCCACACTCAAGTACGGCACAGCCATCCACACTCAAGTACGGGACAGCCATCCACACTCACGTACGGCACAGCCATCCACACTCAAGTACGGCACAGCCATCCACACTCAGGTACGGCACAGCCATCCACACTCACGTACGGCACAGCCATCTACACTCAGGTGCGGCACAGCCATCCACACTCACGTACGGCACAGCCATCCACACTCAAGTACGGCACAGCCATCCACACTCAGGTGCGGCACAGCCATCCACACTCACGTACGGCACAGCCATCCACACTCAAGTACGGCACAGCCATCTACACTCAGGCGCGGCACAGCCATCCACACTCAAGTACGGCACAGCCATCTACACTCAGGCGCGGCACAGCCATCCACACTCACGTATGGCACAGCCATCTACACTCAGGCGCGGCACAGCCATCCACACTCACGTACGGGACAGCCATCTACACTCAGGTGCGGCACAGCCATCCACACTCAAGTACGGCACAGCCATCCACACTCAGGTACGGCACAGCCGTCCACACTCAAGTACGGCACAGCCGTCCACACTCAGTACGGCACAGCCGTCCACACTCACGTACGGCACAGCCGTCCACACTCAGTACGGCACAGCCATCCACACTCAGGTACGGCACAGCCATCCACACTCAAGAACGGCACAGCCATCACACTCAGTACGGCACAGCCATCCACACTCAAGCGCGGCACAGCCGTCCACACTCAAGCGCGGCACAGCCGTCCACACTCAAGCGCGGCACAGCCGTCCACACTCAAGCGCGGCACAGCCATCTACACTGATTCAAATAGAGTGAAGTCGTCATCTTCTGGAACATCATCACCCTCCAAACCCCGAATCCCATCCTTTTTTTTTTTTGAGACAGAGTCTCACTCTGTTGCCCAGGCTAGAGTGAGTGCCGTGGCGTCAGCCTAGCTCACAGCAACCTCAGACTCCTGGGCTCAAGCGATCCTCCTGCCTCAGCCTCACGAGTAGCTGGGACTACAGGCATGCGCCACCACGCCCGGCTGATTTTTTCTATATATATTAGTTGGACAATTAATTTCTTTCTATTTTTATAGTATAGACGGGGGTCTCGCTCTTGCTCAGGCTGGTTTCGAACTCCTGAACTCAAACGATCCTCCCGCCTGGGCCTCCCAGAGGGCTAGGGTTACAGGCGTGAGCCACCACGCCAGGCCCATCCTGCTTTTTTTAAAGCACGGTACAGCCATCTACATTTATCCAAATACAGTGCAGCCGTCTTCTTCTGGAGCACCATCCTCACTCTCCAGACCCCGAATCCCGTCCTGGATGTCTTGTGACTCTGTTTCCCTTAGAACCACCGGCCCCGATCTCTCCTGTGGAGCCACAGAGCTCTCATGGGGATGGGAAGGGCTGCTCGTGTTCTTTCCTGCTCCGCGACCACACGCACGGTTTGTGCAGACGCTGCACAGCCACGACCCCGTCACCAGGGCTTATTTACATAGCCACGCCCAGCACTGGGGCTTATTTACATAGCCACGCCTACCACTAGGGCTTATTTACATAGCCACGCCCGCCACTAGGGCTTATTTTCGGGGTGGGGCTTCTATGGCGCACATGCTTAGACATCCTGCTGGGGCTTATTGTATGGGTATGGCTTATTTTCGGGGAAACACGGTATTTGAGTCCCCAGCCGCCTCCAGGCCCTGCACAAACCTTGGCCTCCACACTCTCTGCGTGCCCACCGATGCCAGACCCCTCTCCATCTGTCTGACCCCGTTTCTCTCTTTCACTCCTTTTACACAGCCCCTTCTTTGGCAACAAAGACCCACAAAGAACCTTCCTTTTTCCACTTGAACATACACCATCCTCGCTCCACTACTCCTTACAGCACTGGTGAAGGGGGCGAAGGCCTCTCTGGGATCCCACCCCCCAAAAAACGGCCCTGTACACTTCCTTTCTTTAAAAATTTTTTGAATATAAAATACTTAATTACTTTACATACTTACATAAGATACTTTTTCTTTTTTTCTCTCTCTCTCTTTTTAGGGGGCTGGGGGAAATGGGAGTCTACATACTTTTTTTTTTTTTTTTTTTTTTTATTTTTTTTTACCTGAAGAAAGTCAGCAGGTATCTACATACTTTTGTGTGTGTGTGTGTGTAACCTAGAGTCTCACTTTGTTGCCCAAAATACAGTGAGTGCCGTGGCGTCAGCCTAGCTCACAGCAACCTCACACTCCTGGGCTCAAGTGATCCTCCTGCCTCAGCCTCCCAAGTAGCTGAGACTACAGGCATGCACCACCACGCCCGGCTAATTTTTTCTATATATATTAGTTGGCCAATTAATTTCTTTCTATTTATAGTAGAGACGGGGTCTCGCTCTTGCTCAGGCTGGTTTCGGACTCCTGACCTCCAGCAATCCACCCACCTCTGCCTCCCAGAGTGCTAGGATTACAGGCGTGAGCCACCGTGCCCGGCCTACATACTTTTTTAATTCAAACATTTTGAAACAAAATCTAAAGTGAAAATAGTGCAAGTCTCTTTCTCTACCGCCACCCCTCATCTGCCCAGTTCCCCTCACAAAGGTGACCATTTTTATAGTTGAGTATCTTTATGGGCTTTATGTTAAGCACCCTCTATCTCCACATTTATATGAAAGGTAATTTTTTTACCTTTATGTTTTAATTACACAGGTAATATTTGAATATTCATAATGCAATTCAACAATTCAGAAATATGAAATATGAGACAAAACTTCAGGAACCCTTTTTTTTTTTGAGACAGAGTCTCACTTTGTTGCCCAGGCTAGAGTGAGTGCCGTGGCGTCAGCCTAGCTCACAGCAACCTCAAACTCCTGGGCTCAGCGATCCTCCTGCCTCAGCCTCCCGAGTACCTGGGACTACAGGCATGCACCACCATGCCCAACTAATTCTTTTTTTTTTTTGTATATTTATTTTTAGTTAGTCAATTAATTTCTTTCTATTTTTAGTAAAGACGGGGTCTCGCTCAAGCTGGTTTCGAACTCCCAACCTTGAGCAATCCGCCCGCCTCGGCCTCCCAGAGTGCTAGGATTACAGGCATGAGCCACCAAGGGACCCTTTTATTTCCCCCAATTTACCCTCCCGCCATTTGGCATGTATATTTTTCTCTGCCTCCTTTCTATTGCTTTTTCTTTTTACCATAAATGGACTATATGTATTGTTCCGTGTATTCTTTTGTAACTTACTGGTATGGCCTAAAGATCATTCAAATTACATGTAACTCACATTTTTAATAGCTCAAAACACATCATAGTATAAATAAATATACCATACTTTATCTATCCTTGCTTCTGTTACTAGATATTTAGCTTGCTTTTAATTTTTGCTATTAGAAACCTATGTTTTTGAAACGAAATCTTTGTACATAATTGCTTTGTTGTTTGTTTGTTTAAGACAGGGTCTCTCTATGCTGCCCAGGCTGGAGTGCAGTGGCTGTTCATAGGCATGATTATGGTACACTACAGCCTAGAACTCTGAGCTCCAGCGATCCTCCTGCCTTGGCCTCCCCATTAGCTGGGATTACAGGTGCATGCCACCATGCCTGGCTTGCGCACATTGCTTTTATTTTTTTAGAACCCAGGTTGTAGAATTAGATCAAAGAATATGGGCATTGTAAACTCCCTTATAAAAGGCTTCACCAATGTACATTTCAACCAACAATTTATTATTTCATTTTATTTTCAATTTTTTAGAGGCGCAGTCTTGCTCTCTTGCAGTGGCACAATCAGAGCTCAATGCAGCCTTGATCTCTGGGGCCTAAGTAATACTCCTGCATCGGCCTCCTGAGTAGCTGGGACTGTAGGTGTGCACCACCATGCTGGCTTCAACCAGCAATTTAAGAGAAGGCCTGTTTTTCTACATCCTTGCGAAAAATAGTATTATCAATCTCTGGAAACCTGTTTTCATGTAACAGGAAGTCATGCTGTACAAAAGAAGCCAGACATGAAAGAATATATACTTTATCAATGGTGTTAGCTATCAGAGGCACTAGGAAACGCATGGGTGCTGGAATGTTCTCTGTCTTAATCTGGTGTGGTTACCTAGGCATTATATTAATATATTTTACATATGAGTAAATTCATCAACCTATACACTTACAAGTAATATGCTTTACCAAATCTACATTATACCTTAAGAAAGATATTTTTAAAGTCACTTTTTAAAGATTTTATTATAAAAATTTCAGAAATACAGAAAAGCAAAAAGAATAATATATTTTATATCATCTCGATTGAACAACTGTCAACATTTTCCCGTATTTGTCTTATATATAAATATATTTATGTGCATATTGTGTATGTATGTGTGTATATAAAGACATCGTGACTTTTCATACCTGGTTTCTTCAGTATGAACTTCCAAAATAGAAAGGCATTTTCCTACACACCACAATACCATGATTACATCGAACACAAAAAGGACATTTCCTTAAAATCATATAATATCCACTCCACTAGCCTGAGCAGGAGTGAGACCCCATCTCTACTAAAAAAAAAAAAATAGAAATTAGCCAGACAATTAAAAATATATACAGAAAAAATTAGCCAGGCATGGTGGCGCATGCCTGTAGTCCCAGCTACTTGGGAGGCTGAGGCAGGATCGCTTGAGCCCAGGAGTTTGAGGTTGCTGTGAGCTAGGCTGACGCCACGGCACTCTAGCCCAGGCAACAGAATGAGACTCCATCTCAAAAAAAAATAAATAAATAAATCACATAGTATCCACTCCAAATTTTCTCACTTGTTTGTGTGCTTGTTTTTTCAAAACAGGACCCATTAAATGACACTATATTGCATTTGATTGTGAAATCTCTGAAGTCTTTTTAAATCTAGATCAGAAGTTCTTAAACCTAGGGATTACAATTCAAAGTTCAATCCATGAACTTGGATGGGAGAAAAATTATGTTTTTATTACATTTTATTTTCACCAAACTCTAAAATTTAGCATTTTCCTTCAGTATAAATGAAGGTAACAAACTACAATAGTATTAGCTGTGGCTTTGCCACCAATAGAAGCTACAGATGTTTTCATATCACACTGCAGTTATTGCAAGTATCTCAGAAATATCATTTATGTTCACCACAACTTTGAAATTACTGAAGTTATCAGACCTGCTGATAGATCTTGTTATTTATACATTAATAATTGAGTATGTACATTACTATATCAAACCCTAATATATATATATATATATATATTTTTTTTTTTTTTTTTGAGACAGAGTCTTGCTTTGTTGCCCAGGCTAGAGTGAGTGCCATGGTGTCAGCCTAGCTCTCAGCAACCTCAAACTCCTGGGCTCAAGCAATCCTCCTGCCTCAGCCTCCCGAGTAGCTGGGATCACAGGCATGTGCCACCATGCCCGGCTAATTTTTTCTATATATATGTTAGGTGGCCAATAAATTTCTTTCTATTTTTAGTAGAGACAGGGTCTTGCTCTTACTCAGGCTGGTTTCGAACTCCTGACCTTGAGCAATCCACCGGCCTCGGCCTCCCAGAGGGCTGGGATTACAGGCGTGAGCCACCGCGCCC
Source organism: Microcebus murinus (assembly GCF_040939455.1). Lineage (NCBI taxonomy): Eukaryota > Metazoa > Chordata > Mammalia > Primates > Cheirogaleidae > Microcebus > Microcebus murinus. The sequence continues at coordinate 219,818 of NC_134110.1, read as the reverse complement.
GGCCAAGAAAATGTTTTTTAAGATTAGCTTTTTAAAATATTACTTCTGAAGGCTCCGCGATCCTAACTTCCTCATGTGTGAGCTGAATTTAGGACCAAATCAAAACAAACCATTGCCTTTCATAAGGTCTTTTTAACAATGAAGAGGATGAGAGTTACTTAATATGAGGTATAACAAAATAAATCTGAAATCAAAATCATCTCCCAACAAGAATGCTGATGTATTGGTGTCCTGGGGCTGCCATAGCAACGCAACACACACTGAGTGGCTTAAACAACATTAAACATATTGTTTCACAGATTTAGAAGCTAGAAATCCCAGATAAAGATGCTGGGGGGGGGGGCATGGGCAATATATGTAGCCTTAACATTTGTACCCCCATAATATGCTGAAATAAAAATTAAAAAAAAAAAGATGCTGATAGGGTTGGCTCCTTCTGAGGACAGTGAGAAGAATCTGTCCCACACCTGTCCCACACCTGTCCTCTAGCTTCTGGCCGTTTGCTGGCAATCTTTGGTGCTCCTTATCTTGTAAAAGGATCGCCCCAATTTTTGCCTTCATCTTCATCTGGCATTCTCCCCCGTGTCCACATGTTTGAGTCTGGGTGTGTGTTCCTTGTCCAGATTTCCTCTTTTTTAAATAAAGACACCAGCACTAATGGATTAGGAGCCCACCCTATTCCAGGATGACCTTACCTCACCCAGCTACTTTGCAACAGTGCTGTTTCCAAATCAGATCACATTCCGGAGTCCTGGGGGAAGGGCTTTAACGTGTGAGTTTGGGAGGAACACGGTTCAGGATGTCTGATATTTCCATTGACCTGTCCTCAGTTTACCGGTTGGCTTTTCCTTTCACCTGGAGTGCTTATCTGGAAAAAAATCACACCCACCTGCCATCACCTGGAGAGTAGGTGCTCCTCTGTGATGACAGGGGTGTTCGGTGATCTTCATTCCTGATGCCGAAAATTTCCGTGTTTTTCTTCCAAGGTCTGAAATTGTATTTTTGAATAGAAAATTAGATAACAACAAACGGCAATTGTGGAGAAGGCTAGACAATCGCTGGGAATGACTGGAAATATTTAAGACAAAGGAAGAACTTGCAGCTGTCAACCTAAAATTTTGCCCAAAGAAAGTGAGCTTTTTAAGGAAAACCTGAGGAAAAAGAGAATTTTTTTTTGTTTTGTTTTGAGATGTGTTTTGAGAGATCAAAATGACCGAGGGGAAAATTTTTGGTTTGAACTGCTGACTTCAAAAAATAAAAATAAAAAGGATAAAAAAAAATCACAATAGCTATCATCCCTAAAACAATTGACAGGGGTTTAAAACATAGCAGAGCTGCTCTGCAAGGTAACCTTCGATATTATATGCAATTAAGCAAAAAATAAACATTGCAATATTGCAGCAATATTTATGAACTCTGCAGTGTCATTAACTGTCATGTGTTCTTGTCCCCCAACCTCTGGCCTTCAGCTGCCCTTCAAACCACCACTGGCAGCAAATATTTCTCTACACCAGGCAGTCTCCACTGAGAATCTTTAAGATGGAATCTTCTAGATTTATTGTGCCCTTTTTAAAACTAGCTCAATCTTGGTAGTTTTTGTAGGCATTGGATTGTTTGAGGGCAAGGAAGTCCGAATTGAAGCCGGTTATTATCGTTGACAAGAACTGAAACCGGTGGCGTTACCATGGTTGCTGAGGAAGAAAATCCGCCAAATGTTCGCAAATGCGAAAAACAAGCAAAACCGAAGCCGCCCAACGTGGGGCTCGAACCCACGACCCTGGGATTAAGAGTCCCATGCTCTACCGACTGAGCTAGCCGGGCCGCCGGGCGCTGCTGCTTTTCTAGGTCTTTTCAAAGGAACGAGATTGTTTTTACCTGCTCCGAGGGTGACGTCTTGCTCGAAAAGACCCTTCTGTGATCTCTTCCGGTGAAGTTTTTCGAGACTTTCAAAATGGTGTTTCGTTTCTGATTCCGCGCGCACAGTCGCGGTGTCCCGGCGCCGCGCGAACGAACGGTCCCGGCGGCGCGGGGGACACGCGGGGGACACGCGGGCACTGGGGTGGGGACACGCGGGGGACACGCGGGCACTGGGGGTGGGGACACGCGGGCACTGGGGTGGGGACACGCGGGCACTGGGGTGGGGACACGCGGGCACTGGGGTGGGGACACGCGGGCACTGGGGTGGGGACACGCGGGGACACGCGGGCACTGGGGTGGGGACACGCGGGCACTGGGGTGGGGACACGCGGGGGACACGCGGGCACTGGGGGTGGGGACACGCGGGGACACGCGGGCACTGGGGGTGGGGACACGCGGGCACTGGGGGTGGGGACACGCGGGGACGGGTGGTGGGGACACGCAGGGGACACGCGGGCACTGGGGGTGGGGACACGCGGGGGACACGCGGGCACTAGGGGTGGGGACACGCGGGGACACGCGGGCACTGGGGGTGGGGACACGCGGGGACGGGTGGTGGGGACACGCGGGCACTGGGGGTGGGGACACGCGGGCACTGGGGTGGGGACACGCGGGGGACACGCGGGCACTGGGGGTGGGGACACGCGGGGACACGCGGGCACTGGGGGTGGGGACACGCGGGGACGGGTGGTGGGGACACGCGGGGGACACGCGGGCACTGGGGGTGGGGACACGCGGGGACGGGTGGTGGGGACACGCGGGGACGGGTGGTGGGGACACGCGGGGACGGGTGGTGGGGACACGCGGGGACGGGTGGTGGGGACACGCAGGGGACACGCGGGCACTGGGGGTGGGGACACGCGGGGGACACGCGGGCACTAGGGGTGGGGACACGCGGGGACACGCGGGCACTGGGGGTGGGGACACGCGGGGACGGGTGGTGGGGACACGCGGGCACTGGGGGTGGGGACACGCGGGCACTGGGGTGGGGACACGCGGGGGACACGCGGGCACTGGGGGTGGGGACACGCGGGGACACGCGGGCACTGGGGGTGGGGACACGCAGGGACGGGTGGTGGGGACACGCGGGGGACACGCGGGCACTGGGGGTGGGGACACGCGGGGACGGGTGGTGGGGACACGCAGGGGACACGCGGGCACTGGGGGTGGGGACACGCGGGGGGTCGAGACACGCGGGCACTGGGGGGTGTGGACACACGGGCGGTTGGGACACGCGGGCACCGGGGAGTGGGGACACATGGGGTGAGGATACGCAGGCAGTGGGGGGTGGGGACACGCGGGATGAGGACACGCAGGCAGTGGGGGGTGGGGACACGCGGGCAGTCGGGACACGCGGGCACTGGGGGGTGGGGACACGCGGGGGGTCGGGACACGTGGGGACAGGGGAGTTGGGACACGCGGGCACTCGGGGTGGGGACACGCGGGGGGGTCGGGACACGCGGACAGTCGGGACATGCGGGCACTGGGGGGTGGGGACACGCAGGCACTGGGGGTGGGGACACACGGGGACTGGGGACACGCGGGGTCTGGACACGTGGGGACAGGGGAGTTGGGACACGCGGGCACTGGGGGTGGGGACATGTGGGTACTGGGGGGTGGGGACACGCGGGGACTGGGGACACGCAGGGTCTGGACACTCGGGGACAGGGGAGTTGGGACACGCCGGCACTGGGGGTTGGGGACATGTGGGTACTGGGGGGTGGGGACACGCGGGGACCGGGGACACGCGGCGTCTGGACACTCGGGGACAGGGGAGTCGGGACACGCGCGCACTGGCCCCGCTGCAGGGCGGCCTCCCTGGCCGAGGCTCTGCGCGTGGCGGGATTTCTCTCTGGGGCGGAAAACGCAGGTCGCTCACACAAAAGGCCAAAAACGCTAACTGCAGTCTCGCAAGCAATGGAAAACGCCCTGCAGTCTGCTCAGGCAGGAAAGCAAAAAGTGGGGACATCTGTCCTGCAGGCGACAGCGCCTCCGTGGGCCGGGACCGCCGTTCCAAGTCTCCCCACCAACGAGAAAAAATCAAATATTTATTCTGCTTCTCCAGTGAAACTACTTCACAGCAGCCAAACAGTCCCAGTGGAGGAGGGAAAAAAGCAGGTGGGATTAGCAAAAGCAACTTTGGCAAACCTTTCTAAACAAGAATGATCGACTGTGGCTAAACCACTGCGAAAATAGTGGGTGGAAAATTGCTGTGCACACGGTCACAGGAAGCACACAGGTTGCTAGGTTACAGGGGACACTCTGAGTAGGGAGGGGTCAGGGGTCACGACCATGACCCAGGAATTAATCTCAGGTTCACTAGTGGTTCACTAACCCCGGACCAGATGGTGCGTCTTCCCTGGGATGCCATACAAAACCCATGGCAGCGATTTATTCCAGCCAAAAGATGTTTTACTTGGATCCCTCAGTGTTTAGATATTTTAGACATTAATTCTAGTTTGCAGGAAACAAAGGGGAAAGAGGAACAGGACCAAGGGCAGCGCAAGGAAGCAAGAATGCAAAGCCAGAAGGTGGAAAATTCTGCGGGCCAACTGGTCTAGTGCTTTCAACAAGTATTGCATTTTTTTTAAATGACCTGCTAGATTATAAGAGACACAAGGGGCCAGGGCACAGGATCTCAGGCCTGTAATCCCAGCACTTTGGGAGGCCAAAGCAGGAGGATCCCTTGAGGCCAGGAGTTCAAGACCAGACTGGGCAACATAGCCAGAGCCCTGTCTCTGCACAAAGTACAGAAAGCCAAGCGTGGTGGCAGGTGCCTGTGGTCCTAGCTCCTAGGGAGGCTGAGGCAGGAGGATGGCTTGAGCCCTAGGAGTTCGGGGTTGTAGTGAGCCGTGATTGCACCACCAAATTCCGACCTGGGCAACAGAGTGAGACCTTGTCTCAAAAAAATAAAAGAGACACAAGGGCCTTAACAATCAAATGAAAATAGCTGATCCTGGATTGGATACTATTCTGGGCAAGTTAGTTATAAAGAGCTTTGGGGGCCAACTGGAGAAATATGAATATCATTTGAATATTGGATGAGATGAAATTTTACTGTAGTGGAAAAGTGGAGATATTTCACTGCAAAAAGCAGGTGGAGGCCGGGCGCTGTGGCTCACGCCTGTAATCCTAACTCTTGGGAGGCCGAGGCGGGCGGATTGCTCAAGGTCAGGAGTTCAAAACCAGCCTGAGCAAGAGCGAGACCCCGTCTCTACTATAAATAGAAAGAAATTAATTGGCCAACTGATATATATATATAAAAAATTAGCCGGGCATGGTGGCGCATGCCTGCAGTCCCAGCTACCCGGGAGGCTGAGGCAGAAGAATCACTCGAGCCCAGGAGTTTGAGGTTGCTGTGAGCTAGGCTGACGCCACGGCACTCACTCTAGCCTGGGCAACAAAGTGAGACTCTGTCTCAAAAAATAAAAATAAAAATAAAAATAAAAAAAAGCAGGTGGCAGAATAAGTGTAATCTTGCATTCTAATGAAAAGAAGGCCATGTACTAAGTAGGGTATTAATGATTGGGTGGTGAGAGTCTGAAGTTTTGACTTTTTAAATTTCTGCTTGTCCTTATTTTCTAACTTTCTAAAATGCGCACGTACACTCCTGTAATTTTCTGGAGACAGGGCCTCACTCTGTCACCCAGACTTGAGTACAGTGGCACAATCATAGCTCACTGTCACCTCGGACTCCTGAGCACTGTAACCTTCTTTTTTTCTTTTCTTTTTCTTTTTGAGACACAGTTTCACTCTGTTGCCCAGGCTAGAGTGAGTGCCATGGCGTCAGCCTAGCTCACAGCAACCTCACGCTCCTGGGCTCAAGCGATCCTCCTGCCTCAGCCTCCCAAGTAGCTGGGACTACAGGCATGCACCACCACGACTGGCTAATTTTTTCTATATATATTAGTTGGCCAATTAATTTCTTTCTATTTATAGTAGAGACGGGGTCTCGCTCTTACTCAGGCTGGTTTTGAACTCCTGACCTTGAGCAATCCGCCCTCCTCTGCCTCCCAAAGTGCTAGGATTACAGGCGTGAGCCACCACCCCATCACTGAGCACTGTAACCTCGAACTTCCAGGCTGAGGCTAGTCTCCTGCCCCTGCCTCCCAAAGCCCTGGCATTGCAGATGAGCCACCGTGCTGGGCCTTAAAAGGCTATTTTTTAAAAGTACATAAGGGGAAGAAAAAAAGAAAGTAAAGCAAAGGTCAAGCTTTAACATGTGGCCAACAATGGGGGTTACAGAAATGAGACCTAGAAGCCCTGGATACTTCTTAGGTATAAATGGACTATGAAGATTTTTTTTTTGAAACAAAGTCTCACTCTGTTGTCCAGGTGTCAGCCTACCTCAGAGCAGCCTCAAACTCCTGGACTCAAGTGAGTGATCCTCCTGACTCAGCCTCCTGCCACGACCGGCTAATATTTCTATTTTTAGTATAGAGACGGGGTCTCACTCTTGCTGATGCTGGCCTCAAACTCCTAAGCTCAGGAGATCCTCCTGCCTCGGCCTCCTGGAGTGCTGGGACTAGCGGCCTGAGCCACCACTCCAGGCCTTGGACTGCAAATTTGATCTGAAGTTTTCGAGCGGTCAGGGCAAAACAGAGAAGCTGATCACTTACACAGTTCATAGTGTCCTGAACACCAAGCCATTTAAAACAAACCAAGACCCTGTTATGTTCTAGGTACTGAGTGCTAAAAAAAATAATAAATAAATAAAAAAATAAATAAAAAAAACCAAGGGGCCGGGCGCGGTGGCTCACGCCTGTAATCCTAGCACTCTGGGAGGCCAAGGCAGGCGGATTGCTTGAGGTCAGGAGTTTGAAACCAGCCTGAGCAAGACTCCGTCTCTACTATAAATAGAAAGAAATTAATTGGCCAACTAATATATATAGAAAAAATCAGCCAGGCATGGTGGTGCATGCCTATAGTCCCAGCTACTAGGGAGGCTGAGGCAGGAGGATCACTTGAGCCCAGGAGTCTGAGGTTGCTGTGAGCGAGGCTGATGCCACGGCACTCACTCTAGCCTGGGCAACGAAGCGAGAGACTGTCTCAAAAAAATAAATAAATAAATATAAATAAATAAATAAAACCAAGACTAAAAAGAGGCAGAGCTATACAGATCTCATTGTTCAGAAAGTAATGTTCTTTTTTTTTTTTTTTTTATATATATATCAGTTGGCCAATTAATTTCTTTCTGTTTATAGTAGAGACGGGGTCTCGCTCTTGCTCAGGCTGGTTTTGAACTCCTGACCTTGAGCAATCCGCCCGCCTCGGCCTCCCAAGAGCTAGGATTACAGGCGTGAGCCACAGCGCCCGGCCAGAAAGTAATGTTCTTAATGTAAGATATCTGGACCCTTGTTCCCTTGAATTTTTTGTTATTGTGGTAAAATATACGCAGCACAAAACTAACCATCTTAACCATATCTTTCTTTTTTTCTATGCTCCCCAGGAAAGTAGCATTTTTAAGTTCCCAATTCGGTGGCATTAAGTACATTCACGTTATTATGCGGCCATCACCAGAACTGTTTCATTATCCCCAACAGGAACTTCACGTCATTGAACCATAACCCCCACCCTCCCCTCCTCCCAGCCCCTGCAACCACCATTCCACTTTCCGTCCCTACGGATTTGACTGTTCTAGATACTCGTATGACTGGAATCATACAATACCCGACTTTTTGTATCTGGCTTCTTTCACCATGCCTGTCTCTGAGGTTTGTCCATGTCGTAGCATTTATCAGAGTTGTACTCCTTTTTTTTTTTTTTTTTGAGACAGAGTCTCACTCTGTTGCCCCGGCTAGAGTGAGTGCCGTGGCGTCAGCCTAGCTCACAGCAACCTCAAACTCCTGGGCTCAAACAATCCTGCTGCCTCAGCCTCCTGAGTAGCTGGGACTACAGGCATGCGCCACCATGCCCGGCTAATTTTTTCTATGTATATTAGTTGGCCAATTAATTTCTTTGTATTTATAGTAGAGACGGGGTCTCGCTCTTGCTCAGGTTGGTTTCGAACTCCTGAACTCAAACCATCCGCCCGCCTTGGCCTCCCAGAGTGCTAGGATTACAGGGGTGAGCCACCGCACCCAGCCTGTATTCCTTTTTAAGGAATGAACTGGCTGAATAATTCATTACCCTGAATGATAACATTCCGTTGCAGGTGTGGTGTACACCAAACCACGTTTTGTTTGTCCGCTCGTCTGTCGGTGGACGTTTGTGTTGCCCCTGCCTTTTGGCTATCGTGAATATGAATGCTGGTGAGCAGATATCCACTGGAGCCCATGCTTTCAGTTCCTTTGGGTACATACTCAGAGGAGGAATTGCTGAATCATATGGTAACTCTATTTTTAATTGTTTGAGAGAGTTCCTCTGGAATTTTAACCTTTACGCGAGGCACGTACTTCCATAATGCAGGCCTCTGTTTCTTCGCGTGCAAAAAGCGGTGGGGAGAGAGAGGCAGAGGGAGGGCTGGGGGGAGGGAGGGCTGCAGGGAACCCCTCAAGGGCCTCCCCGTCCTGTAGCTCTGGACGCCCAGAACCCCGGGGCAAAGGGCCGGCCCCTCTTCAGAGTCCCGGTGAGTGAGGTCCAGCAGGAGAGCTCTTCTTCCCACGAGGCACAACTTTATTTCCTCCAGGCGCTGGGCCTGCAGGGGCCTGGGGACGGCAGAGGGAGGCCGGGTGGCCGAGCCAGCGCAGGCCGGTGGCACCACTGGGTGCCCCTGCGTGTCCCCACCCCGTCCCAGCGTGTCCCTCCCCACCCCTCTCTGCTTTTCAGTTCGCCTCCACACTTCAGAGAGAAGGGGATGAGGCCCAGGTCTGGGCCGGCCTGAAACAAAAACACCTGGAACCTCAGCAAGGAAATTTCAACTGAAGGAACTGTACCATCGTCTAGCGTCGCCATGGAGACAGCCGAGAGGAGACTCACGCAGTCCCTCGTCCTCCCACGCCCTCCGGCCTCCCCGTAAGCCAGCGGCAGCCAGACCGGACTCCTCAGTGGTCTGGGGAGACCTCCCAGCCAGCACCATCTCTCCGATCTCTCCTGTACAATTCCCAAAGGTTATCAACTGCCTCAGGGTGAAGACCAAAGTCCAGGCTCCTTAACAAGGCCGCCAGGTCTGGCTTCAGCCTCCCTCTCCAGCCTCCCTCTCCAGCCTCATGGTTGCCCCACACACACCCAGATGTTCCAGCCACACTGAGCCACTGGACAGGGCAAAGCCACTCATGTGCGTCCAGGCCTCCGGGATGCCATGCTGTCCCTGAATTTGGAATCCTTGTCCTCCACTCTTTTTTCTCAGCTCCATCCTGGAAGACCCTGAGCAGGAGGCACCTCCTCCAGGAAGGCCTCCCTGCTTACCAGGATGGTGACTGTGCTGTCCCTTAAGCACCCATGGTTGACTGTGCTCACTTCTAACTCCACACGGTCCCTCTGCCGCTGCTAGTGCAGAGTGGAGGCACCCAGAGACACCACATGGGCTCAAACCCAGACTGGGCCACTCAAAAGCACTTAACATGGGCCGGGCGCGGTGGCTCACGCCTGTCATCCTAGCACTCTGGGAGGCCGAGGTGGGCGGATCATTTGAGCTCAGGAGTTCGAAACCAGCCTGAGCAAGAGCGAGACCCCATCTTTACTATAAAAATAGAAAGAAATTAATTGGCCAACTAATATATATATATATAGAAAAAATTAGCCGGGCATGGTGGCGCATGCCTGTAGTCCCAGCTACTCAGGAGGCTGAGGCAGGAGGATTCCTTGAGCCCAGGAGTCTGAGGTTGCTGTGAGCGAGGCTGACACCACGGCACTCACTCTAGCCTGGGCAACAGAGTGAGACTCTGTCTCAAAAAAAAAAAAAAAAAAAAAAGACCCCGTTTCTACTAAAAATAGAAAGAAATTAATTGACAAACTAAAAATATATAGAAAAAGCTAGCCGGGCATGGTGGCGCATGCCTGTAGTCCCAGCTACTCGGGAGGCTGAGGCAGGAGGATTGCTTGAGCCCAGGAGTCTGAGGTTGCTGTGAGCTAGGCTGACGCCACGGCACTCACTCTAGCCTGGGCAACAGAGTGAGACTCTGTCTCAAAATAAATAAATTAATTAATTAAATTAAATTAAAGAGTGGATTTGGAATATTCCTGATACAGAAATGATAAACGCTTGAGGTAATGGAAACCCCAATTACTCTGATTTTGAGCCATTACCGATTTTTTGAGTAATCACAGATTCCTGATTTTGATACAGGCTGGAGATGTATGTCTATAGCATTGTATGCCTGTATCAAAGCATCACATGTACTCCACAAATATACACAACTATGACATTATGTACCTACAATAATTAAAAATAAGCCAGGCATGGTGGTGGCCCACGCCTGTAATCACAGCACTTTGGGAGAGCTGAGGTGGGAGGATCGCTTGAGGCTAGGAGTTCAAGACCAGCCTGGGCAACATAAGGAGACCCTGTCTCTACAAAAAAAAGGGCTTTCTAAAATTAGCCAGTTAAAAGAAAAAAAGAAAGAAAGAAAACACCACACTCAGTGAGACACAGCCAGTCGTAGAAGGCCACACGCCATGTGACTCCGTTCGTAAGAAACATCTAGAAGAACCAGATCCACAGGGGTGGAAGGTGGATCGATGGTTGCCAGGGGCCGGGAGGAAAAACGAGGAAGAGGTTCTAAAATTAGACAGTGGTGGCGACTGCACACACACACACACACACACACACGCTAAAAACCCCTGAATTGCACAGTTGAAAAGGGCGAATTTTGTGGTGTATAAATTATGTCTCCATAAGCTGTTATTTTAAAAAGAAGGGGGAAAAATGCCAAAACAGGATTATAAGAGTTTAGAGATATTCTAAATATTTAAGTGGCAAGATAAACGTCTGCGTTTTGGCCTCTCGGCAGCGTGTTTAAGGATAGAATACACAACCCTGTCGGGGGAAAAGGTCGGATGTCTAAAGTTCAAACGTGCAAGATGCCCTTTGGGGATGTGAGACCCAGGGTAGCCGGGCGAGTCCCGGTTCCACCCCCAGCTCTGCCCCATCTGCTCTGCGGTGCCAGCCAGGCCTGTGCCTCTCTGAGCCTGGTTCTTTGTGTAAGGCTGGTGGCGGGGCCCCCTCCCTTCCCTAGATCAAAAAAGAAAAGGCTCAAAACTGGGCACGGTGGTTCACGCCTGTCATCCTAGCACCGTGGGAGGCCAAGGCAGGCGGATCATTTGAGCTCAGGAGTTCGAAACCAGCCTGAGCAAGAGTGAGACCCTGTCTCTACTATAAATTTAGAAAGAAATTAATTGGTCAACTAATATATAGAGAGAGAGACAAAATTAGCCAGGTATGGTGGCGCATGCCCAGCTACTCGGGAGGCTGAGGCAGGAGGATTGCTTGAGCCCAGGAGTTTGAGGTTGCTGTGAGCGAGGCTGACGCCACAGCACTCACTCTAGCCTGGGCAACAAAGCGAGACTCTGTCTCAAAAAAAAAAAAAAAAAAAAAGAAAAGGCTCATGAGACCAGACCCCCCAAGGACAAAACTGCCAGGCCCCATTGAGAGCAACCACATCCAGACGTCCACCTGGATAAGAACCTTTTAGGCTCCTGGATTCCACAGATACCTCCAGCCCCTCCTAAAATCCCCAGCTCTTCCCGCCAAAAGTCCCTACCTAGCGAGGCCCAAAGGGTATAAAAGGCCTCAGCCCCTTCAAACAGCGGCGACTTCTGGGCCCCCCTCTCTTGGGGCCCCAGAACCTCGTCCACGAGTGTATAATAAAGCCACGTGGTTTGTTTGGCCCCCACTCTTTCTCTCTGTCTGTCTTTTCTTTTCACCACCACCAAAAAATTTAACACTTTGCTTACATAGCCAGGGACTCAAGCAGGAGGACCCTGCAGGGCCGACCTTCCCTGTGGCCCCCACCTGTGGGACCCTGGATGGGCCCCCACGCCATTCCCACCCCGCCCCCACAGGGCCCCCTTCAGGTTGAAAGGACAGAAAGGAAACTGTGAGCCCCGAGAGCTCACAATGGTGCCATTGTGCCCGTCCGGGCCTCTTTGTTCTTTCCAGCTTCTTCCAGATCCCCAACCACTCCCCGGCTCTGGAGTGGCAGGGAGCCGGCGGCCAGCCCCCAGGCCCCGAGTGCCCGGGGAGCAGGCAAAGAGCACTTATCCCGCACGCCTGGCACTTCAAGTGCTGGAAGGAAGGGGCTCAGCAGTTTAAACGGCCTGGCTGACACCCTGCAGCCAGCAAGGGGCAGAGCTGAGCTGAATTCACAGGGTCCGGGCCACCAGCACTGTCACAGCCTCACCATCAGAACCGCGTCACAGGTCCCTGGGGAGAATCAGCACACACAGCTAACGGCAGAGCTGAGTCCACAAAAACTTAAGCTACTTTTTTTTTTGAGACAGAGTCTCACTGTGAGTGAGTGCCGTAGCGTCAGCCTGGCTCACAGCAACCTCAAACTCCTGGGCTCTAGTGATCCTCCTGCCTCAGCCTCCTGAGTAGCTGGGACTACAGGCATGCACCACCATGCCCGGCTAGTCTTTTCTATATATTTTTAGTTGGCTAATTAATTTCTTTCTACTTTTAGTAGAGACAGGGTCTCGCTCTTGCTCAGGCTGGTCTTGAACTCCTGACCTTGAGCGATCTGCCCACCTCTGCCTCCCAGAGTGCTGGGATGACAGGTGTGAGCCACCGCGCCCGGCCCAAAACTTAAACTACTTTAATGATCAGATACAGACTATAATTATATTTAATATGTTTAAAGACATAAAAGACCTACCTGAAAGTGTGAGTGAGGAACAAAAGCCTACCCAAAACGACTAGGCAAGGGGTCCAGGTGCAGCGGTTCACACAAGTAGTCCCAGCACTTTGGGATCCTGAGGCGGGAGGGTCACTTGACACCAGACTGGGCAACACAGCAAGATCCTGTCCTAGTGGGGCGCACCTGTGGTCCTTAGTCCTAGCTACTGCACTCCAGCCTAGGTGACAGAGTGAGACCCTGTCTCCAAAAAAATTTAAATTTAAATTTAAAATAGTCAGGCAAGCTGGAAAAAGACAATATAGAACATCTATGTATAAAAAATTAAAAAAAAATTTTTTTTTTGAGACACAGTCTCACTCTGTTGTCCAGGCTAGAGTGAGTGCCGTGGTGTCAGCCTCACTCACAGCAACCTCAGACTCCTGGGCTCAAGCCATCCTCCTGCCTCAGCCTCCCGAGTAGCTGGGATTACAGGTATGGGCCACCAAGCCCAGCTAATTTTTTCTATATATTTTTATTTATTTTTTTATTTTTTCCCAAAAATCATGGCTTGTTGGATTCTATATAACTTTAGTTGGCCAATTAATTTGTTTGTATTTTTAGTAGAGACGGTGGTCTCGCTCTTGCTCTTGCTCGGCTGGTTTCAAACTCCTGACCTCCAGCGATCCTCCCGCCTCGGCCTCCCAGAGTGTCCGTTGGGGCTGGAGAACAAATGAGTGATCCTCCTGCTGGCGCCAGACCCCCCCACCTGGAAGTGATGGGAAGGGTCAGAGTCCCCGTCACTGTCAGTAACCCCCCCCATATACTGACCCATGAAACAAACGTTCACTAAATGCCACATTTATCAATGCCTGCTGCGTATCTAGCACAGGGCCAGACGCCAGAACCCAGGGTTAAAGAATTAAGACCTAGACAGAGCCTTGAGGACCACTGACTCCAACCTACTTATCTCACAGAGGGGCCCGGCCTTGCTTACGCCACAGCTGGGGGCAGATGTGGGCCAGGCCCTGTCTCCAGCCGCCCAGCCCTGCCCCCTTCCACCCACTCCACCCACCCCCTGTCCGAGTCCCCTTTGGAATCTCAGCCGTGTTCTGAAACTGCAAGGAGAAGAGAGGCTCTGGCAAAAAGCCCCTGTGTGGAAACTAATAAATATTTAGGGTGGCTCACACCTGTAGTCCCAGCACTCTGGGAGGCCGAGGCGGGAGGATCACTCGAGGTCAGGAGTTCGAAACCAGCCTGAGCAAGAGCGAGACCCCGTCTCTACTATAAAAATAGAAAGAAATTAATTGGCCATCTGATATATATAGAAAAGACTAGCCGGGCATGGTGGCGCATGCCTGTAGTCCCAGCTACTGGGGAGGCTGAGGCAGGAGGATCACTTGAGCCCAGGAGTCTGAGGTTGCTGTGAGCTAGGCTGACGCCAGGGCACTCACTCTAGCCTGGGCAATTAAACGAGACTCTGTCTCAATAAATAAATAAATAAATAAAATAAAAAAATAAAAAAATAAAAGTAAATAAATAAAAATATATAGAAAAAATGAGCCGGGCGTGGTGGCGCATGCCTGTAGTCCCAGCTACTGGGGAGGCTGAGGCAGGAGGATCGCTTGAGCTCAGGAGTCTGAGGTTGCTGTGAGCCAAGGCACTCGCTCTAGCCCGGGCAACAGAGTGAGACTCTGTCTCAAAAAAATAAAAAATAACAATAAATAAATAAATATTTAGCAGCAGAGTTGAGTTCTGGACCCGCAGGGGCCAGGAGAAGAAATGTTAAATTTCCATCCAGGCAGAATCCCAGCGCCTCCCTTTATCTCTGGCTAAACCCTTCACACCCCGGAGGGGGACAGACTGGACCCAGAGCCACCGGGACCGGGATGACAGCAGCCACCTCTTATCCTGTGCTTCCTGTGGGCCAGCAATTCCCAGTTATTTCTTTTCTACTTCTCACAGCGACTGGCCAAGGCGGATGTTTAATAGGAGCGTTCCTCATTTCACACAAGGGGAAACTGAGACTCAGAGGGACGCGGGAACTTGCCCAAGGTCACTCGGACGGTTGGGGCCGGCGTTGGCCGGATCTCTCCAAACTGTGAAACGACAGAGAGACAGGCCGGCACGCTGCCGAGCAGAATCTCCCAGAGTACATGCCACGGAGATCCTGGCATTTATCAAAAGAAATGTTTACAGAGATCAAAGTTAAACAGCCCCAAGAGAGATTTTTCAAATGGCGTCTGTTGTGCAAACACAGTAAAGCCTGGTGGAGCTGGAGACCCCGGGAATGTTCCGGCACAGCGGGGGCGGGTAGCATTAGGGCCCCCGCTGCTAGAGGCCCCCTGCACACCTCCGACTTTTCATTTTCTTCTAGAACTTACCTAGAAGGCTTCATAGCCAGGGAAGCGAGGGAGACCGGGACCCCCAGGGGCAGGGTGACCACCCCCCAGCTTTGCCTGGGACAGTCTCAGCTTCAGCACTGAAAGTCCCAGGCGCCAGGAATCCCCTCAGTCCCATTCACTCTGCACTTCTTTCTTTCTTTTTTTTTTTTTTTTGAGACAGAGTCTCACTCTGTTGCCCTGGCTAGAGTGCCGTGGCGTCAGCCTCGCTCACAGCAACCTCAAACTCCTGGGCTCAGGCGATCCTCCTGCCTCAGCCTCCCAAGTGGGACTACAGGGACCACAGGCATGCGCCACCATGCCCGGATAATTTTTTCTATATATTTTTAGTTGGCCAATTAATTTCTTTTCTTTTCTTTCAGTAGAGACAGGGTCTCCCTCTTGCTCAGGCTGGTTTCAGACTCCAAACTCCTGACCTCGAGCATTCCTCCCACCTCGGCCTCCCAGAGTGCTGGGATTACAGGCGTGAGCCACCACGCCCGGCCTACTCTGCACTTCTGTGCACAGGTTTCCTTCCTGTCCCTCCACTCTGCACTCGCTGACCTCTCACCCTTCCAGGTCACTCTATCCAGACACACACCAGGCCTTCCCCATCATGACCTGACCCACCTGCAGTGCAGAGGTGGGGCCCCACCTGGCTGTCCTTCTGGGCACAGTGGGGCCCCATTTCTGCACCGCAGGACAGAGCTGGGCACACCGTCCGGGACTGGCGCTGTGCGTGTTTATTTGACCTGCCCCTTCCTGAGATCCACGGTCCCCTGTGGGCGAGCCACCCGCTCGATGCTTTCCTAACAAGGCCCTTCAAAGTTCACCCTGACCCCGGTAAAAGACACAACCCACCAGACCTGCCAGTTAAGTGGCAGCGATCTCTAATAAGATCTTAGCTTTGTGGCGAGAAATGACCTGAAAAACAATCTGCACACAAAGAGGAATTAGTACAGAACACAGAGCTGCTAAAACTGAACTACCAATCTGGAAAATGCACACGGAATTCTCAACCCCTCGTTTTACAGATGGAAATTAGGCTTAGAGAAGAGAAGTGACTTTCTTTCTTTTTTTTTTTTTTCGAGACAGAGTCTCACTGTGTTGCCCAGGCTAGAGTGCCGTGGCGTCAGCCCAGCTCACAGCAACCTCAAACTCCTGGCCTCAAGCAATCCTCCTGCCTCAGCCTCCCGAGTAGCTGGGACTACAGGCATGCGCCACCATGCCCGGCTAATTTTTGTATATATATTTTTAGTCGGTCAATTAATTTCTTTCTATTTTTAGTAGAGACGGGGTCTCGCTCAGGGTGGTTTCGAACTCCCAACCTCGAGCAATCTGCCCGCCTCGGCCTCCCAGAGTGCTAGGATTACAGGCGTGAGCCACCGCGCCCGGCAGAAGTGACTTTCTTAAGGCCACATCCGAGGCAGAACAGGGGCTTCTGACCCGACCGACTCCAGGTTGGATGTCTTTTCCTCGCTGCTGTTTACGGAGTTGCTGGTGTAGCCTTCTGCAATATTCTGTAAACAGAATCGTTTTAGAAGAGTCTCACTGTGTTGCCCAGGCTAGAGTGAGTGCCGTGGCGTCAGCCTAGCTCACGGCAACCTCAAACTCCTGGGCTCAAGCGATCCTCCTGCCTCAGCCTCCCGAGTAGCTGGGACTACAGGCATGCGCCACCACGCCCGATTAATTTTTTCTATATATATTTTAGTTGGCCAATTAATTTCTATTTTCAGTACAGACTGGGGTCTCGCCCTTGCTCAGGCTGGTTTTGAACTCCTGACCTTGAGTGATCCTCCTGCCTCGGTACCTCCCAGAGTGCTGGGATGACAGGCGTGAGCCACCGCGCCCGGCCAAGCTCTTCTTTCTGATTCAGACTTGCTGAGGGACCTTTCGTTCTCTGGGGCGGGCATCTCCTGTCCCACCCTGTAGTTCTCAGGGCCGGTCCTAACATTAGGGATGGGCTGTGGGAAGACAGGAAAACTCCAGAAAACGCCCTTTCTGCTTTTTGCTGCTCCCATAAAACACATTCCTCTGCACATGAGTGAGAAATGAGTTACAAATGACCCACTTTTAAAAGAACATCAAGAAAAATAATCAAGGTTTGGAATTATCTGTGAGCCACTCTGTTTCTCTCCTTCCAAAACAAATTATTTTCCTTTTAAGTGGACGAGCACTGCGAGGAGCTAAGATGCTTCCATCTTGGTATAGCTTGAAGGAGCAATGTAATAGTATCACCCACACCAGCTGGCCCAGGGACTCTTACTTCATTCACCAGGCTCTCACTGTGGGCTCACTGTGGGCTGCCCTGGGATGACAAATCCGCAGACATCTGGGCTGGTGCAAGGCCCTGCACAAGCCCCTGCTCCTCGTTGGGGAATGGTTTCTCCTTCTACATTCAAGCATCAAGTCTTTCTCCTTTAGAAGTGTCAGGCATGAGGCCGGGCGCGGTGGCTCACACCTGTAATCCTAGCACTCTGGGAGGCTCAGGTGGGACAATCACTCAAGGTCACAAGTTCGAAACCAGCCTGAGCAAGAGCGAGACCCCGTCCCTACTAAAAATACAAACAAATTAATTGGCCAATCAAAAATATATAGAGGCTGGGCGAGGTGGTGGCTCACGCCTGTAATCCTAGCACTTTGGGAGGCCGAGGCGGGAGGATTGCTCAAGGTCAGGAGTTCTAAACCAGCCTGAGCAAGAGCAAGACCCCGTCTCTACTATAAATAGAAAGAAATTAATTGGCCAATTAATGTATATATATATAAAATTAGCCGGGCATGGTGGCGCATGCCTGTAGTCCCAGCTACTCGGGAGGCTGAGGCAGGAGGATCGCTTGAGCCCAGGAGTCTGAGGTAGCTGTGAGCTAGGCTGACGCCACGGCACTCTAGCCCAGGTGACAGAGTGATACTCTGTCTCAAAAAAAAAAAAAAAGAAAAAAAGAAAAGAAAAAAAAGCATCATCAGGCATGAAATGTACGAGCAGGTCTTTGCAAGGATGCAAATATGAGTCCTGACCTCTGGCCTGCCAGTCTGGTTACGTGGCATGTGTTGAGAATGTTTTATGGGAGCTTGCATCAATTTGAGACTCAGGAGTTTCCTTAGAGTCACCCCGGGGTGCATCTGGAGAGCAGGGGGAGAGGATGCCGACTGCTAAGGCTCGCATCATGCAAAACTTGCCCTGTGTCACTTCCGTCCCCAATCCCAGGCCGTGGCCCTGTATCCATCCAATGGCCTGTTGGGAAAACAGGGCCCTGCATCACCACCCTCACCTTCCCCCACCCTCTCCCACCCCCCTCACCTGGGTCCATGGAAAAATTATCTTCCATGAAACCGGTCCCTGGTGCCAAAAAGGTTGGGGACCGCTGCTGTATCATGCACAGGGTCTCCGGGCTAAAAGGGATTGTTGAAATCATCTCTAGTCACTCCACACTCCCGTCCGATGCGCCAATCCTGTCTCCAACATCCTTTGTCAACTGACCAGCTAGTCTCTGCTGGCATACCTCCGAAGACAGGGAGCTCACTTCCCCATGAGGCTCAGGTGCTCAAAAATGGGAAGGCAGGGATTGCAATCTGCTCCCCGTGACTTCTCACGCACGGTCCCGGGTCTGCCCTCTGTGGCCACCCCGGTCGCTGCTGCTCCACCCAGCCTGGGCACGGGGAGGTTGTAACTCCTCTGCCCCCTGCCAGCTGCACTTCTCCAGGTCCTCTGGCTGCTGCCTGCAGCCCCTGTCCATGCAGCTTCCGGCACCCTCAGCGTCAGCACCCACCGAAGCAGTGCTGCCCGGGCTAGCCACGTGCGGGGGTCTGGGGAGGACACGTAGCAGGCGGGTCTTGGAGGTGAAAGCTCAGAAATCCCCAGCCATCCAGGGCTGTCTCCAAGCTGGATGTTCCTCCACTCTAGGCTCCCAACGACGGCCCAGCCCTCTCCCTTCCCGCTCCCTTGTGAAGATAAAAGTCGAACAGAGTGGGAGCCAGAACTAAATCCCACAAAGGGCAATAATGCATGAAGCTCACACCCGTTTGCAGAGGCTGTGCCGGGAGGACCAAAGTGCTAGGCCCGGCAGGGTCCCCAGGGGTCATCTAATCCCCATCCCTCCTTGTACCAACGGGGAAACGGAGCCCAGGGAGGAGGGGACTCACCCACCCCGGGTTGCTCGGAAAATTAGTGGCCCTGTTATCACTTCAGTCCCCAAGCCCCGGGCCGTGGCTCGGTTTCCATCCCATGGCCTGTTGGGAAAACGGCCCTGCATGGCCACCTGAGCTCTGCCTCCTGCCCCCACACCTTCCCCACCCTCTCTCATCCCGGTCCATGGAAAAATGATCTTCCATGAAACTGGTCCCTGGTGCCAAAAAAGGTTGGGGACTGCTGCTGTATCATGCACACGGTCTCCGGTCTCTCCGTCTTAAGTGATTCCCACCAGCTGGCCGACTGCTACCCGTCCCCGGGAAATCGGGCGCAGAAAGCAGCGAGGCAGCGGCTGAGGCAGCTGCCGAACGTGAGACAGAGTCAGGAAGAGGGGCCTGAGCTGGCCAGTCAGGTCCATCCCCAGAGCGGGATGTCCGGGTCCCTCCGCACCCCCAGAGCTCCAGCGCCTGCTTGGGCAGCAGACAGAGTGCAAAGACGTGTTGGCGTGGATGCAGAGAGATAGGAACACTCCTGCACTGCTGGTGGGACTGCAAACTAGTTCAACCTCTGTAGAAAGCAACATGGAGATACCTTAAAGTGATACAGGTGGATCTACCATTTGATCCAGCAGTCCCACTACTGGGCATCTACCCAAATGATCCAGTGACACTCTACAAAAAGGACACCTGCACTCGAATGTTTATAGCAGCACAATTCATAATTGCAAAGATTTGGAAACAACCCAAGTGCCCATCAATAACAAGAGTGGATTAATAAAATATGGCATATCTATACCATGGAGTACTATTCAGCTATAAGAAACAACGGTGATCTAGCACCTCTTGTATTTTCCTGGCTAGAGCTGGAACCCATTCTACTAAGTGAAGTGTCCCAAGAATGGAAAAACAAGCACCACATGTACTCACCAGCAAATTGGTATTAACTGATCAGCACCTAAGCGGACACATAGGAGTAACATTTATCAGGTGTCGGGCAGGTGGGAGGGGGGAGGAGGGGCCGGGTTTATACATACATAATAAGTGTGATGAGCACCGTCTGGGGGGTGGACACACTTGAAGCTCAGACTCGAGGGTGGGGGCAAGGGCAATATGCATAACCTTAAAATTTGTACCCCCATAATATGCTGAAATTAAAAAAAAAAAAAAGGCAGCAGCACGCAGGCGCGCGCGACACCCGGTGACTGTCAGTCGACCCCGACGGCCTGCACGCCGCGGACGCAGGAAGCCCAGCACGACAGGGAGCAGGTGCCCGGCGTGGCGGGCGGCAGCACGAAGGCCCGGGCGATCTTTTGCAGGCGGTAGAGCGTCAGCGAGCTGGGACCACCGTCGTCGGGGAGCGCGGCAGGCACCAGTGCTGGGCGCTGAGGGAGAAGCCGGGCGCAGGCGTTGAGCACCCGGAGCGTCCCCGAAGGGCCGGCCCAAGTCGCGCCCCGCGCCCACCGCGCGCGCGGGCAGCGTCTGTTCGGCACCAACTCCAGGCCCGCGGCTGCTGCCCGGCCGCACCAGGACTGGCACCAGCACGCCGCCCCCCAGACCGACGGAGCGCACAGTAGGCGCCTGCCATCCGCGCCCGCCACCCGCTCCAGCTCGTCCAGGCAGCTGGGACCCCAGGCCGGGCTAGGGCGCTGGGATCCGTCACCCGCGGGGCTACCAGGGCGCAGCGCCGACGACGCGTCTTCCAGCCGGCAGAGCCCGCGCCCTCCGTCGCCGCGGGTGGGGCGCAGAGGTGCGCTCGGGTCCCCGGGAGAGAACAGGGGTCACCGGGTGCGCTCGGGTCCCCGGGAGGGAACGGGGTTCCCCGGTGCGCTCGGGTCCCCGGGAGGGAACGGGGGTTCCCCGGTGCGCTCGGGTCCCGGGGAGGGAACGGGGGTCCCCCGGTGCGCTCGGGTCCCGGGGAGGGAACGGGGTTCCCCGGTGCGCTCGGGTCCCCGGGAGGGAACGGGGGTCCCCCGGTGCGCTCGGGTCCCGGGGAGGGAACGGGGTTCCCCGGTGCGCTCGGGTCCCCGGGAGGGAACGGGGGTTCCCCGGTGCGCTCGGGTCCCGGGGAGGGAACGGGGTTCCCCGGTGCGCTCGGGTCCCGGGGAGGGAACGGGGGTCCCCCGGTGCGCTCGGGGCCAGCGGCCACCAGGAGGGAACGAGTTCGGCGGCGCCTCAGGCAGCGCCTTCGGAGCCAGACCGCCCCGCGGGCCGGCGCTTGGCTAGTTGCGCCGTGGCCGCGTCCCAGGGCCCCGGGCCGCGCTTCCACGGGTCGCTTCCTCGCCCGGGACTCCGCGTGGAGGTGGGGACTCCGCCTGCGAGGTGAGACGCGAAGCCCAGCCTCGGCCTCCCAGAGTGCTGGGATGACAGGCGTGAGCCACCGCGCCCGGCCAAATTTTACTTTTCTTTTTAAAAAATCTCTTTACTGGCTGGGCGCAGAGGCTCACTTCTGTCATCCCAGCACTCTGGGAGGCCGAGGCGGGCGGATTGCTCAAGGTCAGGAGTTTGAAACCAGCCTGAGCAAGAGGGAGAGCCTGTCTGTACTAAAAATAGAAAGAAATTAATTGGCCAACTAATATATATAGAAAAAAGTGAGCCGGGCATGGTGGCGCATGCCTGTAGTCCCAGCTACTCGGGAGGCTGAGGCAGGAGGATCGCTTGAGCCCAGGAGTTTGAGGTTGCTGTGAGTGAGGCTGATGCCACGGCAATCACTCTAGCCTGGGCAACAGACTGAGACTCTGTCTCAAAAAAAAAAAAAAAAGAAAATCTCTTTACTGTTGTTATTCCAGTGAAAATATGACGCATCCCACAGATAGATTTGTAAGAATGACGCGGCCAGTCTTGCTTTTTTCCCCTGGGGACGGTCTCTTCCCTGAGGGGTCCAGGTGACTGTGTCAAGGGGCAGGGCCAGTTGGGCTTCTTCCTGCGGGTTCCCCACCCCCAGCCCCACTGTGGGCCACTCAGCCCCTGCTCAGCTCTGCTGGGAGGATCCCAGAAACGCCAGGGCAACATTCCAGGAGGCCCGGAGAGCCCAGAGGAAGTGGGGAGGCCGGAAAGTAGTGCAAGGTCTCAGCAGGGAAACAGGCCTGGCTGGGGGCCTTGTTTGAATTGCATTCCCTCCACCCGCAGAGTGTGTGTGTGTGTGTGAGTGTGTGTGTGCACGTGCCTATGTTTGTCAGGCTAGGGCAGAGTGGCCTGTTTTTCAGCTTATGTGTCTGTAGTACAGTTTGACTCTGTTTCTTTTTTTTTAGAGATGGAATCTTGCTGTGTCACCCAGGCTGCAGTTCAGCAGTGTGACCACAGGTCCCTGTAACCCCAAACTCCTGGGCTTAAGTGATCTTCCCGCCTCAGCCTCCTAATTAGCTGGGACTACAGGTGTGCACCATCACGCCTGACTAATTTTTTTTTTTCTTTCATATTTTTAGAGTCGGGATCTTGATATGTTGCCCAGGCTGGTCTCAAACTCCTGGCCTCAAGTGATCCTCCCACCTCGGCCTCCCAGAGTGCTGGGACTACAGGGAACCACTGCAACTGCTCAATCTGACTCTTTTATTTTATTTTTGAGACAGAGTCTCATTCTGTTGCCCAGGCTAGAGTGAGTGCCGTGGTGTCAGCCTAGCTCACAGCAACCTCAGACTCCTGGGCTCAAGCAATCCTCCTGCCTCAGCCTCCCGAGTAGCTGGGACTACAGGCATGCGCCACCATGCCCGACTAATTTTTTCTATATATATTAGTTGGCCGATTAATTTCTTTCTATTTATAGTAGAGACGGGGTCTCGCTCTTGCTCAGGCTGGTTTCAAACTGCTGACCTTGAGTGATCCTCTCACCTCGGCCTCCCAGAGTGCTGGGACTACAAGGAACCACTGCGCCTGCTCAATCTGACTCTTTTAAACCATGAACATTTATTACTTTGATATAAATCAAATGCAGTAGCAAAAGAACAAAAATCTTTGCAAACTTGATAGGTGAGAAGTACTTGGATCTGCTTTCCTTTAATTTCTGGTGAGGTTGTACACTTCTCAAATGTTTCTGTGCCGTCTGTCTGCATTTTCTCTAAACTCTTGGCCGGGAGCAGTGTCTGGAGGTGGACAGATCTATCTTCACATCCTGGCTCTGCCAGTTACTGTCAAGTGACTTAAGCTATGTCTTCCTTGCCCGTATATTGGAGATACAGGCTGAGTAACCCTTATGCAAGATGCCTGGGACCAGAAATGTTTTGGATCTGTTCAGATTTTGTAATATTTCCATATACATAATGAGATATCTTGGGGATAGGACCCAAGTCTAAAACATAAAATTCATGTATGTGTTATGTGCACCTTATACAAGTAGCGAGAAGATAATTTTACACATTATTTTTAATAATTTTGTGCATGAAACAAAGTTTATGTGCACTCAACCATGGCAAAGGTGTTAGGTGTGGAATTTTCTACTTGTGTCATGTTGGCACTCAAAAAATTTCAGATTTTTGGAGCATTTTATGCTTTGGATTTTCTCATGGGGTTGCTCAAAGATTAATTTAAAAATTCACATGAAGCCTCAGTCTCCTAGAAAGCATTCCAATGTTAATTAAGGAAGAAAGAAAAGAGCTTTGGCAAGGAGTAGCTGCGGGGCTGGGGGAGGGGTGCCAGGGAAGCCGCACAGCTGACTTGGGCCGGCACAGACAGGGCCTGGGATCAGACCCTTCCTTCCCAGAATCCCCCTGTACTGAGCTCTAATTCCAGGCAGTTATTAGTATTCTTAGCAATCCACCTTAATCCTGTCTTTCCAAAATTCTCAACTTAATTTTTTTTTTTTTTTTTTTGAGACAGAGTCTCACTTTGTTGCCCAGGCTAGAGTGAGTGCCATGGCATCAGCCTCGCTCACAGCAACCTCAATCTCCTGGGCTCAAGCGATCCTCCTGCCTCAGCCTCCCAAGTAGCTGGGACTACAGGCTAGCGCCACCACGCCTGGCTAATTTTTTGTATATATATTTTTAGTTGGTCAATTAATTTCTTTCTATTTTTAGTAGAGATGGGGTGTGTGTGTGTGTGTGTGTGTGTGTGTGTGTGTGTGTCTCTCTCACTCAGGCTGGTTTCCAACGAACTCCCGACCTTGAGCAATCCGCCCTCCTCGGCCTCCCAGAGTGGTGGGATTATAGGCATGAGCCACCACCCCCGGACTTCAACTTAATTTTTATAAAAAAGACTCTCCCTTTGGAACCAGATTTGGGTTTATCTACTTAATTAAGTTTCTTAATTATAACAACAGGAGCGGCAGTACAAACTGCTACGGGAACAGAGCCGAGGGGCTCCCGGGAAGCCTGCAACTTAGCCGTTGGGGAGAGGAATGATTGGGGCCTATCCGGTTAATGTTAGTGTGTCCATCAGTGACCTGGGGATCTGGTTAAAATGCAGATTCCTACTCAGGAGGTCTGAGGGAGGGCTCCCAGGTGAGGCCCTGCTGTTGGCACAAAGGGCCACAGTTGGCTGGGTGGGAGGCTGAGGCGGGAGGATCGCTCAAAGTCAGGAGTTCAAGACCAGCCTGAGCAAGAGCGAGACCCCATCTCTACTAAAAATAGAAAGAAATTAATAGGCCAACTAAAAACATATATAGGCCGGGCACCGTGGCTCACACCTGTCATCCTAGCACCGTGGGAGGCCAAGGCAGGCGGATCATTTGAGCTCAGGAGTTCGAAACCAGCCTGAGCAAGAGCAAGACCCCGTCTCTACTATAAATAGAAAGAAATTAACTGGCTAACTAATATATATAGAAAAAGTTAGCCGGGCATGGTGGCCATGCCTGTAGTCCCAGCTACTCGGGAGGCTGAGGCAGGAGGATTGCTTGAGCCCAGGAATTGGAGGTTGCTGTGAGCTAGGCTGACGCCACAGCACTCACTCTAGCCTGGGCAACAGAGCAACAAAGAGAGACTCTGTCGCAAAAATAAATAAATAAAAACATATATAGGAAAAAATTAGCCGGGTGTGGTGGCGCATGCCTGTAGTCCCAGCTACTCGGGAGGCTGAGGCAGGAGGATGGCTTGAGCCCAGGAGTTTGAGGTTGCCGTGAGCGAGGTTGACCCTAGTTCTGGCAGTAGCAGCAGGTCAGAAGCCGCAGGTGTGTGTCACACCCGAGAACAGCAGGTTGTGGGGAGCTGGGGCAGCAGAGGCTGCTGAAGAACTTCCCCTGTGACCAACACTGGTTTACAGAGCAATTTCACATGTATCATCACATTTAATGTTCGCAGTTTCATGGGGTGCTGTTTTGACCCTTCCCTGCTCCCCTTTTTTTCCACCAAGGACCAAGGATTTAAGACTCAGGAGGACCGAGCAGTCTGCCCAGGGGCACCCGGATACCCTAGCAGAGCTGGGGCTTGACCCCAACCACACGCGACTCCAGAGCCCCTGCTCACTCCGTCCTGACGTGGTGCTCACCCCGGGAACGTCCAGAGCCTGAGTCCAGCCCAGGAGGCAGCGGACCGAGCCGAGCCCCTGGATGGCATCTCCACTGGGCTCGCTGCAGTCGGTCATTCAGTCATTCAGAGCGTTTGCGGTCCAGCCTCTGCAGGATCCTGTGCATAAGTCAGGCGATCTCTATTTCTTTGGTGTTTGTTCCTTTCTTTGGAAACCTTCGTCCTGGGTCTCCAACTTCCTGTTTCTGTCTGCACTGGTGGCTCTTTTGGCCTCCTAAACAGCTGTGATTCTGGAATTTTCCTTTGCTATTTCCTGGGGCCTCCTTTCGTCTTGAGTCTGTGTTGCATCGCCTGGCTCCGAGTTCTGCTGTCTTTCTCTTTCCTGAGTTCCGTCTTCTGGTGGAGTACAACCTCCAGTCACTTTCCAAAAAAGAGTGCACAGAAGGTAAACGTTCTGGGAACTTTCATTGTCTTAGAATGTCTTTTTTTTTTTTTTTTTTGAGACAGAGTCTTGCTTTGTTGCCCAGCCTAGAGTGAGTGCCGTGGCGTCAGCCTCGCTCACAGCAACCTCAAACTCCTGGGCTTAAGCAATCCTGCTGCCTCAGCCTCCCGAGTAGCTGGGACTACAGGCATGCGCCACCATGCCAGCTAATTTTTTCTATACATATTAGTTGGCCAATTAATTTCTTTCTATTTATAGTAGAAATGGGGTCTCGCTCTTGCTCAGGCTGGTTTCGAACTCCTGAGCTCAAAGGATCCTCCTGCCTTGGCCTCCCAGGGAGCCAGGATTACAGGCATGAGCCACCGCGCCCGGCCTTAGAATGTCTTTATTCCAATTTGTCATACTTGATTTTGAGTCAGGGAATCGAATTCCGTGCTGGAAACCAATTCCCTCAGAATTCTGAAGGTATTGCTCTGTTGGCTTCCAGCGTGTAGCATGGCTGGAGAGAATTCTGTTGCTAATCCAATTACAGAGTGTTTGGGACTATTTTTCTTCCTTCCCTAGAAAATCTGGAAACCATTTTCTTATTATCCAAGAGTTCTGGCATGGCAAATGTTGTGTCTTGGTGTTGGTCTTTTTGTGCTCTGTCTGCCGGCAAACCCTTTCCATCTGGAAGGCCCTGTGCTTTGGTCCTGAGAAAATTCTCGTATTTAGTATTATTTAGTCAATAGTCTAATAGTCTTTCCTCACTTTTCTCTGATCTCTTTAGGTCTCCTATTTTTTGGATGTTGGATTTACAGAGGTTTGTGATATGGACAAGTTTTTGCTTTTCACGTAGGCATATCTATAAACTTTTTTCCTACAGATTTGCTGTTGATTTCATCTTTAACATATCCTTCCCAACCCCAGAGTTATATAACCAACTCCGTTTTTAATGTTGGCAATAGCAATTTCATAATAAAGTTCATGCTGTCTTTTCATCTAAGCTCCACTGCAGGCAGCAGAAGTGAGAAGTTATTGGATAAATAAAGGAGTGAAATGATTTATTGATTAAAAAAAAGAAAAACAACCCACGTAATTCATTTTATCCAACATTTTATTACCAGCAAGGATTCTGATTTTTAAATGTGGAAACAGGCATTTTGTTACAAAAGTTAATAAAATACATGAAACAATTGTTAAAGGACAAGGAGAAGCAAAAGCTCTTGAACACTCAGTGAAGACAACAGGCGTGAGAATATGGAACATCCACTGCTGAAGCAATGGTGTGAAGAGGAAGAAAACCATAGGCGGGGCGCGGTGGCTCACGCCTGTAATCCTAGCACTCTGGGAGGCCGAGGCAGGTGGATCGCTGAAGGTCAGGAGTTCGAAACCAGCCTGAGCAAGAGCCAGACACCGTCTCTACTATAAATAGAAAGAAGTTAATTGGCCAACTAGAAACATATAGAAAAAATTAGCCAGGCATGGTGGCGCACGCCTGTAGTCCCAGCTACTCGGGAGGCTGAGGCAGGAGGATCGCTTGAGCCCAGGAGTTTAAGGTTGCTGTGAGCCAGGCTGACACCACAGCATTCTAGCCTGGGCAACAGAGAGAGACTCTATCTCAAAACAAAACAAAACACAATTTTCAAAAGAAGAAAATAGCCAAGGCAGTACCTGAGCTATAGAGTCAGGGGTGGCAGAGAGACGCAAAGGTGGTGTGTTTTGGCCAGGATAAGGCCGGGCAGGTGGGTGCACTGGCTCACACTGCCAGCCCTGGTTAGACTCAGTTAGACTGAGGACTAAACTCTTCCATGGAGAGACTAAGGAAAGTGGGGGCCCCTGGAGCAAGCCCCTTGGGGAGGCAAGATGGGAGGGACCACAGAGCTCTGGTGGAAGTGTTTGCCTCCAGCTGGGTAGGTGGCTGCCCCATTGTGTCCCGAGGGAGGGAAGGCGAGGGGGTGTCCGTTATAGGCACTTGTTGTATGTGTGTGTGTGTGTGTGGTAGGATGTGGTGGCCTGAAGTGTCCCTGTCACTGGCCGTCAAGACCAGCTGCTGTAAGGGGCAGGGGAGAAATGAATGGAAGGGGGTTGGGTAGGGCCAGGGCCGAGTCGTGAATGCATTAATAGCGAGGGAGGGAAGCAGGTGGAGCCGGTGGGTGGGCAGAAGGGGGTTGACTAGGGGCTGGGGGAAGAACAACGGGGACTGTGATGGGGGGGCTCTGAGCTCTGTTCACAGGCGCAGGGTGGGGGGGTGGGGGCGCTTCTGACAAGGGACGGCACAGCCTAGGCCGTGGCCATGAGACCTGGTGGCTGAGGTCCCAGGGGGGACGGGCAGGGGGTGCCCAGGACAGCAGGGTTCGAGGTGGAGGGGAGCGGAAGGAAGGAGAGAGACACGGAGAGGTGGGAAGCGCACGGAAGACTGGACTGTGAGGAGGGAAGGGGGTCGCACAAAGGCCAGCAGGCCGGGGTGAGGAAGCTGACCAACCAAAACGTTCTGTCGTGAGTTTAGTGCAGGCGGGAGGCAGGAGTGGGAGCGGGAGTGCTCCTCGGAGGGTGCCCCCAGGAGCACTCCCGGAAGGGGTGCAGGAGGTGGAGCCAGGGCTGGGCCCCAAGGACACATGGCCGGAGCTGGGGGACACGGAGGGGGGGGGCTTGGCCGGCCTCCGGGGCCCCCCGGGGCCCTGCAGAAAGCGGGGGGGGGGGGGGCCCTCTGGCCTGGGAGGCCGCAGAGCCCCGGGCAGGGCAGCGAGCCTCGTGCGCTCTGCTCCACGCGCGCACGGGAGCCCGGAGCCCCGCGCGGCCGCCCACCCGGGGCCGGCCCCATTCTGGGCGCGAGTCTAGCTCGGGGACCCCGGGCCCGCGGTGCGGCCCGGCCCTCGGGGGGCCTCCGCGTCTCGCGGTGCGGGGCAGGCCGGCCCGGCCAGGAGCGCAGGGCGCCTCCTCCAGCTCGGTTTGGGGACGGGGCAGAAATTCCGGGAGTTCCAGGCTCTTGGGGGGCTGGGGGTCCAGGGCAGGAAGGCCCCGCCGGGACCCGCCGCCAGCGGGCGCGCTCGACCCGATGGGCGCGCGGACGTCCGACGGGGGCGCCGGCCGGGACCCCGCCCCGTGCAGTGGGCGGCTGGGGGCGGGGCAAGGAGCGGGGGAGGGGCAGCCGGGGGAGGGGCGGAGGGGGCGGGGCAGACGTCGGGGGGCGGGGCGGCCAAGGGGCCGGGGGCGGGGCGGGGCGGTGCTCTCTCCCCCCTCCCCTAACCCCCTCCCCCGTCCCTTTCTTCCTTTCTCTGCGCTCCCTGGTCCCTGCTTTGCGTCCGCGGCGGCCGAGGGGGCGGGCGCCGCAGCCTTTGTTGCCCGCCGGGCCGGAGCCGGGAGCCGCACGCGGACCGCGCAGCGACCGGACGGCACGGACCAGAGCTGCGCGCGGGGTCACCCGGCCATGCCCGGCGGCCCGAGTCCCCGCAGCCCGGCGCGGCTGTTGCGCCCCCTCCTCCTGCTGCTCCGCGCCCTGGCGCTCGGCGCCCCCGGACCCGCACCAGGTGGGTGGCCGCCCCGGCCCGCCCCTCCGGCCCGCCAGCCTCGGTTCAGCGTCTGGTCACTTTCGCGGACCCGGTGCCGGCCCGGCCCGGAGCTGGTGGCGCCCCCGCCGCCCCGCTGTTAGGGACGAGGTGGGTCGGTCCGGCTGGGGCGAGGCCGCGCCTCTGGGGACCCGTGCCCAGCCCGCTGCGCTCCCGACCCTGCGGGTCGCCGGGACCCGGCCGGTCCGCCGCTGGCCCTCCGGTGCCCGGGCGCGGCGGGGCAGGGCGCGGCGGGGCGCGCATCTCTGGAGCGCCCGCGAGGGGCCGGACGGAGCGCGGTCCCCGCGAAGGACGGGGGGTCCCCGCGAAGGACGGGGGGTCCCCGCCAAGGACGCGGCTTCCCGCGCTGCGGCGGGCGGCCAGCCGGGTCGCCGCGGGCGGGGGCGCCGGGTCTCCGGTCCTCGCGGGCCCCTCGCCGCGCCCCGGCCCGGCCCCGCCCGGCGCATCTGCGCTGCCGGCGCGGCCCGCGGCTGGGCAGGGGCCGGGGCTCGCGAGGCCCTTGCACTTCCTGCCTCGCCCTCCCCCAAGTGCGACGGCGCCGGGAGCGGAGGGGGCGCGGGAGCCTCTTCCCCGCCCGGGGCTGACTCCCCGCCCGCAGAGCCTCGGCCCGGTCCGGGCTCTGGTTTGGCCGCGACCTGCGGGGCAGCCACGCTCCGGCGTGTCCGGAGAGACCCCGGGCCCGGGTCCGGTGGGGGCTGGGCGGGGGCGGGGACAGTCCCCTGCAGGCGAGCGGAGGGCCCGAGGCCGGGGGAACTGGAAGAGGGGCGACGAGCTCCGCGTGGGCTGCGCGAGCGAGCCGGTCTGAGCGCGTCGGGGGGCGTCCTGCTTACTGGGGTGGGGTCGACCTGCGCCCCAGGGCAGGGATTGTGGCCAGGAAGGGGTCTGGGCTGGAATGTGGGGGGCGTTTAGACCCGTCGAGGGGAGCAGCCCTTGAAAGCAGCGTTATAGGGAGGTTCGGTCTGGCAGCGATGAGCAGGGAGTGGAGAGGAAGCGGACATTAAGTGAGCACCTACTACGTGCCAGCCTGTTTCTCGCCATCTCCGCACCCCTGCAAGGCAGGTGACGGAAAGCCCCTTTATGGACCAGGAAACGGGCTCAGAGAGTGGAGTGAGCCTCCTCGGTTTTCTGCAGGAAGCCGGTGTTTTCCCACTGCCCGGTGCGGGGTCCTGAGCCCAGTGCTGGGACCGGGGGATCAGGAAAGCGGTTCCCCGGGAAGGAACTTGGGTCCAGGCCCCGTGGCAGCTGTGGGAAGCAAGGAGGTGGCCAAGCTGGTAGGATTCTTTTTGGGGGAGGGGAGGACAGAGTCTCACTCTGTTGCTGGGGCTAGAGTGCCGTGGTGTCAGCCTCGCTCACAGCAACCTCAAACTCCTGGGCTCAAGCAATCCTTCTGCCTCAGCCTCCCAAGTAGCTGGGATTACAGGCATGCACCACCATGCCCTGCTCATTTTTTCTATTTTTAGTTGTTTGCCTAATTTCTTTCTATTTATAGCAGAGACAGTCTTGCTCTTGCTCAGCCAACTCCTGAGCTCAAGCAATCCTCCCGCCTCGGCCTCCCAGAGTGCTGGGATTACAGGCGTGAGCCACCGAGCCCGGCCTGCTGGTAGGATTCTTGTTAAGATTAAGTGAGAATACTAAATGTCAGTTGCTTAGTACAGGGCAGAGTGATTACCAGGTAATGGCCGTTATTTTTATTAATCTGCCAGGTGGACCCAGTAGGGTCGGCAGCCCTTGGTGAGCCCTGCAACCGGGACTTTTGGTTTGGGGGTGGGGGCAGGCCAGACACCCTCCCCCGCCTCATCTGGGCGCAGTCCCCCTGGGGCAGAGCGGCTGTCTCTAGTGTCCCGGCTGATGTCCAGCGCGGGGCCTTCCCCATTCTGCACTGACTCAGGACTCCTGACTCAAGCTGCTGACCTCTTTTTCATTGTCTTTGGAGCCTGGGACCTAAGCCTGGGCTCTTCCCACCACATGCCACCTTGAGACCAAAGGGCACGCCCTGGGCTCGCTTTTAGGAAAGTATATCCTGACTTTTTCTCCACCTGTGACGAACCTGAGGCCACCCTAGGGTTGCTGGACTGGGGCTCGGGGCGGGTCTTTCCCCAGCCCACCATGCTGTGCTGCACACGTGAGCCGTGCGTGCACATTCTGCGTGCACACGCCTACACCAGGACCGTGTGTGGGGACTCAGAGGAGTGCCTGTGCCACTCACATACCACCATCCCCGGCTTATTTTTCCTCTTCGGCCTGAGCTGCAAGGTCACCTGAAGGGCTGGGTTGCAACCCAGGCTCTCAGTAGGGAGGTGAGGGTAAATGCCGTGCTGGCATTTCTCTGGCAGAAGCACCACAGTGACAGTTCTGTCACCCAGGGCTGATATTCAAAGTATTTAACACCCAGGGTGGCAGGGCTCAGTCCGGCCAGAACAGACTCGGCCATGAGCTGCCGGCAGCTGTAGCTCTGCGGGCTCAGCTCTGTGCAGGAACTACTGCTTGTTCAAGGCACTGGAGCTTGCAGTTGCCACCTGCTGGCATGACGGTGCTCGTGTCAGCCACCAACATCTCTACACCAGGGTCAACCGTAGGCAACAGTGAGAGGAAGTTACGGAGTTTCTTACTCACTACTCCTGCTCTTAGCATTTTTATTTATTTATTTATTTATTTTCAGACAGGGTCTTACTCTGTCACCCAGGCTGGAGTGCAGTGGTGAGATCATAGTTCACTGCAACCTGAAACTCCTAAGCTCAAGCGATCCTCCCACCTCAGCCTGCCAAGTAGCTGGGACTCCAGGCGTGCACGCCTGACTAATTTTTTTATTTTTTTGTACCGGTGGGGGAATCTCACTGTGTTGCCCAGGCTGGTCTCCAACTCCCGGCCTCAAGTGATCTTCCCACCTCCCGAAGTGCTGGGATTACAGGTGTGCGCCACTACACCTGGATAAAACTATTTGAGTGGCAAAACAGTACACGTTCATTATAAAAAAATGAATGCTGAACAAAATAAAGAAAATAAAAATTATTGCAATCAAAGCAGCAACATCCTATAAGTCTTTATTTTTTCTTTTTGATTAAAAACATTTTATTAAGCCATTAGGCAAAGAGATAAAATGAGTTTTTAAAGAAATAGGTAAATATACTTTAGAACTTTTCTTGCTAAATTGTATTTTATTTTATTTTATTTTTTGAGACAGAGTCTCACTTTGTTGCTCAGGCTAGAGTGAGTGCCGTGGTGTCAGCCTAGCTCACAGCAACCTCAAACTCCTGGGCTCAAGCCATCCTCCTGCCTCAGCCTCCTGAGTAGCTGGGACTACAGGCACGCGCCACCATGCCTGGCTCATTTTTTCTATATATTTTTAGTTGGTCAATTAATTTGTTTCCATTTTTTTTTTTTTTTAGTAGTGGTGGGGTCTCGCTCTTGCTCAGGCTGGTTCCGAACTCCTGACCTCGAGCGATCCTGCCTTGGCCTCCCAGAGTGCTAGGATTACAGGCATGAGCCACCGAGCCTGGCTGACAAATCTCTCTTGAAATCTCGTTTCCCCATTTTTGTTAGAGACTCAGTTCTTTACCGAGTGAGAGAAAACACAAGCATGATGCCACAGGGCAGCCAGGGTGTTGGGACACAGTGGGGGTGGTGGTGACGGTGGTGTCTTGGGGAGCATGACACTCTCCAAAGGGGATTCACAGCCTGCCTCCGGCACCTTCTGCCAGGTGGGAATTTAGGCCTGACGTGGAGGGACGATAGATTTTTTTTTTTTCAAGGAAAGCTGAAAATTGTCCGGGCACGGTGGCTCACGCCTGTAATCCTAGCACTCTGGGAGGCCGAGGTGGGCGGATTGCTCCAGATCAGGAGTTCGAAACCAGCCTGAGCAGGAAAGAGTGAGACCCCATCTCTACTATAAATAGAAAGAAAGTAATTGGCCATCTAATATATATAGAAAAAAAAAATTAGCCGGGCATGGTGGCGCATGCCTGTAGTCCCAGCTACTCGGGAGGCTGAGGCAGGAGGATGGCTTGAGCCCAGGAAACTGAAGTTGCTGTGAGCGAGGCTGATGCCACGGCACTCACTCTAGCCTGAGCAACAAAGTGAGACTCTGTCTCAAAAAAAAAAACAAACACACACAAAAAACTGAAAATTGAAATTTTTTTTTTTGTGCAAGATCATATGATTCTAAAACATTGGTGATTGATGAAAATGGTTTTTCAGTATTTGTGGCAGCCAAAACAGACCTCCCTCCCCCCAAGTCAACACACTAACAGACAAAAGCAAGTCTGCAGGCCGTAGCTGTGGAATTGTCATCCCAAATGCCCTTATTGGGTTGTCAGAGCAAGAAATCTCCTTAAATCATCCAGCCCAGTGGCTTCCCAAGGCCAGCCCCTGGAAGAGCTATGTGAGAATCCCTGGGAAAGTCTAGAAAAATACAGAAAAGATGGATTCTGGGGCCCCTGCGCCCTGGAAGTGCAGATCAGAATCTCGGCGGGGTTCCGGCACCTGTAGTCTGTCTCCAGTGCTGCCAGGTACCGCCAGGTCTCATTTGGGGGGGGTCCCCTAACTCCTGCTGATCACGGCGACCTGAGGCTCTTGTGGAAACAGCCTCCCGGTCCCTCTTTCCTGGAGGTGCTGATGTAGCTAGTCTGGGACGGGGCCTCGGAATTTGTGTTTAAGAAGTTCTTATCCATGAAGTCGGGAAAATCCTTGCACTTGGGTCCCCCGAGGCTCAGTGACGGGGAGACTTGCTCAGGGCCACACAGCCGGTCACCCGGCCAGCCAGCCTCGGGATTCTTGGAAAAGGCTCTTGAGGCCTGGACCACTGGGGCAGGTGCGGGCAGAGGGGGACGTCCGCAGCTCGGGCACAGCCCTGGGTGTGCAGGGCTCTCCACATGCGGTTTGGCGGGGACAGACTGGAGGGCGGGTTTGGTTTCTGTGGCCTGGCTGGGATGGAGACAGCTGTGGCTGGTAGCAGCAGAAAGAGCCCAGGTGGGTGTCTGCAGGTGGCCCAGGCATCCTCGTGGGCCCAGAACAGCCGGGATCCCAGGAGTCACTCTGGGCAGGACCTGGAGCTGGGAGAAACCCCGGACCAGTGAGTTCCTAACTGTGCTCCGCAGAGGCTAGGACCTGCAAGGAGGGCACAGTGGGGACAAAAGTGAGATTTACGTTGAAGACAGGCCTGGTGGCCAGAGAAGCTTGAAAACCTTGATCTAATCTAACCCCTTCACATTAACAATGGGGAAATGGAGGCTCAACAATGAACGGACTGCTGAGAGCATAGAGCACTGTGACTGAGGAGAGTGAAGCCATCAGAGAGACTTGGATCCCAGTCTCAGCTCTGCCTCCCTCGCTGTGTGGCTCTAGGTCAGTCTGTCGCCCTCTCTGAGCCTCTGTTCTCTTTGTCACCTAGGAAGCAGGCCGGAGAGCTGACTACAGGTGCTGGTGTCCCAGCCCGGGGCCCCCAGCCTAAGGGACCATGAATTCAAGGGATCCATGAACTTGGATGGGAAAATATTACATATTTAATATTTCTGATCTCTAAGTGAAATCTAGCGTTTCCTGTGATTGTGAATCTTATTTACAAATCTCAATCGTATTAACAGCACCTGTGATTTTGTTACCAATGGAAAAGAACAAAGATTTTTCTATCTCATTACAGTTGTTGCAGGTATCTCTTTTTTTTGAGTCAGAGTCTCACTCTGTTGCCCGTGCTAGAATAAGTGCCGTGGTGTCAGCCTGGCTCACAGCAACCTTAAACTCCTGGGCTTAAGCGATCCTCCTGCCTCAGCCTCCCAAGTAGCTGGGACTACAGGCATGCGCCACCATGCTCGGCTAATTTTTTCTATATATTTTTAGTTGGCCAATTAATTTCTTTCTATTTATAGTAGAGACGGGGTCTCGCTCTTGCTCAGGCTGGTTTCGAACTCCTGACCTCGAGCAATCTGCCTGCCTCGGCCTCCCAGAGTGCTAGGATTACAGGCGTGAGCCTCAGTGCCCGGCCCGCCGGTACCTTGAAATAAGGTTTATGCTCACCACTACTTCAGAATTACCATAGTTAAATTTGCCGCTAGATCATGTTTAAAACAGTAATAAAGGCTGGGTGTGGTGGCTCATGCCTGTAATCTCAGCACTCTGGGAGGCCGAGGCGGGTGGATCGCTCGGGGTCAGGAGTTTAAGATCAGCCTGAACAAGAGCGAGCCCCTGTCTCTACTAAAAATAGAAGGAAATTAATTGGCCAACTAAAAATATATGAAAAACATTAGCTGGGCATGGTGACAAATGCCTGTAATCCCAGCTACTCGGGAGGCTGAGGCAGGAGGATCGCTCGAGCCCAGGAGTTTGAGGTTGCTGTGAGCTGGGCTGACGCCAGGGCACTCACTCTAGCCTGGGCAGCAAAGTGAGACTCTTTGTCTCAAAAAAAAAAAAAAGAAAAGAAAATTACTGCGGTAATCCCGATGGGGAAACTGAGGCAGGGAAAGGTGAACTGGCAGAGCTAGCAGATGGCACGGCCAGGATCTGCGCCCAGGCACTCCGCCCCCGCAGCCCGCTCGAGCCTGCGCATCCTCGGGTCCCGGCGACCCGGACCAGCAAGGACCCCCTGTCGTGCTTTCCCCGCAGGGCGCCCGAGCGAGGGCCGCGCGGCGCTGGACGTGGTGCACCCGG
Organism: Microcebus murinus; assembly: GCF_040939455.1. Taxonomy (NCBI): domain Eukaryota; kingdom Metazoa; phylum Chordata; class Mammalia; order Primates; family Cheirogaleidae; genus Microcebus; species Microcebus murinus. The sequence continues at coordinate 183,665 of NC_134110.1, read as the reverse complement.
TGCGCGTGGACGCGCGCGGCTCCTTCCTGTCCTACGAGCTGTGGCCGCGCGCGCTGCGCAAGCGGGACGTGTCCGCGCGCCGCGCCGCGCCCGCCTTCTTCGAGCTGCAGTTCCGCGGGCGCGCGCTGCGCTTCAACCTGAGCGCCAACCCGCACCTGCTGGCGCCCGGCTTCGTGAGCGAGACGCGGCGGCGCGGCGGCCTGGGCCGCGCGCACATCCGGGCCCGCGCGCCCGCCTGCCACCTGCTCGGCGACGTGCAGGACCCGGAGCTGGAGGGCGGCCTGGCGGCCATCAGCGCCTGCGACGGCCTGGTGAGTGCGCGCGGGGGCGGCCGGAGCGGGGTTGCCCCCGGCCTTGCCTAGCCCTCGCCCTGGGTGGGGGGCGGTGGCCCGGGCGCGCTTTTCCTCCACCCGCCCGGGCCTTCACGCCCGCAAAACGGGAGCCGCAGCGCGGGCCTCCTCAGGGACCGGGGTTCTCCAAGCTCGGTGTGAGCCAGAGTCACGGGCAGGCCTTGCTAAATAAATCCCAGGTTTGGGCAGGGTGGACCCAGGGTGGGGCCCAGACACTTGCATTTGTGGAGGCTTGCAGGTAGGGTTGGAGCTGCAGGTCCCGAGGTCCCACCTGGAGACCTGCTGTTTGGACCCAGTAACTCTGGAAGCAGTCCAGCCACCTTCCTCTAGAGCAGGTGTCCTCAAACTGCGGCCTGCGGGCCATATGCGGGCCACCGAGGACATTGATCCGGCCTGCCGGGTGTTTTTGCCCCTGCTGCCTGTCCTGCTTAGCAGCCGACCTGTGGAATGTGTGTTGCACTCTCCAACGGCCCTCCGGCGGTCTGGGGGACGGTGAACCGGCCCCCTGTTTAAAAGGTTTGAGGACCCCGGATTTAGGGCGTCAGCTGCCCCTGTTCCTCCACAGACCCCTTTAGGCCCTTCTTCTCCTGGACGGACCCCTTGCCCGTTAGCCATTCTGCAGCGGGCGGTGAGAGCCCCTCCCAGCCCCTCTGCCCTGGTCAGAGCCCCCCGAAAGCAGCCTCAGCCTCCCGGGCTGCCTGGCTTGCGGCTGACACCGGCTACTGCTTGCGGCCCTAGTCACCGCCCTGGTTGTGTCCAGGTTAGAGCAGCTCCTACCCGGCAGGACAGGGCGGCTTCTGCCCCTGTTCAGGTGAGCAGCCCTGCCCTCCCAGCTCTGGAGGTCGGGGCAGGGGAGGAGTGGGGACGTGAGCACACTCTCAGCCCTCCGCTGTTCCCGGAGGCCCCCAGCTTGGATGGCCCAGACAGAAGCCGTGGGCTGCCGTGGCTCACGGCCTCGTGACAGGGCAGCCCCCACCTCGGGCTGCAGAACGCCTGGGCCTTTGAAGGCCCGTCTGCTTGGCCGGGCGCTCTGGCTTGCGGAGCCTGTGCCCGGAGCCTGTGCACAGCTGCGCACAGGGCACGGTTCCCGGATTACGGACGAGGGCACAGGCTCAGATAAGCACTTGGCCAGGCTGCCTGGTTATCCGGCGAGGGAGTCTGCATCCACACGGGTCTCCAGACCCCCCTGGCCCTGTGTGACCCAAGGCGCAGAACTGGTGCCGATGAGGGGAACTTGGAGGGAGGTAAATCTGTCTTCCCTGTTGGAGCCCTGAGCTCCCCCAGGAGACGGTGGGCAGCCCCAAGGCCCCTCTGTTCCCTGGACTCTTTGAACACCAGTGGGGGCCCAGGACAGCCCTGCCAGCTTCCCTTCTCTGGCGGGCCCTAGGCCCAGGGAACAGGATGTCCCGATGGCCTTGGGCATCTCCGTGGCTTGGGTGTGGGCAGAGAGCTGCCTTTGGAGTGATTCACTGCTCGGGGAGACGGAGGGCAGGGCAGAGTGCTGGACACAGCGGATGCAAAAGGATGCAGAATAGCCCGGAGGCCTGGGCATGGGCTGTCTGCTCAGCTCGGCTGCCTGGGACTCTGCGGGTGAGGCTGTCTTGTCAGGTTTGGACGCAGCCCCATGTCTTGCTCCTGTGTTGGGAAGGGCGTGTGGAACAGCATCCGGGCGGCGGTGGCTCCTGAGCCCCGCTTTGAAGCCTTTGGCTGGGCGAAATGGCAGGGAAGGGCGTTCTGGGCGGAGGAGGGCGCAGCGTGCCTGGGACCGGTCAGGGCTGGTGGGAGCAGCGGGGGCTCAGCTCCAGGATGGGCACAGAGAGAGAGCAGCCGCTGCAGCCCTGCCCGTGTGGCCCGGTGCTTCCTCCCCAGAAAGGCGTGTTCCAGCTCTCCGGCGAGGACTACTTCATCGAGCCCCTGGACGGCGCCCCGGCCCGGCCCGGCCACGCCCAGCCCCACGTGGTGTACAAGCGGCAAGCCCCGGGGAGGCGGGCAGAGCGGGGCAACTCCAGCGCCCCGGGCACCTGTGGAGTGCAAGGTACGCTCCTCCGCTCGCAGCCAGTTCTGAGCCGGGGGTGCGCCTGGGGGTATGAAAGGCCCTTTCTAGAAGCCTCTTTCGACATCCCACGCTCAGCTCCCTGTCCCAGAGGGACACAGACAGACAGACACATCGCCAGAGCCGGAGCCCTTAAATGTGCACAAGGCTGTGCCCTGCACCTGTCGGCGTACCCAGCCAGTCCCAGACCGACCTCACCTGCCCCCCGCACCCCTGCGGGGTTCCGGCTCCCCCTGCTCTTCCCCGCCCGGGCCTGTGGCGCCTCTGGCTCTGCTAACCGGTCTTCCGAGTGTCCGGCTGGCACGCCACGCCCAGCCCGGCAGGGCCCTTGGCCGGGAGCCGCCTCCCCTGCCCGGCCTGCTCCCACCGGCGTCACTGACCCTGGGGCCAGGTGCCCAGCGCTGCCCCCGCGGGCGGCCGTCCTGCGGCCAGTCCGGCTCGAGGAGCTGCCGCCAAGGGCTGCCGGGGTTGGGGCTGCTCGCCCGGCGCCCCAGCCTCACGCTGCCCACAGCCGGGGACTCCGCTTGCTGGAGCAGATGCCCCTGGAGGTGCGCTTCTCAGCCTCAGTTTCCAGCCTCACACACGCTCTTCCTCTCCCCATCCGGGGCCGGCCCGGCGCAGGGGGCGAGACCCGGGCAGGGCCCTGGCCGGCCTCCCGGGCGGGGTCGGACTGTGGGGCCTGCACTGCTGGGGTGCTCCAGCCCCATCGAGGGGGAGCCTCGCGGGGAGACAGGGCCCTGTCCTGACGTGGACGTGGCACTTTGCCGTGTCTGTGTCTTCCCTTTCTCGTTTTGTTTTGCGAGACAGAGTCTCGCTCTGTCGCCCAGGCTAGAGTGAGTGCCATGGCGTCAGCCTCGCTCACAGCAGCCTCCAACTCCTGGGCTCAAGCGATCCTCCTGCTTCAGCCTCCCGAGTAGCTGGGACTACAGGCATGTGCCACCATGCCCGGCTAATTTTTTCTGTATGTATTAGTTGGCCAATTAATTTCTTTCTATTTTTAGTAGAGACGGGGTCTCGCTCTTGCTCAGGCTGGTTTCGAACTCCTGACCTCGAGCGATCCTCCCGCCTCGGCCTCCCAGAGTGCTGGGATGACAGGCGCGAGCCACCGCCCGGCCCGCACCCTCCGGCTCACCTGCCCCCCAGGTCCCCCTGTGGGGAGATCCGCTCACCCTCTGTGCAGTCAGGGAATGCCGAGGGCGGACACGGGGCCAGGCTAGGGCCACACGGCACACGTCTGGGCCGGCCCGAGGGGAGTCCGGGCTCCTGCCCCAGGGAGCTCGCCGCCCCGGCTGGTCCTGGAGGCCGGGCCCGGGCCGGCCCACGGTGCTGACCCCTCCTGCCCGCCCGCAGCGTCCCCGGAGCTGGAGTCCCGCCGGGAGCACTGGGAGCAGCGGCAGCAGCGGCGGAAGCGGTCGCGGCGTCTGCAGCAGCGCTCGGTCAGCAAAGAGAAGTGGGTGGAGACCCTGGTGGTGGCCGATGCCAAGATGGTGGAGTTCCACGGGCAGCCACACGTGGAGCTCTACGTGCTGACCATCATGAACATGGTGAGGGTGCGGGCCGCCGCGGGCTCAGCTGGCACCTGGGGGGGGAGCCTCGGGACACCACAGGGCGCCGTGCCGCCGCGGGCTCAGCTGGCACCTGGGGGAGGGGAGCCTCGGGACGCCACAGGGCGCCGTGCCACCGCGGGCTCAGCTGGCACGGGGGGGGGGGGGAAGCCTCGGGACACCACAGGGCGCCGTGCCGCCGCGGGCTCAGCTGGCACCTGGGGGAGGGGAGCCTCGGGACGCCACAGGGCGCCGTGCCGCCACGGGCTCAGCTGGCACCTGGGGGGGGAGCCTCGGGACACCACAGGGCGCCGTGCCGCCGCGGGCTCAGCTGGCACCTGGGGGGGGGGCCTCGGGACGCCACAGGGCGCCGTGCCGCCGCGGGCTCAGCTGGCACCTGGGGGAGGGGGGCCTCGGGACACCACAGGGCGCCGTGCCGCCGCGGGCTCAGCTGGCACCTGGGGGAGGGGGGGCCTCGGGACGCCACAGGGCGCCGTGCCGCCGCGGGCTCAGCTGGCACCTGGGGGAGGGGGGGCCTCGGGACACCACAGGGCGCCGTGCCGCCGTGGGCTCAGCTGGCACCTGGGGGGGGAGCCTCGGGACACCACAGGGCGCCGTGCCGCTGCGGGCTCAGCTGGCACCTGGGGGGGGAGCCTCGGGACACCACAGGGCGCCGTGCCGCTGCGGGCTCAGCTGGCACCTGGGGGAGGGGAGCCTCGGGACACCACAGGGCGCCGTGCTGCCGCGGGCTCAGCTGGCACCTGGGGGAGGGGAGCCTCGGGACGCCACAGGGCGCCGTGCTGCCGCGGGCTCAGCTGGCACCTGGGGGGGGGGCCTCGGGACACCACAGGGCGCCGTGCCGCCACGGGCTCAGCTGGCACCTGGGGGAGGGGGGCCTCGGGACACCACAGGGCGCCGTGCCGCCGCGGGCTCAGCTGGCACCTGGGGGAGGGGGGGCCTCGGGACACCACAGGGCGCCGTGCCGCTGCGGGCTCAGCTGGCACCTGGGGGGAGCCTGAGGCAGCCAGGAGGGGGGGCTTTACTGGCCCAGGTTCTGCCACTGTGGGTTGGGGCAGCACGTGTGCAGGTGTGGAGACATCACGTGTGACACGTGCATTGCATTGGTGTGCAGCCGTGTGTACCTGTGTGAACACCCTTGCGTGTGAACACGGTGTGCACCCGTGTGAACGCCCTTGCATGTGAATACTATGTGCACCTGTGTGAACACCCTTGAGTGTGAACACCCTTGCGTGTGAACACGGCGTGCACCCGTGTGAACACCCTTGCGTGTGAATGCTATGTGCACCCGTGTGAACACCCTTGTGTGTGAACACCCTTGTGTGTGAACGCTGTGTGCACCTGCGTGAACACCCTTGCGTGTGAATGCTATGTGCACCCGTGTGAACACTCTTGCGTGTGAACACCCTTGCGTGTGAACGCTGTGTGCACCCGTGTGAACACCCTTGCGTGTGAATGCTATGTGCACCCGTGTGAACACTCTTGCGTGTGAACACCCTTGCGTGTGAACACCCTTGCATGTGAACGCTGTGTGCACCCGTGTGAACACCCTTGCGTGTGAATGCTATGTGCACCCGTGTGAACACTCTTGCGTGTGAACACCCTTGCGTGTGAACACGGCGTGCACCCGTGTGAACACCCTTGCGTGTGAATGCTATGTGTACCCGTGTGAACACCCTTGGGTGTGAACACCCTTGCGTGTGAACACCCTTGTGTGTGAACACCCTTGCGTGTGAACGCTGTGTGCACCCGCGTGGACACCCTTGCGTGTGAACACGGCGTGCACCCGTGTGAACACCCTTGCGTGTGAATGCTATGTGCACCCGTGTGAACACACTTGCGTGTGAACACCCTTGTGTGTGAACGTGGTGTGCACCCGCGTGAACACCCTTGCGTGTGAACATGGTGTGCACCCGCGTGAACACCCTTGCATGTGAACGCCGTGTGCACCCATGTGAACACCCTTGCGTGTGAACGCCGTGTGCACCCGTGTGAACACCCTTGCGTGTGAACGCTGTGTGCACCCGCGTGGACACCCTTGCGTGTGAACGCTATGTGCACCCGCGTGAACACCCTTGCGTGTGAACGTGGTGTGCACCGCGTGAACACCCTTGCGTGTGAACGCCGTGTGCACCCGTGTGAACACCTTTGCGTGTGAACGTGGTGTGCACCCGTGTGAACACCTTGCGTGTGAACGCTGTGTGCACCCGCGTGGACACCCTTGCGTGTGAATGCTATGTGCACCCGTGTGAACACACTTGCGTGTGAACACCCTTGTGTGTGAACGTGGTGTGCACCCGCGTGAACACCCTTGCGTGTGAACATGGTGTGCACCCGCGTGAACACCCTTGCATGTGAACGCCGTGTGCACCCATGTGAACACCCTTGCGTGTGAACGCCGTGTGCACCCGTGTGAACACCCTTGCGTGTGAACGCTGTGTGCACCCGCGTGGACACCCTTGCGTGTGAACGCTATGTGCACCTGCGTGAACACCCTTGCGTGTGAACGTGGTGTGCACCCGCGTGAACACCCTTGCGTGTGAACATGGCGAGCACCCGTGTGAACACCTTGCGTGTGAACGCCGTGTGCACCTGTGTGAACACCCTTGCATGTGAACGTGGTGTGCACCCGTGTGAACACCCTTGCGTGTGAACGCCGTGTGCACCTGCGTGAACACCCTTGCGTGTGAACATGGCGAGCACCCGTGTGAACACCTTGCGTGTGAATGCCGTGTGCACCTGTGTGAACGCCCTTGCGTGTGAACGTGGCGAGCACCCGTGTGAACACCTTGCGTGTGAACGCCGTGTGCACCTGTGTGAACACCCTTGCATGTGAACGTGGTGTGCACCCGTGTGAACACCTTGCGTGTGAACGCCGTGTGCACCCGCATGAACACCTTGCGTGTGAACGTGGCGAGCACCCGTGTGAACGCCCTTGCGTGTGAACGCCGTGTGCACCTGTGTGAACGCCCTTGCGTGTGAACGTGGCGAGCACCCGTGTGAACACCTTGCGTGTGAACGCCGTGTGCACCTGTGTGAACGCCCTTGCGTGTGAACGTGGTGTGCACCCGTGTGAACACCTTGCGTGTGAACGCCGTGTGCACCTGTGTGAACACCCTTGCGTGTGAACATGGCGAGCACCCGTGTGAACACTTTGCGTGTGAACGCCGTGTGCACCTGTGTGAACGCCCTTGCGTGTGAACATGGCGAGCACCCGTGTGAACACCTTGCGTGTGAACGCCGTGTGCACCTGTGTGAACGCCCTTGCGTGTGAACGTGGCGAGCACCCGTGTGAACACCTTGCGTGTGAACGCCGTGTGCACCTGTGTGAACGCCCTTGCGTGTGAACGTGGCGAGCACCCGTGTGAACACCTTGCGTGTGAACGCCGTGTGCACCTGTGTGAACGCCCTTGCGTGTGAACGTGGTGTGCACCCGTGTGAACACCTTGCGTGTGAACGCCGTGTGCACCTGTGTGAACACCCTTGCGTGTGAACATGGCGAGCACCCGTGTGAACACTTTGCGTGTGAACGCCGTGTGCACCTGTGTGAACGCCCTTGCGTGTGAACATGGCGAGCACCCGTGTGAACACCTTGCGTGTGAACGCCGTGTGCACCTGTGTGAACGCCCTTGCGTGTGAACGTGGCGAGCACCCGTGTGAACACCTTGCGTGTGAACGCCGTGTGCACCTGTGTGAACACCCTTGCATGTGAACGTGGTGTGCACCCGTGTGAACACCTTGCGTGTGAACGCCGTGTGCACCCGCGTGAACACCTTGCGTGTGAACGTGGCGAGCACCCGTGTGAACGCCCTTGCGTGTGAACGCCGTGTGCACCTGTGTGAACGCCCTTGCGTGTGAACGCCGTGTGCACCCGTGTGAACACCTTGCGTGAGAACGCCGTGTGCACCCGCGTGGACACCCTTGCGTGTGAACGCTGTGTGCACCTGCGTGGACACCCTTGCGTGTGAATGCTATGTGCACCTGTGTGAACACCCTTGCGTGTGAACGTGGTGTGCACTCACGTGAACACCCTTGCGTGTGAACACCTTGCGTGTGAACGCCGTGTGCACCCCCGTGGCGGGGCGGGCCCTGGCTGCCGTGCCGGTCCTGGCTCAGCCCCTGTCCCGGCAGGTGGCCGGCCTGTTCCACGACCCCAGCATCGGGAACCCCATCCACATCACCGTCGTGCGCCTGGTCCTGCTGGAGGAGGAGGAGGTGAGAGGTCGCGGCTACGTGTTGCCCCTGGCGACGGGCGCCCGCTGCCCGTTGGCTGAGCTGCCCCGTGAGGAAGGGCACAGCGTGGCCTCCCGGTCCTGGACCGTGTCTCCCGTCACCCCGACCTGCCTGCCCCTCTCCCATGTCTCAGCCCCACCCGCCAGGAGGCGCCCGCAGGGGGCTGGACAGGGCCCTGGCCTGCTGCTGTCCCCACCACCCTCCGGACTGTCCCCCTGTGGGGAGGGTGGCTGCCCTCTTGGGGCTCAGGGGTGTGCGGGGTGCTGCTGTCCCCACCACCCTCCGGCCTCTGTCCACACCTGTGTGGGGAGGGTGGCTGCCCTCTCGGGGCTCAGGGGCGTGCGGGGTGCTGCTGTCCCCACCACCCTCCGGCCTGTCCCCCTGTGGGGAGGGTGGCTGCCCTCTCGGGGCTCAGGGGTGTGGGGGGTGCTGCTGTCCCCACCACCCTACAGCCTGTCCCCCTGTGGGGAGGGTGGCTGCCCTCTCGGGGCTCAGGGGCGTGGGGGGTGCTGCTGTCCCCACCGCCCTCCGGCCTGTCCCCCTGTGGGGAGGGTGGCTGCCCTCTCGGGGCTCAGGGGTGTGCGGGGTGCTGCTGTCCCCACCGCCCTCCGGCCTGTCCCCCTGTGGGGAGGGTGGCTGCCCTCTCGGGGCTCAGGGGCGTGCGGGGTGCTGCTGTCCCCACCACCCTCCGGCCTGTCCCCCTGTGGGGAGGGTGGCTGCCCTCTCGGGGCTCAGGGGTGTGCGGGGTGCTGCTGTCCCCACCGCCCTCCGGCCTGTCCCCCTGTGGGGAGGGTGGCTGCCCTCTCGGGGCTCAGGGGCGTGCGGGGTGCTGCTGTCCCCACCACCCTCCGGCCTGTCCCCCTGTGGGGAGGGTGGCTGCCCTCTCGGGGCTCAGGGGCGTGCGGGGTGCTGCTGTCCCCACCACCCTCCGGCCTGTCCCCCTGTGGGGAGGGTGGCTGCCCTCTCGGAGCTCTGCGCCCCTCCTCCGCCCGCAGGAGGACCTGAAGATCACGCACCACGCGGGCAACACGCTGCAGAGCTTCTGCAAGTGGCAGAAAAGCATCAACATGAAGGGGGACGCCCACCCGCTGCACCACGACACTGCCATCCTGCTCACCAGGTGAGGCGCCCGGGAGCCCGCACCTGGGTGGAGCTTCCAGCCCGGGCGCGGCTCTGGCGGGGACCCAGCCTCATTCCCTTAGGGGAGTCTGCGCACCTTGGTACGGACTGGATCCCGTCCGCTTGCGGGCAGGGCGGTTTTTGTTTTGAGACAGAGTCTCACGCTGTTGCCCAGGCTACAGTGAGTGCCGTGGCGTCAGCCTCGCTCACAGCAACCTCAAACTCCTGGGCTCAGGTGATCCTCCTGCCTCAGCCTCCCGAGTAGCTGGGGCTACAGGCATGCGCCACCACGCCTGGCTAATTTTTTCTATATATTTTTAGCTGTCCAATTAATTTCTTTCTATTTTTAGTATAGACGGGGTCTCGCTCTTGCTCAGGCTGGTCTTGAACTCCTGACCTCAAGCGATCCTCCCGCCTCGGCCTCCCAGAGTGCTGGGATTACAGGTGTGAGCCACCGCGCCCGGCCGGATGGGCGTCCTTTTATCTTGAAATAACTGTGGTTCCCACGTGGTTGTCAGCAGTAACACGGTGGCCCCGTGTGCCTCCCCCGTCCCTCCCAGTGGTGACAACTTGCGTGACCGCAGCACGGTGTCCCCACCGTGATGCTGGTCTCGATGCGATCACGGGCGTGCTCAGACGTCACCAGCCCCGCCTGCACTCGTGTGCACACGCTTAGCTGGTGCGTGCAGTCTGTCACCTGTAGGCCCACACGTCTGCTGCCCGGTCTGGGCACGGAGCAGCTGCGGCAGAGGGACAGCGCGTGCTGCCTGTGACGGCCACGTGCCCCCGTCCCCCAATCTCTGCAGCCGCGCCTTTGCACGGCCGTGTGTCTGGACTCCGGGTGGAGTCGATTCCCTGTGCCGGGTTCCGGAAGCTTCCGTGAGCGCCTGGTCGGGGCGGCGGCCAGCACTGCTGGGAGCACTCGCCTGCTCCCCGGGCCCAAGCCGGGGTCCCGCGTGCCGCGGGCGGGGAGGCACCTGCTCGCAGGAGGCAGGCGCGGAGCTGGGCTGCCGTCAGGGGGCTCGGGAGGTGGCGTCCCCCCCCCCCCGGGGTCGGTGGGCCTCCTCCGGCCTCCTGGCCCCCGCGGGGCTGGCGCGGAGCCTGGCGCTGACGGCGCGCCCTCTGCCCTGCAGGAAGGACCTGTGTGCCACCATGAACCGGCCCTGCGAGACGCTGGGGCTGTCGCACGTGGCCGGCATGTGCCAGCCGCACCGCAGCTGCAGCATCAGCGAGGACACCGGCCTGCCGGTGGCCTTCACCGTGGCCCACGAGCTCGGACACAGGTACCCGCCCGCCCTCGCTGCCGCCGGGCAGCCCGCCGGGGTCACGGAGTCCTGGGGAAGGACGCCGTCCGGGGAGGGCGTCCCGACGGGGCCTGGCCACTCGCTGCCCGCACGGCCGCCTGGCGCCCCTGGGGCTGGCCAGGCGTCACCTGGGCCTCACCTGAAGGGGGCGGGACGGGCCAGAGAGCCGCTCATGTCTCCGGCCGTCCCGTCCCTCCCACCGCCCCTGGTGCCCGAGTTTTCACTCTCGTTTTCACCGCCTGTCCCTGTTCCCGCCCGCTCAGGGACCCGGGCCAGCGCCTGCCCCCTCTGGGCCTCTGCAGTCCCTTCCCTGTAGACGGAGGAGGCTGGGTGGATTCGGTGACGTTTGAGCCTCCCCCCCCACTCTGCTGCCCGAGCCCTGCCGTCCAGGCGCAGCCCGGCCCAGCCGCCTGCGCCAGGCCGTGTAGCCCGTGCGCCTGGCAGCGCCTCGGGGTGTCGGCAGGCCGGCCAGGGCGGCTCGCAGAGCTCTGGGGGCCAGAGGTGTGAGGGTCATCGTTCAGATGTCCGGGTCCCCCGGGCGGTGGCTGGACACGCAGGGCCTCAAAGCCGCTAGTGGCAGCTGAAGGGTTTGCTTTGCCGCGAGCGGTTCTGCCGCTCCCTGGCTGTGCCGCCCTGGCTGGTTCCTTAGACTCTCTGAGCTGCTCAGGGTATAAGATGAAGCCTGAGATAGTCTCTTTCTTTTTTTTGAGACAGAGTCTCCCTTTGTTGCCTAGACTAGAGTGAGTGCCGTGGCGTCGTCAGCCTAGCTCACAGCAACGTCAGACTCCTGGGCTCACGCAATCCTCCTGCCTCAGCCTCCCGAGTAGTAGCTGGGACTACAGGCATGCGCCACCACGCCCGGCTATATATTTTTAGTTGGTCAATTCATTTCTTTCTATTTTTTAAGTAGAGACGGGGTCTCGCTCTTGCTCAGGCTGGTCTCGAAGTCCTGACCTTGAGCAATCCGCCTGCCTCGGCCTCCCAGAGTGCTAGGATTGCAGGCGTGAGCCACCGCGCCCGGCCGAGATAGTGTCTCAGAATGTGCTTAGCACGTGCCGGGATTTTTCTCGCGTCTTTCCTGGGAGTGATCTCTGGAGCCTTTCTGTGAGGCAGCAGCCGTTCCGACCCCCCAACTCCAGCCTTGGGACAGGACCAGGGCGTGGGCACCTCCGTGGGACTGTCCTTAAGCCAGTGCGGCGGCCGGGCCACGCCGGGCCCTGCCCGTGCCCCTCCCCTTGCTGGCCAGCTGGGGCGGGAGCCGGGCCGTGCTGGGTCCTGGCCCCGGTGCACCCCTGGGGTACTGGCTGTCGTGCCCGTGTCCCCCACCGTGGAAACCGAGGCTCAGAGAGGGCACGCGGCTTTTCAAGGCCACCGGCGTCTGGTGGCAGAGCCGGCTCTGGGGCCTGAGACGGGCACTGGGGGGGGCTGCACTCACCGGCCCCCGGGGCCTGTGCTCTCACGCAGTTTTGGCGTTCAGCACGACGGCAGCGGCAATGACTGTGAGCCTGTTGGGAAACGGCCTTTCATCATGTCTCCACAGCTCCTGTACGACGCCGGGCCCCTCACCTGGTCCCACTGCAGCCGCGAGTACATCACCAGGTTCCTCGAGTGAGTCCCCACCCGGCCCCGGCGGTGGGCGGGTCGGTCCGGGACACGGGAGACGCAGCCTCTCGCAGTGCCGGGCGGGCGGGGGAGGCAGAGGGCACCTGTGGAAGGTGGGGCTGGGTCCCTGTCCTGCTGCTGGGGCACCTGAGCTCAGGCTGGGGGATGGGCAAGAGGCGGGGGGGGGGGGACGGGCAAGAGGCGCAGGTGTGCGGGAGGAGGAGACAGGTGTCCTGGGGACGGGCAAGAGGCGCAGGTGTGCGGGAGGAGGAGACAGGTGTCCTGGGGGAGGGGCAAGAGGCGCAGGTGTGCGGGAGGAGGAGACAGGTGTCCTGGGGGACGGGCAAGAGGCGCAGGTGTGCGGGAGGAGGAGACAGGTGTCCTGCGGAAGGGCAAGAGGCGCAGGTGTGCGGAAGGAGGAGACAGGTGTCCTGGGGGACGGGCAAGAGGCGCAGGTGTGCAGGAGGAGGAGACAGGTGGGAGGAGACAGGTGTCCTGGGGGACGGGCAAGAGGCTCAGGTGTGCGGGAGGAGGAGACAGGTGTCCTGCGGACGGGCAAGAGGCGCAGGTGTGCGGGAGGAAGAGACAGGTGTCCTGGGGGACGGGCAAGAGGCGCAGGTGTGCGGGAGGAGGAGACAGGTGTCCTGGTAGAGGGAGGCCCAGCAGAGGCCCGGGGCGTGTGGGGACGGAGCCGTTCTCGGGATTGCAGGGTGTACCGGGCCACGTAGGAGACGGAGCCAGAGGAGGCCCAGGCCGGCCACATGGTCCCGTGAAAAGCAGGGACACGAAGCCACTAACGGAACTGAACTATGAATCTCTTTCCTTTCTTCTTTTTTTGAGACAGAGTCTTACTCTGTTGCCCGGGCTAGAGTGAGTGCCGTGGCGTCAGCCTCGCTCACAGCAACCTCCAACTCCTGGGCTCAAGCGATCCTCCTGCCTCAGCCTCCCGAGTAGCTGGGACTACAGGCATGCACCACCACGCCCGGCTGATTTTTTCTATATATTTTTAGTTGGCCAATTAATTTCTTTCTATTTATAGTAGAGACAGGGTCTCCATCTTGCTCAGGCTGGTTTTGAACTCCTGACCTCGAGCGATCCTCCCGCCTCGGCCTCCCAGAGTGCTGGGATTACAGGCATGAGCCATCGCGCCCGGCCTTTCAGCTTTTTCTTGATATCTACTTTCCTATTTCCAAAAAGCATTCCTAGACTGTTACTTCTCGTGGTTTCAGTTGAGATGTCATCCAGAGGGTTGGGATTGGGCACTCTTGCGTCACTTCCTGTGCGAACGTTTGTTTCTCTCCGTCCCAGGGAAGGGGTAGCATATTTCGACGAAGTCCGTGATCATTGTGATTCTGCACATCTTTACTGATGAGCCGAATGTTGTTACAAGAGGATGTTTCCTTTTAAGAGCAAGTCTTTTTATTTACTTGGTTTTCTTTCCCTCTCGGAGTCTCCTGCATCCTCTGACAGCTCTGTAAAAGGTCTCTTCATCCGGTTTTCCAGAAGGTAATCTCTGCCAGGTGATCCAACAGTTCCCGCCCTCCTGGGCCTCACCCTGGACTGCGTGTCCTCCCAGTTGGGCTGGACGCTCCCCAGGCCTACCCTGAGGCGGTCACACGGGGTCTTCCCATTTCCTGTGCAACCGTTTCTGGGAGGGAGCCTTTTTGGCTTTTCATTTGTTTTGGTGGAGCGCATCCTCAAGTAGGTTTCTGAGAAAAGGTGCGGAGAGGGAAACGGTTCGCCTGCCTGAAAGCTCTTTACTCCTTCCTCACATCTGATTGATGTCAAATTCCAGAAGTCACTTTCCCTCAGAATGTCAAGGTGTATTTCTTTTTTTTTTGAGACAGAGTCCCACTCTGTTGCCCAGGCTAGAGTGAGTGCCATGGCGTCAGCCTAGCTCACAGCAACCTCAGACTCCTGGGCTCAAGTGATCCTCCTGCCTCAGCCTCCCGAGTAGCTGGGATTACAGGCATGCGCCACCATGCCCGGCTAATTTTTTCTATATATATTAGTTGGCCAATTAATTTCTTTCTATTTATAGTAGAGACGGGGTCTCGCTCTTGCTCTGGCTGGTTTTGAACTCCTGACCTTGAGCGATCCTCCCGCCTCGGCTCCCAGAGTGCTGGGATGACAGGCGTGAGCCACCGCGCCCGGCCTCAAAGGCGTACTTCTGACGTCTTCTAGTTTCCTACATTGCTATGGAGATGTCCCACACCATTCTGATGGCCAAGCCTGTGAAGGTGACTTTTTGAAAAATCTAGAAGCTTTTGGGATTCTCTCATCTTTCCCTCCCTTCCTCCCTCCTTCCTTCCTTTCTTTCATTTTATATTTCACAATTATGTGCCTTGGTCTATTTTAATTTTGGGGGCCACTCATTAGACCCTTTTACTCTAGAAACTCATGTTCTTCAGTTCTTGGAAATGTTCTTGTGTTATTTATTTGGTAACTTAATATCTTGTATTTTCTTTTTCTGAAACCCTTAATAGTCAAGCTGTTCTCTCACTTTCTTATTTTACTCTTTTTCATCTATTTCCTGGGAGGCAACTAATTTATCTTTACAACTCTTGTATTAGTATTTTTTTTTTTATTTTACTTTTAATTTCTTACACTTTCTCATTCACTAAATGCAAGTTGAGTACCCGTATGTGACATGCTTGGGACCAGAAGTGTTTCAGATTTTGGACTCTTTTGGATTTTGGAATATTTGTATTTTTATAGGTTCAATATACCAAATCTGAAAATCCAAAATCTGAAATGGCTCAATGGGCATTTCCTTTCAGCATCATTTTGGTTCTCAGGAATTTTTGGTTTTGGAGCATTTCAGATCTGAGATGGTCAACCTGTGCTCTTTCCTGTCATCCTGTTCTTGTTTCGCTGTACGGTATTTTATCTTTCCGAGGTTATTAGTTATATGGGTTTTATTTTTTTTTTCTTCTGCTCCCTAAAATGTTTTTCTTTCCTTTGGGTCATTTTTTAGAAATCTTTCTTTCACGTTAAAGGTTTTCGTAAAACGTCTTGGCTATACTTTTCCTGCGGGAAGGAGACACAGAGATCCCGGCGGGGAGGTCTGTGGACTTGGGCAGGGCGTTTCCGACTCGCTGTCAAGGAGCTGGCTGGGTCAGGGCTGCTTGCTGGGAGATCCGGGGGCCATTTTCTGAGTGACTCGGTTTCCCCAGAGGGGAATCCTCTATTCTTTTCCTTGGAGAGCATAAGTCCGGCTGCAGTGCTCGGGCGTCCCAATGTGGCGGGGGCTGGACGGGCGTCTCAGCCGTCACTGTGTAGACCTGTGCTCGTCCCTCTTCCTCTGTGGGTCCCTCTGCCTGGGACCATCGTCTGTGTCTCTTGTTCCCAGGCCAGATCCTCCTGGTCTCCAGAGAGCGACCTTGGCCCTCACGGGGCGGGGAGGGTTGGGGTTAGGGCTGGGCGGGGTCTCCGTCTGGTGGTTCTTACAGACTCTCACCAGCGCTGTCTTCAGCCCGACTGCCCCGGCCCCTAGGCGTCCTGGGCCACTCACTCCTGGGCCTTTCCACGGCTCCGCTCTGGCGGTCCCTCCCTGCGGCACGTGGCCTTCGTCTCTCCACGGAGTGAGTCAGCCACGGCTTCACCTCCTGCCCTCCAGCCTCAGAATTTCGCCGGCACCTTTCATTCGCCGTGCTCACTTCTCCCTCAGCCTTCGCCCCGTGGGTTCGTGCCTCGTTTGCTCCTCCACCCTGGTCCTGGCGGGCGTTGGAGGGGAGCAGAGATAGAGCTGTTTGCTCCGGCGCCATGTTTTTCTAGGAGCCCCCTCGCTGTGGGGCGGAGGCAGGGACGGGACCAGGTCCACTGGGGACATGAGAGCAAGGAGGAGGCCTCCGGTGGGAGAGGGTGCCTGGGGTGGGAAGCAGAGAAGAGGTTACTTTGGTGGCAAGAACTAGGCTGTGGCCCCAGCTTCTACCCTTTATCCTCTAAGCCTCAAAAGACGGGGACAGTGACGTGGCCGCCATATGCATGATACTCGCCTTGAATGAGAAGTCGCGCCAGTGTTTAGCACAGTGCCTACCACGCGGTGAGCTTTTTTTTTTTTGAGACAGACTCACTCTGTTGCCTGGGCTACAGTGCCGTGGAGTCAGCCTAGCTCACGGCAACCTCCAACTCCTGGGCTTGAGCGATCCTCCTGCCTCAGCCTCCCCAGTCACTGGGACTACAGGCATGCGCCACCATGCCCGGCTAATTTTTTCTATATATACATATTATATATTTTTTATTTTTTTTGAGACAGAGTCTTGCTTTGTTGCCCAGGCTAGAGTGAGTGCCGTGGCGTCAGCCTAGCTCACAGCAACCTCAGACTCCTGGGCTCAATCAATCCTGCTGCCTCAGCCTCCCGAGTAGCTGGGACTACAGGCATGCGCCACCACGCCCGGCTAGTTTTTCCTATATATATTAGTTGGCCAATTAATTTCTTTCTATTTATAGTAGAGATGGGGTCTCGCTCTTGCTCAGGCTGGTTTCGAACTCCTGACCTTGAGCAATCCTCCCGCCTCGGCCTCCCAGAGTGCTAGGATGACACGCGTGAGCCACCGTGCCCTGCCTTTTCTATATATTTTTAGCTGTCCATAAAATTCCTTTCTATTTATAGTAGAGGCAGGGTCCTGCTCTTGCTCAGGCTGGTCTCGAGCTCCTGAGCTCAAAGGATCCTCCCGCCTTGGCCTCCCAGAGTGCTGGGATTACAGGCGTGAGCCACCGCGCCCGGCCACGTGGTGAGCTTCTGATCCGTGGTGTCTGTTGTTTCCACGTTTCCAAGCGAGGTGTGTCTGGACTTGAACGGGGATGAGGCCTGAGGTGCGGAGGGGGCGCGTCCCTCCCCAGAGAGGGGCGGGGAGTAAGGGAGTGGCTGGAAAATGGGAATCGTGGCCGCCACCCCCTGGGGCTTTCCCAGCTGCCCCCACCCGGGGTGCCACCCAGCACCCTGGCTCCAGGACAGACGGACAGATGAGTCTCTGTCCTCTGCTGCCGGGATGGGCGACGGGCGTGGCTCGGGGCCGGGCGAGGGTGGAGGACGGGCGGGAGCCGGGTGTGGGGCCGCCCAGAGCCGTGGCACGAGGCGGAGCCGGCCCCAGCCGGAGGCAGGAACGGGTCGGCGCCCTGCCAGTCCAGGGGTGCGCGGGCGGGAGAACGGCGTCTCCCCAAAGTGGCTCCGTGCCCACCTCTCCATCCTGGGGGTCAGGCAGCGGTGACCTGGGGTCAGGGAGCAGGTGGCAGGCATGGTGTGGGCAGTGGCACCAGCCTGCCTCCCAGCCCCCGCCACCTGTGCCTTCCTGGCGGTGGGACCGGACGGCAAGGACAGGCCCCCCCACAAACGGGCCGGGGCCAGAATGAGCGAGAGTCACAGGAGGTGCCGAGTTCGGGGTCAGGCAGCGTCGCTGGGGCTTGGGGCGTCTCCGGGAGTCACAGACGCGCCGTACCTCGCCGGACCCGACACCCTGGCTCCCTGCAGACAGACCCCAACAGGGCTGAGAGCATGGATACACATGCGTGCCGGGCCCTGTGGGGTCTGTGGGGAGGGAGAGACGTGATGCCTGTCCCCAAGGCCCTCGGCATGGGGGTGGGAGACGTGATGCCTGTCCCCAAGGCCCTCGGCATGGGGGGGGAGACGTGGTGCCTGTCCCCAAGGCCCTCGGCACGGTGGGGGGGCATGGTGCCTGTCCCCAAGGCCCTCGGCACGGTGGGGGGGAGACTGTGGTGCCTGTCCCCAAGGCCCTCGGCACCGTGGGGGGGAGACTGTGGTGCCTGTCCCCAAGGCCCTCGGCACGGTGGGGGGGCATGGTGCCTGTCCCCAAGGCCCTCAGCACCGTGGGGGGGGAGACATGGTGCCTGTCCCCAAGGCCCTCGGCACGGTGGGGGGGGAGACATGGTGCCTGTCCCCAAGGCCCTCGGCACGGTGGGGGGGGAGACATGGTGCCTGTCCCTAAGGCCCTTGGCATGGGGAGGTAGGGAGAGATGTGGTGCCTGTCCCCAAGGCCCTCAGCACCGTGGGGGGGGAGACATGGTGCCTGTCCCCAAGGCCCTCGGCACGGTGGGGGGGGAGACATGGTGCCTGTCCCCAAGGCCCTCGGCACGGTGGGGGGGGAGACTGTGGTGCCTGTCCCCAAGGCCCTCGGCACGGTGTGTGGGGGGAGAAATGGTGCCTGTCCCTAAGGCCCTTGGCATGGGGAGGTAGGGAGAGATGTGGTGCCTGTCCCCAAGGCCCTCGGCACAGGGTGGGGAGAGGGACAGACGTTTGGCAGTTTGGAGTGCTGAGTGCCATGGCAGACAGTGGGACGTGGAGAGGCAGCCCCTCTCCTGGGGTCAGGACAGTGTCCTGGAGATGGAGCCTCGGAGCTGCCCTGGGAGCGCCAGGGGGGAGGGGCCGGTGGGGGAGGGTCTGCAGGAGGGCGGTGGGGCTGTGGGGTGGGCTCTGCAGGAGAATCTGCAGGAGGGCGGTGGGGCTGTGGGGTGGGCGGGGCTCTGCAGGAGAATCTGCAGGAGGGTGGTGGGGCTGTGGGGTGGGCGGGGCTCTGCAGGAGAATCTGCAGGAGGGTGGTGGGGCTGTGGGGTGGGCTCTGCAGGAGAATCTGCAGGAGGGCGGTGGGGCTGTGTGTTGGCGGGGCTCTGCAGGAGAATCTGCAGGAGGGTGGTGGGGCTGTGGGGTGGGCTCTGCAGGAGAATCTGCAGGAGGGCGGTGGGGCTGTGGGGTGGGCGGGGCTCTGCAGGAGAATCTGCAGGAGGGCGGTGGGGCTGTGGGGTGGGCGGGGCTCTGCAGGAGAATCTGCGGGAGGGCGGTGGGGCTGTGGGGTGGGCGGGGCTCTGCAGGAGAATCTGCGGGAGGGCGGTGGGGCTGTGGGGTGGGCGGGGGTCTGCAGGAGAATCTGCAGGAGGGCGGTGGGGCTGTGGGGTGGGCTCTGCAGGAGAATCTGCGGGAGGGCGGTGGGGCTGTGGGGTGGGCGGGGCTCTGCAGGAGAATCTGCGGGAGGGCGGTGGGGCTGTGGGGTGGGCGGGGGTCTGCAGGAGAATCTGCAGGAGGGCGGTGGGGCTGTGGGGTGGGCGGGGGTCTGCAGGAGAATCTGCGGGAGGGCGGTGGGGCTGTGGGGTGGGCTCTGCAGGAGAATCTGCAGGAGGGCGGTGGGGCTGTGGGGTGGGCGGGGGTCTGCGGGAGAATCTGCAGGAGGGCGGTGGGGCTGTGGGGTGGGCGGGGCTCTGCAGGAGAATCTGCGGGAGGGCGGTGGGGCTGTGGGGTGGGCGGGGCTCTGCAGGAGAATCTGCGGGAGGGCGGTGGGGCTGTGGGGTGGGCGGGGGTCTGCAACTGGGACGGGGGCATGGAGGTGGCCCCATCCTGCTTCCCTGGCAGCCGGCGCTCCCGCAGGCCCGGCCCGATCGCGTGGGGGTCCCTGGGAGACCAGGGGGGGGGGCCGTGTCTAGAAGCCGGGGCTGGGCGCGGTGGGGGGCACTGGGCAGCTCTTGGCCGACTTGAGGAGAGAGTGAGTCACCTACTGTCCCTCGCTGGGACCTCCCTGGACCGCCCAGCCCTTGGGGGGGCAGCCTGGGGCCCCGGGGCGACTGGGGTGAGTGTCCCGGCGCCAAGGCCTGGCAGTGAGCCGGTGGAGAAGGAAGGGCCGGCTGCCGGCCAGCCGTGTGGTGCTTGCAAGTGGTCGCTGCTGTTTATACCCCGAGCTTGGAGTTAGTGCCTCACGTACGATGAGCACATGGAGGCCCAGAGAGGGCGAGGGGTGGCCCAAGGCCACACAGCATCCACTGTCGGGCGGAGAAGAGTGGAACTTGGGTTTCCCAAGCCTGGACGGCACCTGGACCTGAATGTGGCGCTGATCTGGGGGTCCTGTGGGGTTCGCCTCGCGCCCCCAACTTCTCGCACACACAGGGTGGCCGGTAGGTGGCTGTCACTCCAGCTGCCCGGCGACAGGCCCCCGGGGACCACACGCGCCCCAGCTGTGGAGCAGAGGGGTGGGGCTGGGGCACACCAGACCCCTCGAGCTGCAAGTCGGGGGCCCCGGCTGGGTCTGGGGCAGAGAGCGGGTGAGCCCCAGTCCACATGTTCGAGTCACGTCACGGCACACGGGCGGGAAGGAGGGAGCCCGGGCTGTCCCCACCAGCCCCAGGTGACGCTCTGCCTGGGGGCAGCGGACACGCCTGCTGGCGGTCGTGCATTCGAGCTGGTGTTGGGGTGAAGCATTTGAGGCGGGGCTCGCGGTTGCACGGGAGGGCCCGGCGGGGGTCGGGGCGTGGCACCTCAGCCTGGGCCCGGCTTCAGGCCCTGGCCATCTCTTTCCCCCGTGGGACCCAAGGCAGGTGACGACAGTCTCCGGCCCAGGGTGCTGTGAGGAGCAGATGGAGGAGCAGGCCCGGCCTGGCCGAGGTCATCCGGGCGTGAGGGCCACGCCCAGCGGCTGTGTTTGCCCTCACCCACATTAGGGGGATCCGATTCCAGCCAGCACAGGGGGTCCGGGGGACCCCAGGAGGACCCCCTAGAGTCGGGTCACTGGGCTTTGTTCTCTGCAGCTCTGGGAGTCGGGACGGGGGGGCCGGTCACTGGCCGGAGGACGGGGGAGACCACAGGGAACACCCACCCCTCCCTGGTCTCCCAGCTGCCACCGCTGAGCTCTGGGCTCCGTGACGGCAGGGCCTGGCCACCGCCCAGCCTGTCCCCACACCTGCCGCCAGCAGCACTGGCCTCATTGCCGGACCCGTCATCTTCTCCCGGCCTCTCCGTGTCCTGTGGGGTCCCCTCCTCTCCCCACTGGACCCCAGGATTGTCCCCTGTGTCCTTCTCCCCTGTCCCTGCCTGCCCCGGCCACCAGTGTGTACCCGTCCCGGCCACCAGTGTGTGCCTGTCCTGGCCCCCTGGGCTGCCACCTGCTGCCCTCGGGCCTCCCAGACTGGAGACCTGGAGGTTTGTGCCGCCCTCCCCCGCCCAGCCAGCACCCAAGTCCCGAAGGTCCTGCCTCCCTCTCTCTCTATATATATTTTTGAAACAGAGTCTCACTGTATTGCCCGGGCTAGAGTGAGTGCTGTGGCGTCAGCCTAGCTCACAGCAACCTCAAACTCCTGGGCTCAAGGGATCCTCCTGCCTCAGCCTCCCGAGTAGCTGGGACTACAGGCATGCGCCATCATGCCCGGCTAATTTTTTCTATAAATTTTTAGTTGGCCAATTAATTTGTTTCTATTTATGGTAGAGATGGGGGTCTCGATCTTGCTCAGGCTGGTTTTGAACTCCTGACCTTGAACGATCTGCCCGCCTCAGCCTCCCAGAGTGCTGGGATGACAGGCGTGAGCCACCGTGCCTGGCCCTGCCTCCCTCTATTGCTTCTGCCTGAGTCCCTGCCACCCGGGTTGCCCCAACCCTGACCGTCTGCCTGGCTCAGTTCTCTGCACCCTTGGTGGGGCTCCCAGGGCCCACAAGGGCAGTACGATGAGCCCCGGCCAGAGAGTGCACAGAGTGGGGCAGTGGGGGCAGTGGGTGCAGGGCGCTCTCCCAGGGCAGGGGCCGTCCCTCTGCAGATGGCTGGGCCGGTGGCTGGCCCTGCCCGGGAGCTGCCTGTGTCAGCTGTGGTGTGAGGCTCTCTAGATCCTTCTCTGGCCTGGCTCCAGGGTCTGGGCCGGGGCAGGGGCTGCAGGGACTCAGAGCAGGCCACGGGAGGCCTTCCGAGGGAAAGGCCCTTGGGCTGCGTCTCAAGGACAGGACAGAGGCTTCACAGTGGAGGGGGCGTGGCGGGTGGGCTGGAGTACTCGGAGGTGAGATGGGGCCCAACCTGGTCGGTGGGGAGGCTGGGCCTGGGGGGTCGGCTGGCCGGTGAGGTTGGCTGGGCCTGTGGGGTCGGCTGGGCAGTGGGGAAGCTGGGCCGGTGGGGTCTGGTGGGCCGGTGGGGTCGGCTGGCCGGTGGGGTGGCTGGGCCGGTGGGGTCAGCTAGCCAGTGTGGGAGGCTGGCCGGTGGGGTCAGCTAGCCAGTGTGGGAGGCTGGCCGGTGGGGGAGGCTGGGTGGTGGGGGAGGCTGGCCGGTGGGTTTGGCTGGGCCAGTGTGGGAGGCTGGGCAGTGTGGGAGGCTGGGCGGTGGAGAGGCTGGCCGGTGGGGAGGCTGGGTGGTGGGGGAGGCTGGCCGGTGGGGGAGGCTGGGTGGTGGGGGAGGCTGGGTGGTGGGGGAGGCTGGCCGGTGGGGAGGCTGGCCGGCGGGGTTGGCTGGGCCGGTGTGGGAGGCTGGGCAGTGTGGGAGGCTGGGCGGTGGAGAGGCTGGCCGGTGGGGAGGCTGGGTGGTGGGGGAGGCTGGGCGGTGGAGAGGCTGGCCGGTGGGGAGGCTGGCCGGTGGGTTTGGCTGGGCCAGTGTGGGAGGCTGGCCGGTGGGTTTGGCTGGGCCGGTGGGGGAGGCTGGCCGGTGTGGGAGGCTGGCCGGTGGAGAGGCTGGCCGGTGGGGAGGCTGCAGCTCTCTCAGTGGGGCAGGGCTCTGGCCCCTGAGGCCTCCGGTGGGTCTGACCGGCTGTGCCTTGCCGCCCTCCCATCCAACCCCTGCAGCCGCGGGTGGGGCCTGTGCCTGGACGACGCCCCTGCCGAGGATGTCCTCGACTTCCCCTCTGTGCCTCCTGGCGTCCTCTACGACGTGAGCCACCAGTGCCGGCTGCAGTACGGCCCCTACTCCGCCTTCTGCGACAACATGGACGTGAGTGGGCGCGTCTGGGGGCCGAGGAGGGCACCGAGGCTCCCTGGCCTGTGGGTGCGGCCTGGGAGGACCCCCGGCTGGGTGCGGCCCCCACATGGCACTGTGAGACCCGGAGTGGCCTGGGCGGGCGGCCGCACCCCGGGCTGGGCGTGTGCCCCTCGGGGGCGTGGGCAGCCCCTCCGCGTCCTAGAGCTGCCCCTAGTGGGAGGCACAGCCATGCCGGGGGCTGGAGCAGGTCGGCCCGAGCGACCCCCTAACCGGGCCTCTCCAGAGGAGGGGGCAGCCGGGGACCACTCGGGGCTGCAGACCTGCGGGGCCGCAAACCTGCATCTTGGGGCCCAGCACGGCCCCCCACAGCCCGCATGGTCTGGAAGGGAGGGGCGGGAAGAGGGAGCAGACACAGAGTGGGCGGGGCCTGGGGTGCTCAGGTCTGCAGACCCCGGAGGGGGAGGGGCAGTGGGGACTCTGGGGGTGGGGGAGGCTGGGGGTGGAGGCGGTGAGGGTGTGGCCCTGCCCCCCCCCAGAACGTGTGCCACACTCTCTGGTGCTCTGTGGGGACCACCTGTCACTCCAAGCTGGACGCAGCCGTGGACGGCACCAAGTGTGGGGAGAGCAAGGTAGGCACGCCCCAGCCCCAGCCTCGGCGGGGGTGGTGGGGGTGGGTGGGGCATGGGGGGGATGGGGGAGGCCAGACCTCCTGCCATGTCTGTGCCTGGGTCGGGGGTCGGCCTGGCCTTGCCTGAGCCCGCCGCGGCCTGAGCCCCCACCTGGGAAACGGAGGCCCTGGGGCGAGGCCCGGTCCACTATTCCCCAGGGAGTCTCCACCCGAAGCCAAGTGGGGCTCCACTTCCTTCCCTGCCCAGCTCCCCCAAGCGGCCGGGCTCTCGGGCATCGTGAGGGGGCCTCTCTCACACCCTCGTTCCTTCTGCTCTGTGCCGTCCTGCACACCTCGCTCTCACTAGGGTGAGGGTGACTGACGGGCTTGGGGCCCCCCCACCTGTCCCGGCAGTGGTGCCTCAGTGGAGAGTGTGTGCCCGTGGGCTTCCGGCCCGTGGACGGGGGCTGGTCCGGCTGGAGCGCCTGGTCCACCTGCTCGCGGAGCTGCGGCGTGGGGGTGCAGAGCGCGGAGCGGCAGTGCACGCAGCCCGCGTGAGTGCGGCCGGGCGGTGGGGCCAGGGACCCAGTTGCACGGGGCTTGCTCTGCCCCCGACCCAGCCCTGAGAAGCCTCCAGGCCTCCTTCCGTCACTTCCGGAATGTTCCGGAGGTTGACAGGTCCCATTGCAGAGAGGCGAACACTGAGGCCCAGACACCAGAGAGACCCCGGGGGCCGCAGCACAGAGCAGCAGCCCCGAGATGGATCTGGGTCCACCCTCTCTGCACCCCTGGGGCCGGGCCCTCCACCCTCCTCTGGGCCTCCGTTTTGTTCTTTTTTGAAACAGTCTCACTTTGTTGCCCGGGCTAGAGTGAGTGCCGTGGCGTCAGCCTAGCTCACGGCAACCTCAGACTCCTGGGCTCAAGCGATCCTCCTGCCTCAGCCTCCCGGGTAGCTGGGACTACAGGCATGCGCCACCATGCCCGGCTGATTTTTTCTATATATATTAGTTGGCCAATTAATTTATTTCTATTTATAGTAGAGACGGGGTCTCGCTCTTGCTCAGGCTGGTTTCCAACTCCTGACCTTGAGCGATCCGCCCACCTCGGCCTCCCAGAGTGCTGGGATGACAGGCGTGAGCCGCCGCGCCCGGTCCCCACAGTGATTCTCACTCCATCCTGCCCCCGACAGGCTCCGACCTGCTCCGGGTCCTCGCTGAGAGACTCCGGTTTCCGCGCTCTTTGTCTTTCTCCTCTGCGCCCCATAATGTGCCCGCAAAGCCTTGCGGTTTGCAAGCAAGCAGCAACAGAAGCTGGACGTGCCCGTTGTCCTCATAGCCCAGTGTCTTACACCGGGAGCTGCCCCGGGAGCCGGGCTGAGGACCCGAGGGCTCCGTGGAACGCTGGGTCTCGGGGCCGGGGACTCAGAGCAGCCCCCCGGCCAGTGCCCGTCACGTCCCCTGCCCGTGCCCGATCTCAGCTTCCCCCTGCCTAAGCAGTCCCAGCCCCATTTTATAAAAGATGAGGAAACTGAGGCCCAGAGGGTGGCCAAAGACTCGCCCGGGGTCACACAGAAAGGGGGCAGAGCCCCGACTTTCTGCCATCCTGTCCCACAGGTCCTTACCGTGTCTCCCCGAAAACAAGACAGGGTCTTCTATTTATTTTCCCTCGAGAACACACCCTAGGGCTTATTTTCGGGGGATGTGTTATCTTCCCCTCAAAGCCTCAGCTCGCAGCACGCACAGGACGGCCGGGACCCGACAGGGGGAGCCGACCTTGCTGGTGGGGCTGCCCGCACCTTTCCGGTCACCTCTGGGGCAGCAGCTGTCACGACGGGGCGGATGAGAAGGGCTGCTCGTGTTCTGTCCCGCTCCGCGACGACACGCACGGGTTGTGCAGACGCTGCGCAGCCGCGCCCGCCACTAGGGCTGATTTTTGGGGTGGGGCTTCTATGGCGCACGTGCTTAGACATCCTGCCAGGGCTTGTTTTATGGGCAGGGCTTGTTTTCGGGGAACACAGTAGGAACGAACGGGGAGAGTGCCTGGGCCCGGGGTGGGCAGACCGGCAGTGGGGCAGGGTCTCCGGGGCCGAGCGGGGAGGAGGCCACGCTCACCGCCCGCCCGCCCCCACAGGCCCCGACACAAGGGCAGGTTCTGCGTGGGCCAGCGCAAGCGCGTGCGCCTGTGCCACCCGCAGGCCTGCCCCGCCGGCCAGCCCTCCTTCCGCCAGGTGCAGTGCAGCCGCTTTGACGCCGTGCTCTACAAGGGCCGGCTGCACACCTGGGTGCCCGTGGTCAGCGACGGTGAGTCCCGCCCACGCCGCCGGGGACGCCGAGGCCGGGGCGAGGGAGGGGCGAGCGGCCGTTCCCGCCGTCCAGGCCAGCCCTGCAGGAGCTGCCGGCCGGCGCGTGTCGCGGGGCCTTCCGGAAGGCGGCGTGGCCCCTGCCCTGGCTGTCCCTGACGGCTCCCGCCCCGGCCACAGAGAACCCCTGTGAGCTGCACTGCCGGCCCGCCAAGGAGCACTTCGCCGAGAAGCTGCGGGACGCCGTGGTGGACGGCACCCCCTGCTACCAGGGCCGGGCCAGCCGGGACATCTGCATCAACGGCATCTGCAAGGTGCGCCCTGCGGGGACGGCCCCACCGGGCTCCCAGCTCCTGCCCGCTCGCCCTCCCAGGCGAGGCCCCCACTCCGCTCCTGGCACTGGGACCCCAGCCAGGCCCACACCGGGCTCTGCCCGCGCCCCGCCGGCCGGCCCAGCTTCTCCCCGCAGGAGCCCGCAGTGGGGCAGGGGCTACGCCTGCGCCTCGTGTGTGCTCACAGCACGCTCTGAAGGGGTGCTCTCCCTGTGTCGCCTTTGGGGAAACTGAGGCTCAGAGAGGTGTAAAAGTTCACTGGGGTCAGAGGGTACCGCCGTGGCAGGGCAGGGCCCAGAGTGAGGCCTGACTCCTGCTGAGAGATTCTCCTCGCACCTGCAGGGCCCTGAGGCTAGGGCAGAGGCTGGGCACAGAGGCTGGGGCAGAGGCTAGGGCAGAAGCCGGGCCCTGAGGCTGGGTGCAGAGGCTGGGCCCTGAGGCTGGGTGTAGAGGCTGGGCCCCGAGGCTGGCAGTGCAGAGGCTGGGGCAGAGGCCTGGGCAGAGGCTGGGCCCCGAGGCTGGGGCAGAGGCTGGGTGCAGAGGCTGGGCCCCGAGGCTGGGGCAGAGGCTGGGGCAGAGGCTGGGTGCAGAGGCTGGGCCCCGAGGCTGGGGCAGAGGCTGGGTGCAGAGGCTGGGCCCCGAGGCTGGGGCAGAGGCTGGGTGCAGAGGCTGGGCCCCGAGGCTGGGGCAGAGGCCGGGGCCGAGGCAGGCAGCGCACACAGCGGCCCCCTCGTTGCAGAGCGTGGGCTGTGACTTGGAGATCGACTCGGGCGCCGAGGAGGATCGCTGTGGTGTGTGCCGGGGTAATGGCTCCACCTGCCACACCGTGAGCGGGACCTTCGAGGAGGCCGAGGGCCTGGGTAGGGACGGGGTTGTGGGTAGGGACGGGGCCCTGGGTAGGGACGGGGCCGTGGGTAGCGACGGGGCCCTGGGTAGGGACGGGGCCCTGGGTAGGGACGGGGCCCTGGGTAGGGACGGGGCCGTGGTAGGGACGGGGCCCTGGGTAGGGACGGGGGCCCTGGGTAGGGACGGGGCCGTGGGTAGGGACGGGGCCGTGGGTAGGGACGGGGCCCTGGGTAGGGACGGGGCCGTGGGTAGGGAGGGGGCCGTGGGTAGGGACGGGGCCGTGGGTAGGGACGGGGCCGTGGGTAGGGACGGGGCCGTGGGTAGGGACGGGGCCGTGGGTAGGGAGGGGGCCGTGGGTAGGGACGGGGCCGTGGGTAGGGACGGGGCCGTGGGTAGGGACGGGGCCCTGGGTAGGGAGGGGGCCGTGGGTAGGGACGGGGGTCGTGGGTAGGGAGGGGGCCGTGGGTAGGGAGGGGGGCCCTGGGTAGGGAGGGGGCTGTGGGTAGGGACGGGGGTCGTGGGTAGGGAGGGGGCTGTGGGTAGCGAGGGGGCCGTGGGTAAGGACGGGGGTCGTGGGTAGGGAGGGGGCCCTGGGTAGGGACGGGGGTCGTGGGTAGGGACGGGGCCCTGGGTAGGGACGGGGCCGTGGGTAGGGAGGGGGCCGTGGGTAGGGACGGGGCCGTGGGTAGGGACGGGGGCCGTGGGTAGGGAGGGGGCCGTGGGGGTGCCACACCCCCTCCCCCGTCCCTGGAGCCCCCACACCCACGGGGCCAGAGCCACAGGCCCCAGGGCGGGACTCGGGAGCCTCGTGAGGTGGTGGCCCTGCCCTTGGGGCTCCGATCCCCGGCTCCGGTGGGGGCTTCGGCACCTGCAGGGCGGGTGGGGACAGCAGCGGACGGGGCAGCCAGCCCGGTGCCCGGCACGGCTGAGCCCCCGTGCCAACAGGGTACGTGGACGTGGGGCTGATCCCGGCCGGCGCGAGGGAGATCCGCATCGAGGAGGTGGCGGAGGCCGCCAACTTCCTGGCGCTGCGCAGCGAGGACCCCGAGAAGTACTTCCTCAACGGGGGCTGGATCATCCAGTGGAGCGGGGACTACGCTGTGGCCGGGGCCACCTTCACCTACGCGCGCACTGGCCACTGGGAGAACCTCACGTCGCCCGGCCCCACCAGCGAGCCCATCTGGATCCAGGTGCCACCCCGGCCAGGCGGGGAGCCCTGGGACCTCTGCCTCGGTTTCCCCATCTGTAAATGCCCCGTGGTGCAGCCCCAGTTACCTGTGGGCAGGACTGGGCCAGCAAGTGGGGACTCCTAGGGTCTCTGCCTCAGTTTCCCCATGTCTAAATGGCCCCATGGTGCAGCCTTAGTACGCTGCGGGCAGGACTGGGTGGGTAGGTGGGGAGCCCTGGGGCCTCTGCCTCAGTTTCCCCATCGGTAAATGGCCCATGATGCAGCCCCAGTTCCCTGTGGGCAGGACTGGGTGGGCAGGTGGGGAGCCCTAGGGCCTCTGCCTCAGTTTCCCCATCTCTAAATGCCCTATGGTGCAGCCCCAGCACCCTGCGGGCAGGACAGGGCAGGTGGGCAGGGAGGGACCCTCGCGCTCACGGCCCCACCTGCCTGCCAGCTGCTGTTCCAGGAGAGCAACCCCGGGGTGCGCTACGAGTACACCATCCAGAGGGAGGCCCACAGCGGCGGCCAGGCCAGGCCGCCCGAGTTCTCCTGGCACCACGGGCCCTGGACCCCGTGCACGGTCACCTGCGGCACAGGTGAGACGAGGGGCGGGCATGGTGCACGGTCACCTGCGGCACAGGTGAGACGAGGGGCGGGCCCGTGCACGGTCACCTGCGGCACAGGTGAGACGAGGGGCGGGCATGGTGCACGGTCACCTGCGGCACAGGTGAGACGAGGGGCGGGCCCGTGCACGGTCACCTGCGGCACAGGTGAGACGAGGGGCGGGCATGGTGCACGGTCACCTGCAGCACAGGTGAGACGAGGGGCGGGCCCGTGCACGGTCACCCGCGGCACAGGTGAGACGAGGGGCGGGCCCGTGCACAGTCACCTGCGGCACAGGTGAGACGAGGGGCGGGCATGGTGCACGGTCACCTGCGGCACAAGTGAGACGAGGGGCGGGCATGGTGCACAGTCACCTGTGGCACAGGTGAGACGGGGGGCGGGCCCGTGCACGGTCACCTGCGGCACAGGTGAGACAAGGGGCGGGGACTCTGCTCGTTTGCTGGGCCGCCTCGGTTTGGAACGCAGCGTCTCTGAGCCTCAGGCCCCATCTGTAAAAGGGGCCAGCGATGGTCCCGCCTCAGGCCGTGGGGAGGGTGGATGCGGGCAGGTGCGGGGCGGCCACCTGGCGAGGGCCCCGTCCCCGCTGCCCAGGGCGGCACCAGCACCTGCACCTGTCCTGCGTCCCCACGCAGCGCCTGTGGGCCTCGAGGCTGCATCTGCTCCGCACCGGACGGACGCCTGGCGTCCCCAAGCCTTAGCTGAGGCTCCTCCAGCCTGAGGGGGCCGGAGCCTGCGTCCCCCCCGCGGTGGCCCCGGGAGAGGCTCCCTTGGGAGGACGAGGAGGAGGAGGAGGAGGGGGGATGCTGGCAGGGCTGCCCCACCTGGCTGGGGACTCCGCCGGTGGCCCTCCCCGCACTGGCTTATGTCCTTGAACATTTGGGACAAGCGAGGCAGTGTGACTGATTGTCCTCCCTCCCCCAGTGCCCCTGGCCTCCCGGGACCTGGGTCCCCTCTGTCCCCCGATCAGTCCCCCTGTTCCTGGGTCTCCCCCTCCTATGACAAAAGCAAACTTGCGGCCGGGCGCGGTGGCTCACCCCTGTCATCCCAGCACTCTGGGAGGCCGAGGCGGGAGGATCGCTCAAGGTCAGGAGTTTGAAACCAGCCTGAGCGAGAGTGAGACCCCGTCTCTACTATAAATAGAAAGAAATTAATTGGACAACTAAAAACATATATAGAAAAAATGAGCCGGGCGTGGTGGCGCATGCCTGTAGTCCCAGCTACTCGGGAGGCTGAGGCAGGAGGATTGCTTGAACCCAGGAGATTGAGGTTGCTGTGAGCGAGGCTGACGCCACGGCACTCACTCTAGCCTGGGCAACACAGTGAGACTTTTGTCTCAAAAAAAAGAAAAAACAGCAAGCTTGCCCACTAGAACTCGGCAGAAATCTTCAGCAGCCGCCAAACCAATCCGTGCTACACGAGTGTCTCTAAATTCACAAACGTCAAAACTGACAAGTGTGCTGGGCCCGCCGCCCCTTCCGGGGACTGTCCTTCCGCAGGCTGGCTGCTTGGCAGGCGGCCACCCGGGAACGTGCTCGGAGGCGGGAGCAGGTGGCAGGCAGTAGGTCCTGCGTGGCGTCCAGGCTGGGGGACAGGCGCAGCACCCGTGGACCCGGCCTCCCCCCACCCCCCGCTGCCGTGTCAGCCCTCCCTGCTGCTGGGCGCCCGCCCCGGCCTGTGCCATGTTCCAGCGGGAGCAGGGAGAAGGGACGGGGCTGGCGCCGGGGCTGTGGGGCTGTGGGGCTCCAGGGGACGCCCCGCCGGGCGGTGAGCCGCTTCTCCGGGCTTCCTGTGAGCCTGCTGGGAGGGCCGCAGCCGCATGCACCGAGGTCTGCATGCACACGCATGACCACGTGTAGTGTCACACCACGGCTTGGAGGCTGTGCTAGGGCTGCTCCCATTTCACAGATGAGGACACTGAGGTTCGGAGAGGCCGTCCGAGCTGCACAGGCCTCGGCGGGAAGCAGTGGGGTGGCTGCGTGCAGCCCACTGACCCTCCACCCCCCCCAGGCATACTGGAGGGGGTTGGGCTGGGAGGATGGCCGGGGGAGGGGAGGCCGGCCTTGATCCTGGCAAGGCGTGGGCCCTGTTCTGGAGCGTTCCGGGCAGAGGGCTGTCTGCACGCGGGCAGGTGGGCAGTGGGCGTCTGGGTGCCGTGTCTGCAGGCGTGCAGCGGCAGAGCGTGTACTGCGCGGAGCGGCAGGCGGGGCCCGTGGACGAGGAGCACTGCGACCCCGTGGGCCGGCCCGACGACCGCCAGCGCAGGTGCAGCGAGGAGCCCTGCCCGGCCAGGTGAGACACCTGGGCACGGCCCCCCAGCCGGGCATCCTGGGTCTGCTGCAGGCCCCGGAGGAGCCGGGGAGCCGGCTTTGGCCTCCATCCCCGAGGCCGAGTGCCCAGCCTGGAGCGCCCAGGCAGCGGGACCAGGTGAGACACCTGGCCGCTGCCCTCTGGGTCCTGGATGTTGAAATGGGGCTCGGCAGCTCCGGGTCTTGCCAGGTGCCTTGGGGCGAGGGAGGGTCGGGGCTGTGCTGTGTCACCGGCTTCTTCAGCTTCGGGGGCAGGACCCCGACTCTGCCTGAACCCTGAGGGCCCGCCCCCCCCCCCCCCGCTGTGCGCCTGTCGGCGCCACCTGTCTGACGCACCTGCGTGCCCCTTGCCAGGTGGTGGGCCGGTGAGTGGCAGCCCTGCTCCCGGTCCTGCGGGCCGCAGGGCGTCTCCCGCCGGGCCGTGCTCTGCGTCCGCAGCGTGGGGCTGGACGAGCAGAGCGCCCTGGGCCCGCCCGCCTGCGAGCACCTCCCCCGGCCGCCCGCCGAAGCCCCCTGCAACCGCCAGGTCCCCTGTCCGGCCACCTGGGCCGTGGGGAACTGGTCCCAGGTGAGCGTCGGGGTGAGAGGGTGGGCAGCGGCCTCTGCGGGGTTCCGACTGCCTGTTCCCGGGTGGGGGGGCCCTGGGGCGGGTGGTCCCAGGGTCCCGCCCCCGCCCCAAATCCTCCGGGATTGGGGAGGTGCTGGCACGCGTGGCCACGGGCCGTGGCCTGGAGTCAGGCAGGGCTGGCGAGGGCTGGCTGCTGTCACGGGGGCGGGGGCGGGGGGCGGGGGGCGGGTCCCCGCCTGGCCTCGCAGCCCCCCAGACCCTCCCGGTCTGACCCCAACCCCTGACCCCTGACTCCCACCCCCCTAGTGCTCGGCGACGTGCGGGGCGGGCGCTCAGCACCGCGTTGTACTTTGCACCAATGACACTGGCCTCCCCTGCGAGGAGGCCCGGCGGCCGGCAAGCGAGGCCCCCTGCGCCCTGCCCGCCTGCCCGCGGCCCCCCAGTGCGCTGGGCCCCGAGGGCTCAGGCAGCGGCTCCTCCAGCCACGAGCTCTTCAACGAGGTCGACTTCGTCCCCCGCCACCCGGCCCCGCGCCCTGTGCCCCCCGAGACCCCCGAGCCGGCCGGCCTGGGCAACACCATCGAGGAGCAGGACCTGGAGCCCGGCCCGCCGGGGCCCGTGTTTGTGGACGACTTCTACTACGACTACAACTTCATCAACTTCCACGAGGACCTGTCCTACGACCCCTTCGCGGAGCCTGATCCCGTCCTGGCGGGGACAGGGCCTTGGGCGCCCCCACCCCAGGGCAGCCCCACAGAGCCCGCCACAGAACCCGCCACGGAGCCCCCCACGGAACCTGCCACAGAACCCCCCACAGAACCCGCCACGGAATCCCCCACAGAACCCCCCATGGAGCCCCCCACGGAACCTGCCATGGAGCCCCCCACGGAACCTGCCATGGAGCCCCCCACGGACACCCCCATGCTGGCCACGTGGCCCCCCACGGCTGGGGAGGAAGGAGGGCCTCGATCTGGGGCCCCGGGCCCTGGGCTCAGCCGGGCTGTCCCAGCCCTGCCCCCACCCTCGGAGCAGACCCCCCGGACCCCCTTGACCAACTTCTTGTCTGAGGAAAATGTCCCCCCTGTGGGGGCCCCGGGCCCTGGGCCCCCCAGCCTGCCCTGGCCACTGACTCCCGTCCACGGTGTGGCCATGCCTGCTGCCCCGGGGGGCCCAGACGAGCTCCCGGTGGGGGAGGACGGGACCAATGAGGTTTCCCAGGACGACAGCATGGGGCCTGTGGGCCTCGGTGTGTACCCCCCGCCCCTGAGGCTGAGCCCTGCACGGCCCCCTCTGCCCCCTGGGGGCCCCACCCCCTCCTCTCCTGGTGCCGCGGTGCTGGAGCCGTGGACAGAGAGGGGAGACGGGTCCCTGGAGCCGGGGACCCCCCCCACCCCACCCTCGGGCCTGGGCTCGGGGGACCTGCAGACTCTGGCCACACCGGGGCGCTTCCCGTGGACTGGCCCGGGGCCCGTGTCCTGGGCGACTGCCCTGAGCCCAGGACCCTGGGGCCAGCCTGAGTCCCCCGAGGCCACACCGGCCCAGGACAGCCCCACCCACCGCAGCGGAGCCGCCGGGGCCCTGCCCCTCGCCCCCCGCCTGGCCCCGGAGGGGGTCCCCGTGGACCTGCCGGCCGCAGGGAACGCCAGCTGGCAAGTGGGGGCCTGGAGTGAGGCAAGTGGTGCCGCTGGGGGGGCTGGGAGCTTCCGCAGGACCCCGGTAACTCGGTTTCCCCATCTGAAAATGTGCAGAGCAGGACAGAGCCTGTGCATCCATCTGTCTCCCGGGGTGGGGACTGGTTCCCGAGGCGCATGTAGGCCCCGTGAGGGCAGGAACAGGGCCCCAGCTCAGCCACACGGCCTGCTGTGGGACCCTGGGCCAGTCTGCCTGTCGGGCCTCAGTTTCCCCTCTGAGTCGTGGGCGCGTGGTGCCGGGGCCACTCCTGGACAGCTCAGGGGGCTTCACAGAAGGGACGGTACGGCAGGCACACATGGGGCCCCTGGGGGACGTCCTTCCCGCCCCCGGGCCTGCACGCCCCCAACGGGCCCCTCAGATGGGTGCGTGAGCGGGCGGGCGTGCAGGGTGAGCTGGCCTGTGCCCCCCCCAGTGTCCCCCCCCATCCCCAGCGTGTCTCTGGGAGAAGCCAGTTCCTCCGTTCACATCCCTGGTTTGGGGGTGGTGGGCAGGCCGAGCCCCCGGGCCACCCGGCAGTTCACTGCTGGGACCCGAAGCCAGACTCCTCCCCGAGTGACTGGGAGCATGGGGAGCCAGGACGGCCGGGCGGGGGAGTGACCGGGAGCACGGGGAGTCAGGACGGCCGGGCGGGGCAATGACCGGGAGCACGGGGAGCCAGGACAGCCGGGCGGGGGAGTGACAGGGAGCGCGGGGAGTCAGGACGGCCGGGTGGGGGCGGGGCTGCAGACCCCCACGCGCTCACGTCCCCGAGCAGGGACGCTGGCTGCTGGGGTTCGACCCTCCTCGTCCTCGGTGTGCTTGTGCGGTGGCGGAGGGTCCTCTGGCAGCCAGGGACACCGAGGCTGGGGAGGGTCCCTGGCTGGGCGGCGGGTGGCTGGGGGGGACCTGCGCGGCCCTCACGGGCTCCTCCCCGCAGTGCTCCACCACCTGCGGCCTGGGCGCCGAGTGGAGGCCGGTGCGCTGCAGCTCCGGCCGCGAGGAGGACTGCGCCCCTGCCAGCCGGCCCCAGCCCGCCCGCCGCTGCCACCTGCGGCCCTGCGCGGCCTGGCACGCGGGCAACTGGAGCAAGGTGCGTGGGGACGGCGGGGCGGGGATGCGGGCGACTGGAGCAAGGTGCGCGGGACGGGGGAGGGATGCGGGCGACTGGAGCAGGTGCGCGGGGACGGCGGGCGGCGGGGATGAGGGCGACTGGAGCAGGTGCGTGGGGACGGTGGGGGGGAGGAGGGCGACTGGAGCAGGTGCGTGGGGACGGTGGGGGGGAGGAGGGCGACTGGAGCAGGGTGCGTGGGGACGGTGGGGGGGAGGAGGGCGACTGGAGCAGGTGCGTGGGGACGGTGGGGGGGAGGAGGGCGACTGGAGCAGGGTGCGTGGGGACGGTGGGGGGGAGGAGGGCGACTGGAGCAGGTGCGTGGGGACGGTGGGGGGGAGGAGGGCGACTGGAGCAGGTGCGTGGGGACGGTGGGGGGGAGGAGGGCGACTGGAGCAGGTGCGTGGGGACGGTGGGGGGGAGGAGGGTGACTGGAGCAGGTGCGTGGGGACGGTGGGGGGAGGAGGGCGATTGGAGCAGGTGCGTGGGGACGGTGGGGGGGAGGAGGGCGACTGGAGCAGGTGTGTGGGGACGGTGGGGGGGAGGAGGGTGACTGGAGCAGGTGCGTGGGGACGGTGGGGGGGAGGAGGGCGACTGGAGCAGGGTGCGTGGGGACGGTGGGGGGGAGGAGGGCGACTGGAGCAGGTGCGTGGGGACGGTGGGGGGGAGGAGGGTGACTGGAGCAGGTGCGTGGGGACGGTGGGGGGGAGGAGGGCGACTGGAGCAGGTGCGTGGGGACGGTGGGGGGGAGGAGGGTGACTGGAGCAGGTGCGTGGGGACTGTGGGGGGGAGGAGGGCGACTGGAGCAGGTGCGTGGGGACGGTGGGGGGGAGGAGGGCGACTGGAGCAGGTGCGTGGGGACGGTGGGGGGGAGGAGGGCGACTGGAGCAGGGTGCGTGGGGACGGTGGGGGGGAGGAGGGCGATTGGAGCAGGGTGCGTGGGGACGGTGGGGGAGGAGGGCGACTGGAGCAGGTGCGTGGGGACGGTGGGGGAGGAGGGCGACTGGAGCAGGGTGCGTGGGGACGGTGGGGGGGAGGAGGGCGACTGGAGCAGGTGCGTGGGGACGGTGGGGGAGGAGGGCGACTGGAGCAGGTGCGTGGGGGTGGGGAGGCGCTGGGAGAGTTTGCGCGCGGTCCCTCCTCTCGGGAATCGCGTCTGCGTGGCCGCGTCCTCCGCCCTTCGCTCTGGCCGTCCTCCCGCTGCCCCTGGCTCCTCTTCCTCCACCTGCCGCCCGCCCGCCCGCCCGCCCCTCCCGGGGCTCTGCAGGGATGCGCCCTGGTGGGCGGGGGTGGGGCGGGATGCCTGCGCCCCGGGCCACGCGCGTGACGTGCACTCGCTCGGGGCGCCCCGCGGCCCAGTGCTCCCGCAGCTGCGGCGGAGGCTCCTCGGTGCGGGAGGTGCAGTGCGTGGACGCCCGCGACCTGCGGCCGCTGCGGCCCTTCCACTGCAGGCCGGGGCCCCCCAAGCCTCCTGGCCAGCGGCCCTGCGGCACCCGGCCCTGCCTCGGCTGGTACACCTCGTCCTGGAGGGAGGTGAGCCTGGGGTCCGGCGGGGCGGGGACGCCTCGCACTGGCCGCGCCTGACCCCTGCGCGCCCCGCCAGTGCTCCGAGGCCTGCGGCGGCGGCGAGCAGCAGCGCCTGGTGACCTGCCCAGAGCCGGGGCTGTGCGTGGAGGCGCTGAGGCCCCACAGCACGCGGCCCTGCAACACCCAGCCCTGCACCCAGTGGGTGGTGGGGCCCTGGGGCCAGGTGAGCGGGCTGGTGGGCGGGCACAGGTGCTGGGGGGCGCCCGGTCAGGTCGTGGTCCGAGGGAGGAGGACTTGCAGAGGGTGGCCCCGCGCCGGCCCCGGGTGTCACGATGACCGGTCGAGGTCGGGAACGGAGCAGAGTGGCGTGTGCTGTGACCAACCGGGCGGCCGAGGAGGGGCTGGGGTGACACCTGAGGGTGACTCGTGAGGGCGGGACAGGGACAGAGGGCTCGGCAAGGGCAGGGTGCCCAGAAGCGGGTGGTGGGCAGGACACCCTCCCGCCAGGCCTGCGGGGCCCAGAGGTTCGGGAGCCTCGGAGGGGGGCCCGGAGCCTTTGTGTCCTTGTCCCCGGCTGCCGAGGGACGCTGGGCAGGAGCTTGCCTCGCTGGGCCGCTGCCGCCCCGTCTGTAAAGTGGGACAGGTTGGGAGGGTCGCAGGAAGTACACACGTTGGCAGAGTAAACTTAATTTTAGAGATTTTATTTTATTATAATTTTTTAAATATTTAATTTAAACAATTTTTTTACTTTTTATTTTTTTTTTTATTTGCTAATCTTGAAGAATTAGGTCCACAAGAAGAAATTTTATTTTTCTTTTACATTTTTTGGAGACAGAGTCTCACTCTGTTGCCCCGGCTAGAGTGAGTGCCGTAGTGTCAGCCTCGCTCACAGCAACCTCAGACTCCTGGGCTCAAGCGATCCTCCTGCCTCAGCCTCCCTCTGGAGTAGCTGGGACTACAGGCGTGTGCCACCATGCCTGGCTAATTTTGTCTATATATATTAGTTGGCCAATTAATTTCTTTCTGTTTTTAGTAGAGACAGGGTCTCGCTCTTGCTCAGGCTGGTTTCGAACTCCTGACCTTGAGCAATCCGCCCACCTTGGCCTCCCTGAGTGCTGGGACTATAGGCGTGAGCCACCGCGCCCGGCCTTTTAGGGCTTTTAAAAAACCTCAGACCCCCAGCTGATAAGGACAGAAACTGTCCCCCGTCCTCTGCCTGTGCCCTGGGCCCTGAGGTGTCTTGTCCGAGCCTCTGCTAACTGGAGCCTCAGGGCCCATCCAGGCCTCCCAGGCACGTCCCGCGAGAGGGGCTCCTGGCCCGAGGGCCGCCCCTTTTCACGCCCTCCCCCTGTGGGAGCAGATGGGGGTCTGAGCACCAGGCGGGCCCTCGGGGGGCCAGGCCCAGGGTGGGGGAGGCCGGCCGGGTGCAGGTGCAGGTGCAGGTGCAGGTGCAGTGCAGCTTCCCGGGGTGGCGCCGCCTGGGAGGAGGCCAGTTCTCCACTCGGGCCGGCCGCTGGGACACCTCCCGCCCCTCTGCGCAGTGCTCAGCGCCCTGTGGCGGCGGCGTGGAGCGGCGCCTGGTCAAGTGCGTCAACACCCAGACGGGGCTGCCCGAGGAGGACGGCGGCCAGTGTGGCCACGAGGCGTGGCCCGAGAGCTCCCGGCCCTGCGGCTCCGAGGACTGTGAGCCGGCCGAGCCCCCACGTGAGTGCCCAGGCGGGGGCGGGGGGGGGGCGGGGGGGGGAAATGGGGAGTCGCCAGCACCCCGTGGCACCTCTGGCTCCACGTGTGGTCGGCTCAGGAGCCACGTGGCCACTGCTGAGGCCACGGGAGCCACGCTGAAGCTGGGGCTGTGTGGGATCCAGCATCCTGGAGTCCCAGCCTCCCGGGCGTCCTGCGGGCGGCTGCCTCCAGCCTCCCAGGAGTGGAGGGGGGGCCGTGGCCAGGTGCGGGGTCACGCTGGGCAGTCTGCTTCCGTTTGGGGTGCAGGGGTGTCCCGAGGCTGGGCCTGGACGAGACCCACCCCAGCCCGGCCGTCCCTCCCTGGCCGCAGGAGGGTGCGGGTGGACAGTGGGGCTGCAGGAAGGGGACTCCCTCCCGGGCCCTGCTCGTTCCCAGCTGCCAGGGCTTCCTGGCCAGCTGGGCTCTCCTGGCAGGGGGGGGGAGGCGGGGGGGCTGAGCCAGGAATGGCCTGGACGCCCCCCCCACTTCCTTCCTGCGGCCCAGCAGTGCTGCACAAGGACACGGCCCCGACACCCCTGGGCTCCCTCCCAGCCTCGTGGCCTTAGGCTCCTCTCCCTCCTACGGCCTCACTTCCTCACAGCGTCCTCCTACACAAGAAGGAGTCTGGGCGTGCAGGGCCCCTCCCCCATAGTACCGTTGTCCCTCATGGCACGGGCAGCCCCGCCAGCCTGGGCTCCCGCACTGCGTGCAGAGCCGTGGCTCTTCCGTGGCTCCCGTGCCCTGAGCTGTGTGCCCTGCGTGGGACCGAGCCCATGGCTGGCAAGGGGTGTCGGCGCCCTGGGATCTGCCCATCTGCCTTCTGTCCCTGAGACAGGCCTGGAGCGGCCACAGGCCGGCCCGGCACCTCTGGGCCTGGTGGAAATGCCCCACCCGCCCCACCTGCCCCACCTGCCCCACACGGCCCAGGTGGGCCCTGGCGCCACCAAGCTCGCCTTCAGGCTGGGCGGCCACAGGAGTCAGGCAGCTGTGGTCCC
This sequence comes from Microcebus murinus, assembly GCF_040939455.1. Lineage (NCBI taxonomy): Eukaryota > Metazoa > Chordata > Mammalia > Primates > Cheirogaleidae > Microcebus > Microcebus murinus. The sequence continues at coordinate 145,002 of NC_134110.1, read as the reverse complement.
CGGTGGGGACGGCCGGGCAGGACCCCAACCACGGGGCCAAACACAGGCCTGGCCAGGAGGCCCTGGGCCCCCCGGGTGGGCTGGGCTGCGGGAGGGCTGTGGGGGCCTCACAACTGCACCGTCCCTGGTTTCCGCCGCCGGCCAGTGGTCAGGGGCAGCCGGGAGGCATCTTGGACCGTGAGACCCTGGAATTCCCGGGATGCTCGGATGGTCCGAGCGCCGTGCGTGGGACACTGGGAGAGCCGGACTCCAGCGTGTGCGGTCACCGCTGCAGGCAGCCCACACGGCACGGCACGTCGCCGGCCCAGGGATCCCGCGGGGGGGGGGGGCCGGGCCGAGGTCTCGGGGGACTGATGCTGGCTGCGGATGTGCCGCTTGGCACTGCCACGGAGCGGGTGGAGGAGCCGCGTGCCCTCGCAGGGCCCAGGGGACGGCCCAGGGCAGGGGCTGCCCTGCCCCCCTGCGCCTCCCGAGGTCGGCGGGGTGAGTGGGCCGGGGTGGCAGCTGGGGGCTGTCAGCAGCGGCTCAGCACTGGGAGCCAGGCCAGGAGGCTGGCGGGAGGCCACATCCCAAAATAGCCACAGCCTGTGCCCCTCCCCGCCCTCCCCAGCAGGCCTGTGCCCCTCCCCGCCCTCCCCAGCAGGCCTGTGCCCCTCCCCGCCCCTCCCTGTCCCCTCCCCAGCAGGCCTGTGCCCCTCCCCACCCCTCCCTGCCCTCCCCCAGAAGGCCTGTGCCCCTCCCTGCCCTCCCCCAGCAGGCCTGTGCCCCTCCCTGTCCCCTCCCCAGCAGGCCTGTGCCCCTCCCTGCCCTCCCCCAGCAGGCCTGTGCCCCTCCCCGCCCCTCCCTGCCCCTCCCCAGCAGGCCTGTGCCCCTCCCCGCCCCTCCCTGTCCCCTCCCCAGCAGGCCTGTGCCCCTCCCTGTCCCTCCCCAGCAGGCCTGTGCCCCTCCCTGTCCCCTCCCCAGCAGGCCTGTGCCCCTCCCTGTCCCTCCCCAGCAGGCCTGTGCCCCTCCCTGTCCCCTCCCCAGCAGGCCTGTGCCCCTCCCTGTCCCTCCCCAGCAGGCCTGTGCCCCTCCCTGTCCCCTCCCCAGCAGGCCTGTGCCCCTCCCCGCCCCTCCCCAGCAGGCCTGTGCCCCTCCCCGCCCTCCCCAGCAGGCCTGTGCCCCTCCCTGTCCCCTCCCCAGCAGGCCTGTGCCCCTCCCTGTCCCCTCCCCAGCAGGCCTGTGCCCCTCCCCACCCCTCCCTGCCCCTCCCCAGCAGGCCTGTGCCCCTCCCCGCCCCTCCCTGCCCCTCCCCAGCAGGCCTGTGCCTTTCCCTGTCCCCTCCCTGGGCCCAGACAAGGCCCGCTCTCCAGGCTGCACTGCCCGGCTAGGAAGGGGCTGCCCTGGGAGACAGGGCCCTGCCTGGACTCTGCTTTGGTCTGTGACTAACTACAGCCTGCAGAGGCCTGACAGGACAGGTGTGCTGCGGCAGACGCAGGTGGCAGGGGTGGTGGTGGGTGGCAGGAGCAGGGTGGGTGGCAGGACAGGTGTGCTGGGGCAGACGCAGGTATGCTGCAGCAGATGCAGGTGGCAGGGGCGGTGGTGGGTAGCAGGACAGGTGCACTGGAGCAGATACAGGTGACAGGGGTGGTGGTGGGTGGCAGGACAGGTGCGCAGGAGCAGATACAGGTGGCAGGGGTGGTGGTGGGTGGCAGGACAGGTGCGCCGGGGCAGATGCAGGTGGCAGGGGCGGTGGTGGGTGGCAGGACAGGTGCGCCGGAGCAGATACAGGTGGCAGGGGTGGTGGTGGGTAGCAGGACAGGTGCACTGGAGCAGATGCAGGTGGCAGGGGTGGTGGTGGGTGGCAGGACAGGTGGGCTGGGGCAGATGCAGGTGGCAGGGGTGGTGGTGGGTGGCAGGACAGGTGCGCCGGAGCAGATACAGGTGGCAGGGGCGGTGGTGGGTGGCAGGACAGGTGCGCCGGGGCAGATACAGGTGGCAGGGGTGGTGGTGGGTGGCAGGACAGGTGCGCCGGGGCAGATGCAGGTGGCAGGGGTGGTGGTGGGTGGCAGGACAGGTGCGCCGGGGCAGATGCAGGTGGCAGGGGCGGTGGTGGGTGGCAGGACAGGTGCGCGGGAGCAGATGCAGCGGGCAGGGGTGGGGTCTCTGGGCCTTGTCTCTGGAAGCCCAGCCGTGTGGCTGTCCGGGGTCCTGAGGTCGGCCGAGGGCAGGTGGGCAGGGTTGCAACCCCAGGTAGGGGACGTTCCCTCCGCCCTCTGCCCCGGGGCTGCCGAGGCCTCCCTGAGGCTGTGGGGGAGGGGACCGGGTTTGCAGCCCTGACCCCGGCCTTGCCCTGCCCAGGCTGTGAGCACGACCACCTGTCCTTCCGCTTCTGCGAGACACTGCGCCTGCTGGGCCGCTGCCAGCTGCCCACCGTCCGCGCCCAGTGCTGCCGCTCCTGCCCCCCGCCCGGCCACGGCGCCCCCTCCCGCAGCCACCAGCGAGAGGCCCGGCGCTGACTGGGCCCGGCCCATGCCGGGTGCAGACCGTCCGACCGACCAACAGCAGACCTCAGCGACCGCCCGCCCGCCCCGCGCCCTGATGGTGCTAACCCCCCCTCCCCGCCCCCCAAAGGTATTTTTTTATTCCGACAGTTTGTATAACGTGTGTTACTATTTACATAAACGAGAATCTGCCTTCCCAAGCTCGGCTCGGCCTCATCTCGGATTTGGGGAATCTCGAGTCAGAACCTCCCCGGACCCCTACCTGGAACGCCGTGGCCGACGGCAGCCTGTCCGCTCTCGTCTGGGGCCGGTCGGCCGGGGAGACGGCAGCGGAGTAACCGTGGGAGACGGCGTCGTGTGGGCACGGAAGCCAGGCCAGGCGGCTTCCCGGGAGGCCTGTGCAGAGGGTAGGACGGTGGGGCGGGGCCTGGCGTGGCCCTCACCACTGTGGCCCCTGCCCACGCTCCTGCCGCCCCGACTTGCTCGGTGCCCCTGCCAGCCCTGCCCTGGGCCCCATGCCGAGATCCTTGCAAACCCGTGTCACAGGGATTGGGTGAGCCACACGCACCCCCACGCCATCCTGTCACTCGCGGGACGGCCCCCCACAGTGACGGGGCCCGTGGGCCTCCGTGGCCGTCTGCGGCGCCAGCTCCTCTGCGCACCAAGCTGGAGGGGCAGGAGCCGGTGGCCGGTGTCCCGCTGTGTCGTCTCCCCCTGCTCAGAGACGGGCCGGGTGCGGTGACTCAGGGTGGCCCCTTCCCCCTGCCACCCCCAGGCGCCAGGCCCCTGCCACGCTGACCTGTGGTCCAAGCCAGGTGGCACCCGCCCACCCACAGCCCTTTCCTGCCCGCAAACGCCAGTCCCAGGAAGCCAGACAGGGGCAATGGACACGAAGGTGCTTTGAGGAGGGCACGGTGAGGGGTGCGGCTGCTCCCCCAGGCCAGGCCCATCCCCTCTGGTGAGCCGTGGGTGCAGCAGCCCCTGTGCTCCCTTTCCTGAGCCACCCGCCCAGAAGGTGTCCCGTTTGCTCCCGTTGTCCACGTGGGGGACACTGAGGGTCACAGAGGCCCCTGCACGCCTCTCACACTGTTCTCCGCGAAGCAATCCACAGTGGAAACGAGAAGGGCCTGGGGCCACGCACGGGCAGCGAGAGGCCACGTGGGGCCGGGCTGGGGTGGGGGACACGAAAGCCACTCCTGGGGACCGCGGCCAGGACTCGGCGTCGGAGGCCGAGCCCGTCCGAGGTGTCTCCTGGACCTGGAAGAGACAGGCACGGTGGGTGCAGGGCTCGCGCCTCTCCGAGTGCCCACATGCCCGTTTCCAGGCGAGAGCCCACGGCTCCGGGAGGAATGCCACCGGCCAGGGCGCGAGCCCTGGAGACGCAGCCCGGCCCTGGCACAAGCCCGTCTCCGTTCCCCGCTCCGGCCGCCCTCGGGCTGCCCACCTGGAGGCCAGGGCCTGCGAGGGCCTCGGTGGCCCGTGCAGCGGGCAGCCGGCCGAGGCCACACGGGAGCGAGTCACCGGGCCTACGTGAGTCCAAGCGCCAGCCGCTTCCTGTCTGTGTTTGTGCAGCCTCCGGCCCGGGACCCAGGCGCTGAGTAACGGCCTCGGGCCTTCCTTGGAACCGGCCTCGGTGGCAACCCTGGAAGAGGCAGGGCCTGTCACGTGCCCTGACACACGCCGGCGCAGTGGCCGAGCCCGGGTCCCCGTGCCAGCTCTGCCCCTGCCGCTGTGCTGCGTGACCTCGGGAGCCCGAGCCACCAGGCCCCGGCCCATCCTGGCTGGGAATCCCGGCCGCAGCCGCCCCCGCCCCGCTGCGGGAGGACATTGGGTCTTAATCATCCGTGTTTTTTCCAGGGGTGGCCGGGGGTGTCCCCAGGGGCAGCTGGGCCTGAGCCGTCAGCCCAGGCGGGAGACAAACAGGCTGTGACTCAGGCACGGCTGGCGGGAGGTGCCTGTTCCCGGCAGGGGTTGCTCCAGACGCGCGTCTGCGGTTTGGCTCTGCCACTGGTCCCCAGCCCTCACCTGCGCTTGGCCACGGCCTCCCAGGGCTGCCGCTGCTGACAATGCATCCTGCCCCCTGCCCCGGCGTGCACCCGCGCAGGGACACCCAGAGACTGGAGGTCAGAGGGCACCCCCAAAGCCCTGCCCCCCAGGCCCTCACGTGAGCCCCACCCAGTGACTGTAACTGCACTTCGAGGCTGAATATTATACAAATTAGTAGTTTATTTCTTCCTTTAGTATTACAATTCCAAAACTATACCGGAAGACCGGTCAGCAAGGAAGCTGCTGTGGGGCAGGACAGAGTCACCTGGCAGCCCCTCCCCACATCCTCCAGCGCCTGGCAGGACACTCGGCACGCCCGGCCCGCGTCCAGCGTCCCCCGGTGAGGCCGTCCCGGCAGGCCCGGCTGCCCAGAAGCTCGGGGACACGCAGGAGACAGCACCACAGAGCAGGGCGGGGCTTGTGGGACAACATGACATTCAGTTAAAACCCACCGGGTATGCGTCTGAAGTACTTCCTGTGTCAACACGAGGTCGCTGAACCAGAGTGCCCCCGGCAGCCGGTTATCTCGGCTGCTGTCATGATACGGCCGTCAGCATGGCCACAGGGGCACAGAGGCCACCTGGGAAGACACGGGCCCTCCACGTGAGAGCCACGGGCAGCTGAGCCACGGGCGGCTGCCAGGCTGGAGCACCGGGGGCGTGGAGGGAGGGGCACTCCAGGGCTGACATAAATACACAGAAGTCACACCAGTTGGCACTCGTTATATAAAATAGATGTATGGAATCTAGAAAAACCTTGAAAAAATAGCCTATAAAAATATAAACTGTAGTGAAAATATACAAAAGTAATAACAGGTTCAACCCACGAAAACCCCATCGATTTAAAAGCTGGCACTTCCCACTGGACGTGGTGGGGAGCGGCCTGGGCCTGCGCTTGGTGAGCAGGCGGGACCCCCACAGGGGCTGCAGGCTGGCGGGAGCGAGGTCCAGAGCAGCGGGCGGGACCCCCGCAGGGGCCGCAGGCTGGCGGGAGCGAGGTCCAGAGCAGCGGGCGGGACCCCCGAAGGGGCTGCAGGCTGGCAGGAGCGAGGTCCAGAGCAGCGGGCGGGACCCCCGCAGGGGCCACAAGGGGCACTTGCCGGGCAGCGGGGGAGGCTGGGGGGCCTTGGGGGCCCTGGAGGGGCAGGGCAGCTCCCCCACAGGCACAAGCGTAAGTTCCAGAAGTGTTGGCTGAAAACAGCGGGGCCCACAGTTCCGTCTGGTACCCTCCCTCACTCCGGGACAGGCAGAGGACCCCAAATGCCCGAGGACCCCGAAAAGGGGCCCCCAGTCCATTCCTCCAAGACTGCCGCTCGCCTGGCCCCCGCCAATTTCTGCAAGCACGCAGCAGGGGCGTCTACCAGGCAAACCAGACAGGAGGAGCCGGTCCCTGTAGGCAGCACCCAGGCCAGGCGGGTGGGCCGGCGCATCCCAGGGGCACGTCCACTGGGAGCCCCACCCAGGGCGGCTGACCCACGGCGCCTGCCCCGCCCCCGCGGCACCCCAGGCTGACAGCCGTGTGGCCTCGGGGGGGACCAGGAGGGTCTCTCCACCTCGCCCACCCGGACCACGATGCCCGCCCACAGGGCCACCTCCTCCAGGAGCCTCCAAGAGCCGCTCCCAGGAGCAAAGACAACGAAAAAACACATTTTTAATACCTGAAAAGAGACAAAGGCTTTTGGCTAAATACAGAGACCGGGTCCCTCTGCGCAGTGAAAACCCACCTGCCCAGCTGAAGGCAGCGGAGCGGGGCTCGGCCCAGCGCTCTGGGACACCAGCTGGCACGGCACCGGGAGGTCGGCAGCAGAAAGGAGCAGGAAAACCGTGCTGAGGGAAAGGCACTTCTTACAGCTGCACCGCTCCAATTCTTGTCTGAGTGTGTTTGCCGTGTTTTCCCGAAAATAAGACAGGGTCATTATTTATTTTTTCTCAAGAAGACGCCCTAGGGCTTATTTTCAGGGGAGGTGTTATTTTTTAAAGTATGGTACAGCCATCTACATTTATTCAAATAGAGTGAAGCCATCTTCTTCTGGAGCATCATCCTCACTCTCCAGACCCCGAATCCCATCCTGAATGTCTTGTGACTCTGTTTCCCTTAGGACCACCAGCCCTGATCTCTCCTGTGGAGCCACAGAGCTCTCACGGGGCGGATGGGAAGGGCTGCTCGTGTTCTTTCCCGCTCTGCGATGACACGCACGGGTTGTGCAGACGCTGCGCAGCCACGCCCGTCACCAGGGCTGATTTTCAGGGTGGGGCTTCTATGGCGCACATGCTTAGACATCCTGCCGGGGCTCATTTTGTGAGTAGGTCTGCCTTCCGAGGAAACACGGTACATCAAAGAAGAATTATTTCCAAATGTTTCCAGGGAGTGTGAAACATTCCGCCGAGGACTGTTTCCCGTGCCCTGAACGGCACCGCGCCAGGGACGCTCTCTCGTCCGCTCGTCAGGGAGGGCCCAGAGGGTGTGAGAACACAAGCTCCTTGCTCAGAGCCTCTGCAGGCCTCCAAACTGCCGGGGCCCCGGGCATGCCAGAGGCCACCCCTGGGAGAGCTCGCCAAACGCTGGCCCCGAGCAAAGGCGCTCCCCGCAGTGGCCCCCGCAGGACCCCAGGCCACCCCAAGGAAGCCAGGTCCCGGCTGTCCCTGAGCGTCCATGGGCAGCCGCACCGCTGCCTGCCAAGCTCCCGGGAAGGCTCCTCGGTCCCCTCAGCCACGGCCAGCCGGGGTGGCCCGCTCGGCTGCACGATGGCCACCGTTCACTCGGAATCACGCCCCATCCGTCCTTGGAGAACGGCTTCTGTGCGTCGCCTGGTTTCCACGGAGGGGGGGTGGGGAGGTGGGGGGGGTCTAGCGACCCTGTGGTCGCCGGGCTGGACCCCGCCCGCAGGTGCCCGGCGTCTGCTTTCTAGCGGCCCTGTGGTCGCCGGGCTGGACCCCGCCCGCAGGTGCCCGGGCGTCTGCTTTCTAGCGGCCCTGTGGTCGCCGGGCTGGACCCCGCCCGCAGGTGCCCGGGCGTCTGCTTTCTAGCGGCCCTGTGGTCGCCGGGCTGGATCCCGCCCGCAGGTGCCCGGCGTCTGCTTTCTAGCGGCCCTGTGGTCGCCGGGCTGGACCCCGCCCGCAGGTGCCCGGGCGTCTGCTTTCTAGCGGCCCTGTGGTCGCCGGGCTGGAGGCCCACCCGCGCTCAGGCGTCCTCCTCCTCGTCGCTGACCAGCCCGCCCTTGTCGGGGCTGGAGTCCCGCCCGCGCAGGAAGTCCTCCCGGATGGCCTCCAGCTCCGTCAGCTCCAGACGCACCTTCTCCAGGTGGTAGGCACGCCGGTTCCGGATCTGGCGCAGCGGGAAGGGATTCAGGTCCCCGAAGGAGATGCTGATCAGCTTCCTGGAGGACACGGACAGAGGAGGGTCACACGCGGCCCTCTGGCAGCACGGCCGAGGTAGGGGTGGTGGAGGGGGCGGGAAGAGGGCTGGCCACGCAGGTGGCCTGGCACAGGTGTGTCACCCAGGGGGGAGGGGTGGGAAGAGGGCTCGCCACGCAGGTGGCCTGGTGCAGGTGTGTCACCCGGGGGCGAGAGGGGGCCACCTTCCTGGAGGACACGGGACAGAGGAGGGTCATACGCGGCCCTCTGGCAGCACGGCCGAGGTAGGAGTGGGGGAGGGGGCGGGAAGAGGGCTGGCCATGCAGGTGGCCTGGCGCAGGTGTGTCACCCAGGGGGGAGGGGTGGGAAGAGGGCTCGCCACGCAGGTGGCCCGGTGCAGGTGTGTCACCCGGGGGCGGGGGGCCACCTTCCTGGAGGACACGGGACAGAGGAGGGTCATATGCGGCCCTCTCAGCAGCACGGCTGAGGCGGGGGTGGGGGCGTCGGGAAGAGGGCTCGCCACGCAGGTGGCCTGGCGCAGGTGCGTCACCAGGGGGGATGGGGAAGGGCCTGCCTCCTACAGGGAGGCAGCAGGCAACTCGGCCCAGAAAGGGGAGGCTGTGCATGGCTGCCCAAGCCCAGATTCTAGCTTCCCACATACCGTGGGACTTAGGTCACACTTTTCTGGCCTCTGACGCCTCCTCTGCACACTGGAGACGATGGCAGTGCCACCTCCCAGGCTGTGGGGTCGCCCGAGCCCCCACACGTGAGCACTGAGAACAGCACCTGACGCTTGCTCAGGGGCAGCAGGTGCTGGCGCATCCGCAGCCTTGGTGGTGGCTCGAGGCCTGGCACAGATCGGGGGTTCGGAGACCCCATCCAGGGACTGACCAGTGGGAATGAGCGGATGCCCAGGCGAGCCAGGCCCGGAAGGTTCCATGAAGAGAGGAGAAGGGCCTGTGGCCAACCTCGCTTGGAGACCAAGTCCACCGCAGAGACCAGTTTAACTTTGACCTGACTTCTGACTGTATCTGACCACACAGTTCCCTCTCTCGTTTTCTTTTTTCTTTTTTGAGACAGAGTCTCACTCTGTCGCCCGGGCTAGAGTGCTGTGGCGTCAGCCTCGCTCACAGCAACCTCAAACTCCTGGGCTCAAGCCATCCTCCTGCCTCAGCCTCCCGAGTAGCTGGGACTACAGGCATGTGCCACCATGCCCGGCTAATTTTTTTCTATTTTTAGTTGTTTGGCTAACTTCTTTCTATTTTTAGTAGAGATGGGGTCTCGCTCTTGCTCAGGCTGGTCTCAAACTCCTGACCTTGAGCAATCCTGCCTCGGCCTCCCAGAGTGCCGGGATGACAGGTGTGAGCCACTGCGCCTGGCCTCCTCCCTCCTTTTCTGGGAGACCAAACACGGCACTGCAGAGCCAGCACCCTTGGAACCGAGTCCAGGAGCTCATTAGACAGTGGGGCCGGGGCTGGGGTGGGGCCGGGGCTTCCCGGGGCCTGCTGCGTAGCTGTCACCCCCACACGGCTGGGCCTTGGCTTCCAGAGCAACAAGGCAGCTGGACGGAGAGCTGCCACGCGGGGGCGCTGCGGGCCCACACGAGACTGCCGGCGTGGTGGGGAAGGGCCGGCGCCTGCTCACGTCTGTCCCACCCAGCAGCACCGAGGACAGGCAAGCTGGGGCGGGAGCTCACGGAGGCCGTTCTCCGCGATCCTGACCCAGCGTGAGCCTGACACACCCCCGAGGCCCCCAGGACACAGGATCAACCTTGCACGGGAAGCTTTATTCTCACATACCCCCCCTTCTCCTGTGGCAGCGCTCGGATCCCGCTGTTGGTGCCATTAACGAGCCTGAAACTGTCTCAGCAGCCAGCCCCCCAAGACGAAGACCCTAGAGACAGCGGTGACTTCTAGCAGGCTGGGACAGCCCGGCCAGCACCTTTCCCAGCACCCGCCTCTCGCGGCCAGGGCCAAGTCAGCAGCTCGGTCCCGGGACACACGGACAGGGCGGGCCCAGAAAGGGCAGTGACTGTTGGGGTGGGGGCAGGGGGGCAGAGCGGTTCCTGAACATTCAGCTGCCCTGGCCAGAAACCCAAGGCCCTTCCAAGGTCCCGGTCGTCCTTCTCCACCCTCTTCCACTGCCCCCTTTCCTCCAGGGGCCACGTCCCTCAGGCCACCACCTCTCACTGGGACCCCTCCCCTGGCCTCTAACCCCGGCCTCCTAGCTGCCAGTCCTACCCCAACCCCAACTCCAACCTGACCCTCCCCCTCTTGCCGGGCCCCACGGCGACGTCCCGACACCCCCAGGGTGAAGTGCGCATCCCGAGCAGAGTCTGCGAGGACCTCGGTGGCCCAGCCTCAAGCCCAGCCTAGCTGAGCTGCCTCCGTTTCCCCAATGCCTGCTCCCTCGGCTCCGTGTGCCGCCCCGGGGTCCCGCCCAGCTGCTCCGCCTGCCCGGGCCTGGGCTCCGCGGCCACGGCACCGACAGTGCCCAGCGGCTCCCGTCCAGGTCTGCAGGACAGGGCTGTCCTCACCAGCAAGGCCTGCCGGGCACCAGCAAGCGCCTGTCAGGCGAGTGGCGCCACCACCGCGGGCGTGGACTCGCACTTGTGGATGAGGACAGAGCCGCCTCCCCTCTGTCCCTCCAGTCTACGGAAGGCCACCGCACTCCTCCCCCTTCCGCCCTTTCCCCGGAAGGAAACTCCGTCTCCCGACCCCACGCCTCAGGGAGGGTGGCGGCTTCCCCCGGACTCACCGGGCATCCAGGACGGTGCGAGTGAAGTAGCGGAGATACTTGAATATGGACATGGAATCCTGCAGTTTCAGGATCTCCTCTTCCTTGTATTTAAAAAGTGCCAGGGCAAAACGGAAAATAACCTGCGGGAAAAACAGGGAGATTTCCAAGTGGAAAAACATCACGGCTCCAGACACCGGCCGGACTCCGGAGTTTCAGGGGTGGGGGTGGGGTGTAGCCCCCCAGGCCGGGGGAAGCGGCCTGCACAGGCCCCACTGGGGACAGACACTTGACCTGGGGCAGCAAACCGTAACCCTAACCCTAACCCCTTTCTTGTGGGAGAAGACAGTCCTGCAGGAGTTTCCAACCACACGTCAGCCCAAATCAGACCTTCCTGCGGAGCAGGTCTCTGTGGGCCCTTCCACATTCAGCTAAAGCACGAGGAACTAGCTAAGGAATCATTTCTTAAATAAAACTCAAACCAGGATTTTCTGACTCTGAAACTCTTAGAAAGCTCTACCTACAGATGCAATTTCCATCTCAAGTGAACTAGGGTCTGAATTACTAACTTTTTTTTTTTTTCCTGAGACATAGTCTCTCTCTGCTGCCCCGGCTAGAATGCCATGGCGTCAACTTAACTCACAGCAACCTCAAACTCCCAGGCTCAAGTGATCCTCCTGCCTCAGCCTCCCGAGTAGCTGGGATTACAGGCGTGCGCCACCATGCCCGGCTAGTTTTTTCTATATATTTTTAGTTGTCCAGCTAATTTCTTTCTATTTTTAGTAGAGACGGGGTCTTGCTCTTGCTCAGGCTGGTCTTGAACTCCTGACCTCGAGCGATCCTCCTGCCTCGGCCTCCCAGAGAGCTAGGATGACAGGCATGAGCCACCGCGCCCGGCCCCCTAGTCCTCTCTTACCGGGCCTCCTCCGGCCCCTCGTGGCAGAGGGTGGCGTCCAGGCTCCGACTGCAACCCGCAGCCTCGGTGCTGGCACAGGGCTGGCGCAGACCGCTGTTCCCACAAACGGCAGGTGATTGCCGTTCCCTGAGCCCCCAGACCCGGCTCTGCGGGCGCCGTGCCGAGGTCACTCTGGCGCCGCTCGCCCTCCCGCGCTGCCCACAGCCCCCGGGCGCAAGCCTGGCAGACCCACCTTTGGCCCCTCGTACAGGAAGGAGTCCCAGATCTTGAAGAGCACGTCGCTGACCACGCTGTCCACAAACACCACCAGGAACCAGTTGAAGGTGATGAGCGTGCAGTCGACCTTGTGCTGCTCGAAGTGGGCGTGCAGCCGCGGCAGCTTCTCGCTCAGCAGGTCCCGGAGCACCCGCTGGTCCACCTGCGAGGGCGGGGCGGGGTGTGGGGTCGGCCGGGCACCGGGCACAGACAAGCCAGGCACACAGCCTGCACACAGCTGGACCACCCATGCCCCCGGAGCCGCAGCCGGCCCGCACACGGAAGGCACACGCCAAGAGTCTGCTGAGCGGCACCCTCCCCGCGGGCACGGGGGTGGGGTGGACCAGTGGCCTGGAACCAGCTCCTGGCCCCGAAACGCCTGTGGCACAGGCCTCGCCAGGAGCCGGCAGGAGACACCCGGAGGAGACACCGGGAGGAGACAGCCGGCAGGAGACACCTGGAGGAGACACCGGGAGGAGACACCCAGCAGGAGACACCCGGAGGAGACACCCGGAGGAGACACCCAGCAGGAGACACCCGGAGGAGACACCCGGAGGAGACACCCGGCAGGAGACACCCAGCAGGAGACACCCGGAGGAGACACCCGGCAGGAGACAGCCGGCAGGAGACACCCGGCAGGAGACACCCGGAGGAGACACCCGGCAGGAGACACCCGGCAGGAGACACCCGGCAGGAGACACCTGGAGGAGCCACCGGAGGAGCCACCCGGCAGGAGACACCCGGCAGGAGACACCCGGCAGGAGCCACCCGGAGGAGCCACCCGGAGGAGCCACCCGGCAGGAGCCACCCGGCAGGAGCCACCCGGCAGGAGACACCGGCCCCACCGGCCCACGCCTGGGTGAAGGAGACGCCGGCGGGGCCGTGGACTGAGCCCTGGCGTGTGTCAGTCCCAGGCCACAGAGGAAGCGTGGCCTTGCCATGTCTGTCCAGCAGACACGTGCCGGGCCGTGCGGGGCAGCGAAGACTCTGGGGCCCCTCGGTTTAATCCCACCCCGCTGCTCAGCAGCCCAGCCGCTTCCGGCAAACCATTCTATTTATGTTTTGTTTGTTTGTTTGTTTGTTTTTTTGGCAAACCATTCTAGAAACCAGCTGACGGTCTGTGTCTCGCGGCTGCCGGGAGGACTAAACAAGACTCACGCGAGCCCCCATCACGGGAGGGACACGCGGCAGGAGGTCCCAGCTGCTGTGTGGAGGGGGCTGGGGCCAGCAGGGGCCGGAGGGGTTCAACCCTGACCCGGAGGGGCTAAGGGACCGGTGGGGACGCCGGGCGCACCGATCGTCACAACGACCGCAGTCAGGCCCAGGACGGGACCCAGCGAGCCAGGAGGGGAACGCGCCACGGCCGAGCGCAGGCAGCGCAGACGGCCTGAGCCACCCTGAGGAGCCGGGACGTTACCCTGCAGGCCGGGGCTTCCCCGCCTCTGCCTGTGACCGCAGGAGAACACACATCTCCACCAGGGACGCAGGCCCCCGCCGGGGACCAGGCACCAGGTCCCCAGTGTGTGAAACGGAAACAGACGTGTCATAAGGCCACACTCGACCTCACGCAGACCGCACTTGGACGCGTTCCAGTCTACGCAACTGGATTTGATGGGGAAAAGCCGGCACCGACCTACTAAACCACCCTCTCTATCCAACGCCTGGAAACTACAATTGTCCCCAGGCACGTGTGGCGGATTGTTCCAGAACCCCCTGCCCCCCAGTATACCAGAATCTGAACGCCCCAGCCCACCGTCGGCCCTGCAGACCACGTCTGTGCACCGGCAGCCCTACACACACTCAGGGTTTGCGTCCCACAAATACTGGATTTCTGATCTTTGTTCACTGGGGAAAAGTCCACGTATGAGTGGACGCATGCAGCTCAAACCACGCTGCTCCTGGGCCGGCTGTGCGTGTTCCACGCTTCACGCCTGGCCCACGCCAGCGCATGGCTCCTTAGTGTCGGCACCTTCCGTCACCTCACCCCACAGAGAAGCTACGTGACGTGTCCAAGCTCCAAAGCTCACGGGAGGGAGGGCGCCCGGTTCTGACCCGACTGCGTGACCCTCAGCACAAGCTCCTGCCCCTGCGCCCAACCCCACCTCCCTGGAATAAGAACCACCATCGCTTCGTTTTTCCTGAGTCACCTGAGATTTTGCATTTGAGTCTTCAGAGCTATTAACGCCAGGTGCCTGGGACATGCGTGAAACTTTCTTTACTGACCTCTTCAATCCCCCCGACCGGGACAGCCGCCTCCGCCCACGGCTGTGCGTTTCCCAGCTCATGCGCCGAAGCGACAGAAAAGCAGATCTCTCGCTCGGCTGGCAAGCAGCGAGAGCACGGGAGGCAGAGGAAGACCCGTCGATGGCTGGGAAACGGGGCAGGGGCCTGTCCCCGGTGGCTGCTCGGACCACCCCCCCCCCCGGACGGCCGGAGCTCAGCCCCTCTCGCCGTCCCTCCGTGAGGCCTCAGGAGGGGGTGGGCAGGGAAGGCGAGCACAGGCCCAGAGCTGCCGAGTCCTGAGTCCCAGCCCCACTCAGCCCCCCAGTGTGGGGGCGGCTCAGGCCAGGTGCTTTGTCTTTAACCCCCCGTTTTCTCCCAAGTCAAATGGGGGTGACGACGCCTCCCCTCACAGGCTGTGCTGCCGGCATGGTTTCATGTGCTGTGGCACATGAAACGCCATCCTCTTTCCACAAAGAGCAGCTCCTGCAGGTGCAAACAGGTGTGAACAGGGTGCTGGGCATGCTCAGCGCAAACTCGGGGCACACAGTCAGCAGGCGGATGAACGGCACACTTAGAGAGCCACGTCCCGGAGGCCTGTTCCACACCGGCCTGTGTGGCCCGCAGGGGATACGACGTGGGCGCCACGGCTGCGGGGGGGGGGGGAGCCCCCAGGAGGTGGGCGGTCGTGGGCACGGAAGCACCCGGGGCCTGGTGGACCACAGAATGGCGCCTATTGCAGGCGCGCGGTGTGCCGGCGGCCCGGCCAGAGAGGGCGTGTGGAGAAAGGGCCTGGCGGTGCGAAGGCATCTGGACTCCACCCCAGGAGCCCCGGATGAGAGCGGCAGAGGGACACATCGAGTCCCCAGAGGGACACACCGAGTCCCCGGTGAGGAGCAGGGAGAGTGGAAAGATGCGAGAGGGACGGCAGGAAGAAAAGGAAGAGGCGACTGCTGTGATGGGGGGGTGGAGACCTGGCGGCAGTGAGGGAACAAACACAGAGACTCGAGCCACCAGGCCGACATGGCGGAAGGAACAGCGAGGATGGGGACATGGGAAAGGAGGGACGTCCAGGTGGCTCGAGGTGGCTCTCCCTGGGGAGCAGGCGCTGGCAGGATGGGGGTCACGGGAGGCGAGAGTGAGGCACCCCACCTCCACGGCAGAAATGCAGAACGAGGGGACACGCAGTCGGGGCCCAGCCAGGAAAGTGGGGCTCACTCTAGGTGCATGTCACAGAGGTGCGTCACCCCGAGGCTGGCAGAAAAGCTGGGAAACAGACGCTGATGATGGGGCAGCCTGCGAGTGTGGGACCGCTTGGGGGTGTGGGACTGCCTGCCGATGTGGGACCGCCTGTTGGCATGGGACCCGCCAGACAGGACAAAGACCCGACAGAGGCAGAGCCTGGATGGAGACAGGACAAGTCCCTCAACCTCCTCCTTCCATCCGACGGCCTCCTGCCCGTGCCTCTGCTGGCCTGTGCGCCAGCCCTCGCCACCCCGAGCAGAGCAGGGACAGGGCAAGCTCTGAGCAGGCAGGCCAGGTGCGGCGGGAGCCGGAGAAGAGGTGTGTGGCACGGCAGGTGCACACAGGCACAGCCCGGCTCACAGACAGGACACATGTGTGTCCCACAGGGAACCAAGAACGGGCCGTTGCAAAGCCAAGCCAGGGCCTGCAGCAGCCCCACCCAGCTGAGGAAAGAGGTGCCCTGGGCCACAAGGGTCAAGGGTCGGGTCCGGAGGTAGGACTGTCCCAAGCGGAGACAGAATCTCTGGGCTCTCCCGCCCTCGTCATCCTCCCCTGGCCCCGGTGTCAGACTGCAGGTGTGAGGCAGGAGATGCACGTTTGGACCCTGTGGAGGGGGCTGTGCCCCTCTGGGCCCAGCCCTGCGCCCGTCCCAGGAGCCAGTGAGCGAGCATGGCCGGGCACTCACGAGCCCGACTCTGCAGGAGGCAGGTGCCTCCCACAGGGACCTGGGCCTGGGGATGCCCCACCGGCCCAGCCAGAACTTCCCAGCAGTCACGGCACAGTCACCAGGACGCTTCCTCCCAGTCCTCCTTCTTCCCCTGGCTGGGTTCCCTGCTCCTGCCCGTCCTACGCAGCTCGTTCCCTCGGAAGTCTCCGGCATGTCTAGTCCTGCCTTGGCACCTGCTTCCCGAGGACCTGCGCTGATACCAGGCTCCCCAGCACCGGGGTTACGACTTAACCCCAGCAGGCCTGGCGCCGGGGGAGATGGGCCACGGGCCATCTTGCTGGTTCCCCGCAAGAGGAAGGAGCACAGCCCAGCCTTGCTCGCAGCCAGCGCCGTCTGCTCCAGCAGCCGACACGTGCCCTGCCACCTCCGGGGACCAGCTGCTGAAGTCACGAGCGCAAAGCCCTCCCCCCACAAAGGGTTAATTTCAGCTGGGCTCCTACAAACTGGTGACTGAGCACAGAATTTTTAGAAGTACCTGGGACCCTAAAAGAGTCTTCGTGTAATAGTCCCGAGGCATGAAAACTTCCACTATGGCAACCAGGCACCAGAACGCGTCCTCTTGCTCCAGGTACAGCAGGGCCACCGCCACCAACCTGCGGGCAAGCGGAGAACAGGTGAGTGCCCAGACACACGAGGCCGCCGCCACTGTGTCCGCGGGGACGCCTGCCTTACGCTGCTTTTCGCTCACGGCCAAAACGACGTCTAGCTCCCAACAGAGAACAAGGAAGTGTCTCTTTGCCAAGAAATCTGAGAAGCAAAGCTGTACCCTCCCCTCCCTTCATTTGGTTCAAGGATGAAACTGTTCCCGCCGATCAACCAGCCTCATGTTAAAAGACATTTTCATTATAAGATTTTTGCTAGTGCAGCTAATTCTTTGAGTTCACCGTTCAAGAAGTTCCAACGAGTCCTTTTGTGCACAGAAGAATCCGGATGTGAATAAGTAACAAAGAATATGAGGCGGTAAAAACAGCTTTCCTGATACGTCCTGCTTCCTGGCTGAAGGAACGAAATGGGGCTGCGGACAGAGGAACCCCACAAGGGCGTGTGTGTGTGAGTGTGCACGTGTGTGTGTGTGTGCATGTGTGCACCAGTGTGTGAGAGTACATGCAACTGTGGATGTGTGCATGCACGTGTGAGTGTGTGTGCGTGTGCGCACCAGCATGTGCGAGTGCTTGAGCATGCATGTGTGAGCGTGTGTGCGTGCACCAGTGTGCCAGTACATGTGTACATGCGCGTGTGCATGTATGTGCATTCAAGTATGTCCATGTGTGCGAATGTGTGAGTGCATGTATGTGTGCATGAGTGTGCGTGTGCATGTATGTGTGCATGTGCGTGCATGAGCGTGTGTGTGTGCATGTGAGAGTGTGTGTGTGTGAGGAGCCAGCACCTGCAGCTGCTCAGGTCGGGAGCTGAGGCAGCCCCTCACACGCTGCCGCTAACCCACCGGCTGCTTGTGAGCAGCCCAGGGAGGTGCAGCAGCATCCTCCGGGAGGAGGCTGGGAGGAGGCCGGGCGGAGGCTGAGAGGAGGCGGCACCGGAGAGCCGCCCTGCTCAGCTGGAATCCAGAACCTCTGCCCGGAGCAGGGAGCTCGTGAGCATTACTCATGGGAAACCCTGATCTCATTTCTCGGAATCTGCTGTATTTTCTTCCTCAGATAAAATTCTGATGAACTCATCTCAAATTAACAGAAACAAAAAGAGACCTGGGATGGGTAGGGAGGGGGGCCTCACATGGCGGGGAAGAGAGAGGCGGCCTCGGCAGAGGAAGGAAACACAGAACCAGCCAGAAGTTCCACTCAAGTTCTGGGCACTCTGAAGGCATGGACACGCACCAAATATTTTGAAGAAAAAAATCCAATGAAAATGGTTAAAATTCAGAGGATTTAACGGTGATGGGGTGGGGGGCCAGAGAAAAGCTGCCATTATCTGGAAGCGTCACTGGCATGAAGAACGGTTTCCTGGCCACACGAGACAAACAGCACTGCTGGACCCTGCTCAGGCTTGCTCACGCCCTCACCCATCCTGCAGTTCCCTGGAGGTTTCCAGCCTCAGGAACTTTTAGATTAGACACACAGCGTGAATTGTGGATTTAGGTAAAACACGACGACTGCTTTCTAAGGCAGTGTTCTATTTAAATGGGCACCGTCCAGGAGCAGCCGAAGCCCCCGTACCTGCTGAGGGAAGGAGAGGGGCTGCCCCGTCCTCACCACCCTGGAGGCCACAGCTTCCTGGAAACCAGTTAGTTTCAGGTCTCAACCAAGTGACATTCCAGTCCAGAACCTTCCTTCCTGCAATACTGCCGTTGCAGGTGCAAAGGGACAGCCCTCACCTGGAGGTCAGCACCTGCACCGGCAGGTGCAAGGCCTCAGAGCAGCCAGACTATCTGGCTCAGGTGCAGGCGCCTGGCTTGCGGAATTCCTATGGTGCACGCAGGGTCCCCCTTCTTCCTCTGTGGTGCGTCAAACAAGCGTGGTGACCTGCTGTCACTGCGGGGCAGGAATGCAAAGACAACTGCAATGACGCACCAACAAAGAGTGTGTCAGCCGGGCAAGAACCAGTCGCAGCGCTCAGGGCCTGCGACAGGAGGGGCTTCCCAGGGAGCAGCTGGTGGCACCCCCCACCCCCGGGTCTCGGCCGTCTGGGCCACTCAGGACAAGCCTGGATCCCTGAGCCCAGGCGAGGGGCTCTTGGCGCCCGCTGCCTGTGGAAGCAGACAAGCAAGACCTGGGAGAAGATTCTAGCCTGAAAGAGACCAGTTTAGTCCCTATCAGGTGAAGAACTGTTAGGGGCAAGTTCTGGAATTGCAAAGATCCTATACGTTGTATGAACAAGGACTGACCACCAGTTCTCACTCCCTGCATTACAGATGAATGAAACCAAGCTCCTGATCAAAACCTGAGCAGAGGCCGGGCGTGGTGGCTCACGCCTATAATCCTAGCACTCTGGGAAGCTGAGCAGGGAGGATCGCTCAAGGTCAGGAGTTTGAAACCAGCCTGAGCAAGAGCGAGACCCAGTCTCTACTAAAAATAGAAAGAAATTAATTGCCCAACTAAAAATATATAGGGAAAAAAATTAGCCGGGCATGGTGGCGCGTGCCTGTAGTCCCAGCTACTCGGGAGGCTGAGGCAGGAGGATCGCTTGAGCCCAGGAGTTGGAGGTTGGTGTGAGCGAGGCTGATGCCACGGCACTCACTCTAGCCCAGGCCAGAAAGTGAGACTCTGCCTCAAAAAAAAAAAAAACAAAAAAAACCAAAAACCAAAACCCGAGTAGAATGAGAACAAAGAAAAAAATGAGAATCCAAGTTATTTCAAACTAACTTTTCATGTTCTTAAAACTCCCTGAAGGCATGTTTGTTTCCCTGAGTTATTCCGGAATCTGGGATTCTCTGACATTAAAACTAGCTCGCTGCAACTACTTTTCCCCCTCAAAGCACCAGCTTTCCTTGGCTGGCCAGGAGGCGGGCACTGGCAGGCCGGCCTGCTCCCCGTGGGCTGTGCCATCTTAGCGGGTGGATGCGCCGGGGCAAGCGCCCACCTGTTGAGGCCCTGGCAGTAGCCGATGTCCGGGTTGCGCCAGGAGAAGGCGAGCAGCACGTTGCGCAGCTTCTGGACGCCCTCGGAGGTGGGGCAGGCGTAGTGCTTGTTGTTGGGCAGCGTCCGCAGCAGGTCCAGCTCGATCTGCTTGGAGGCCGGGTTCTGCTTCTCCAGCGCCCTCTGCAGCAAGGCCTGGAAGTGGCCGGGCCCGGCGCCGTCCCTGAGCTTCCGGGTGTGCAGGTCCACGCACCACTTCCACACCTTGGAGCGGTGCTCGTGGGGGATGCCCGCGCGGATCAGGCTCTTCAGCTCGGGGGAGCACGCCATCTCCCGGTTCATCGTGCTGGCGAAGTAGTTCTCCCACTTGACCCCCGTGGACACCTCCTGGCTGTCCATGAGGTACAGCGTCTTCAGGTCCAGCGCGCGCACCCGGGCCACCAGCCTCTCCTCCTCGTCGTCTTCGGGCACGGTCCTGAACCCGTACATGTCATACTCGCTGCCGAGAGAAACAGAAGGAAGCCTTAAATGGCGTGGTCCTGGACAAAAGGCCAGAGGAGCAGAACAGAGAGCCCAGAGAGCGGCCCACGCTCCTGCAGCACTTGGAGGCGTGGCCAGGCGTTTCGGGTCGGCGAGGGAGAGAAGCCAGGACAACTAGCTGTCTACACAGGGAAAACCGAATTACATGCCGTCCTGATACTCCACAGTGGGAAAAAGTCAAATCCACGGCCGGGCGCGGTGGCTCACGCCTGTCATCCTAGCACCCTGGGAGGCTGAGGAGCAGACCCTTTGAGCTCAGGAGTTCGAGACCAGCCTGAGCAAGAGTGAGACCCCATCTTTACTAAAAATAGAAAGAAATTAATTAGCCAACTAAAAAAATATATATATAGCCGGGCGTGGTGGCGTATGCCTGTAGTCCCAGCTACTCGGGAGGCTGAGGTAGGAGGATCGCTTGAGCCCAGGAGTTGGAGGTTGCTGGGAGCGAGGCTGACGCCACGGCACTCTAGCCTGGGCAACAAAGTGAGACTCTGTTTCAAAAAAAAAAAAAGTCAAATCCAAGTGATTTAAGACCTTGAAAATGTGAAAAGCACAGGAGGGTTACCACGAAATCAAGACGGATAAATCTGGCCACGTAAGTGTCTGTGTATGTGTGTGTGTTTATATATCACACATACACTACACACGCACAACTCTATGCTTTGAAAGCATCACTTTAAAAGGTGAAAAGGAAGAAAATATCTGCAAGATATTAGGGATAAAAAGGAATCAGGGTGCTGGCGGCCAGAACGATGGCCCCCAGGATGTCCAGGCCCCAAGCCCTGCAACCCGTGACTATTTTTCACGGCACGCGCAAAAGCACCATCTCAGGTGGGGTTGAGAATTCCAGATGGGGGGATGACGGGGGCGACCCGAGGGGGCTTGACACCGCAGAGTGCAGGAGGGAGGCAGGAGAGCCGGTCCGAGAGCGAGAGGCTGGGAGAGGAGGCAGGAGAGACGCCAGGTGAGAGGGGCTGGAGCTGCCACCGCCGCCGCCGAGGCGGGAGGAGGGGCCACAGTGCGCGGCTGCAGACATGGGCACGGCCGACGGAAGGGAGGACACGAGAGGAACACGGCCCCAGTGGGTCTAACGTGCTGGCTGCGGCCCCACCGAACCCTCAGCTAATACATGCATGCTACACGCGTGCTGCCTTCAGCCATTCAGTCTGCAGCGCCCTGTTGCTGAGGCAACGGGAACTAACACAAACGCCGTCACACACTGCTGCTGAGGGCATGGACGCACACGGGCACGACGGAGACCGGATCCCACAGAGCTGAAGACACGGCTCCCGACACGCCCGGAATCCCGCTCTGCCCGGGCCCCGAGAAACCCCGCACAGGCACACGGGACTCGGACCGCGGCGCCCACCGCACCGCGGACTGTGAGGAGGAGAGATGGAGAGGGCCAGGTGTCCCCGCAGGGGAGGGAGCCGGATGCTGGTGCACGCACACGAGGACGTCCTGCCCACAAGGCGGGAAGGGCACAGAGCTCACTGTTGACCTGGACGATCCCATCAATAACGCCGAAAGAACGAAACTTCAAAAAGATTTATATCTGGGGCCGGGCGAGGTGCTCATGCCTGTAATCCTCCCACTCTGGGGGGCCGAGGCGGGAGGATTGCTCGAGGTCAGGAGTTTGAAACCAGCCTGAGCAAGAGCGAGACCCCGTCTCTACTAAAAATAGAAAGAAATTAATTGACCAACTAAAAATATATAGAAAAAATTAGCCAGGCACGGTGGTGCATGCCTGTAGTCCCAGCTCCTTGGAGGCTGAGGCAGGAGGGTTGCTTGAGCCCAGGAGATTGAGGTTGCTGTGAGCTAGGCTGACGCCACGGCACTCTAGCCCAGGCAATAGAGTGAGACGAGACTCTGTCTCCAAAAAAAAGACACACAGGGCTGTGCACTTCTGAGTGGCCACTGCTGCTGAGAAGGGGACCTCGGCAGTGGGAAGCAGCCCCCACCCCCAGTCACTGGCACCTTACCTGACAAGGTGGGGCTTGACGAACGCCTGCTCCGGCTGCTCCTGGCTCTCCACCTGCAGGGCGTCCTCCAGCAACTGGGCTATGACGTCCCGGGCAGGCCCCTGGTCCTCGGAGCACACCGGGGTCTTCACTTCCTGCAGCAGTATCAGGTACTTGCTTTCTATCTGGCACAGCTTGGCTTCCAGGCTGGAATACTGCAGAGAACGCGGCAGTTACCTCCTCCACACAGAGACCAGGAGAAGCAACGCTCAGGTGCCTCAAATGATCAAGGAGTGACAGGCCCAAACTGTTAGGAAGTGAGCCGGAGACAGAATGCATCAAAGACAAGAGACTAATTTGTGCCACAGGCCCCTGCTGTGTTAAGGTGGCCCCCCAGGCCTCTTCCTCACAGGGTCTGGCACGAGAGGGGCGGGAACAAATGCGTCGACCTCGTGCACGGTTAGAGCGCGCAGCAGATGCCAGGCCACGTGCCGGTCACTGAGGTCACGCTAGGTGCCACTCAGCCCAAGGGCCATGAGCAGCCACCTACGCTAGCCAATTCTTCCTTAGGACACTCGGACCTGGACCAGCTCCCACCTGTCAGACAGGTCAAACCACCTGACAACAGGCAGGAGGAGTCTGGGAAGATGCTCTGAGGTCTGCTCAAAAAAGTATATCCGGCCGGGCGCAGTGGCTCACGCCTGTAATCCTAGCACTCTGGGAGGCTGAGGCGGGAGGATCGCTCGAGGTCAGGAGTTTGAGACCAGCCTGAGCAAGAGCGAGACCCCGTCTCTACTAAAAACTAGAAATTAATTGGCCAACTAAAATATACAGAAAAAATTAGCCAGGCATGGTGGCGCATGCCTGTAGTCCCAGCTACTCGGGAGGCTGAGGCAGGAGGATCGCTTAAGCCCAGGAGTTTGAGGTTGCTATTAGCTAAGCTGACGCCACGGCACTCCAGCTCAGGCAACAGTGAGACTCTGTCTCAAAAAAATAAAAAAATAAAGAGTATATCAGGTACATAATAGCCGTTGACGAGTGTCATTTGATGACAACTGAAATGTCTGTGGTCCCTTTACACTTTGAAAATCCCTTTTTAGCCATAATTATATCTGACTTTCACACCAATCCTCGTGGGTTTACAGAGGAGGCATTAACCTCATCACCCTCCTTTTATAGATACGAAACCCAACAGCATAAACAAAAATCCAAATAACCTTAATCAAGGGGACCCTGTAATTGCACTTAATTTGTTTTCTGAAAACTCCATCAGAAATGCTCACGCACAAATGAAACCGCAGCTCAGGGCCCTGCTCTCTGCCCTCATCAGAGACAGCGAAGCCCAGCGCACAGCTCCACGCACTGCGCACGCCTTAAACACATGTCGGTGCCAGTGGCCGCGTCTCTCCGCGCAGGGAGCTGGGCCAGTTTTGAAAGCGCGTCACTTTGAAATGGTTTCCTGACCTCCCCTCCCCCGGATAACGGGACACATCCCCCCTGACTCACCTTTGCCATCAGATCCCTCTCTCTCCTTTCCGCATTTCTCCGCAGAGCTGAGAGCTCCAAAATCTCCTTATTCAGAAACTTGTTTTGGGTTTTGTACCCCTGTAGATTATCCTGCCGGGGGGAAAAAATCCATCAATTAAACTGGTTGAACATCGACTGATTATCCTATGTAATTAGCATCTGGCTGCCCAACCACCAAACAGCCCTGCTAAGTTAGAGCAACCCTAAGGAACGGGAGTTGTAACTGTCTGATTAATCTTTGTGGCCACCCGTGGCAGAAGTCAGGAAGGCAAAATTGCTGTGATGAATGAGATAGAGAGGATGTGTATTTAATGGTGGTGATGTTTCTCAACTGATGACAGGAGAAACAAATAGTCCTTATTTCCTAAGTCCATGCAAATATTTTATCCAAAATTCACTGAGATGGCACACACACAAAAAATACCTTACGTTCTTTTTTTCTTTTTGTTTTAGAGACAAGGTCTCACTCTACTGCCTGGACTGAAGTGCAGTGGTGTCATCATAGCTCACTGCAGCCTTGAACTCCTGGGCTCAAGCGATCCTCCTGCCTCAGCCTCCCGAGTAGCTGGGACTACAGGCGCTCACTTGGTTAATGTTTTTGTTTTTTGTAGACACAGAGTCTCCCTATGTTGCTCAGGCTGGTCTTGAACTCGTGGGCTTAAGCTGTCTTTCCGCCTCGGCCTCCCAAAGTGCTGGAATCACAGGCACGAGCCACTGTGCCTGGCACTTTTTTTTTTTTTTTAACCAGAGAAACTGAATATATTTTCTGTAAGTTCTCAGTTCTCAGTTTATGTAAAAAAGGCTACATACATACACAAAAGCCCTTAACTAACGATCACACTTAATAAGAAATACCTACAACCTACAATGCATAAGGCACTTAAGAGAATACGTTCCTCAACTCTTTTACGTCGAAAAATTTCAAACTTAGGAAGAAGCTGAAAGGTACAATGAACAGAATATATTACAGCTTTCACTTGAATTCGACAATTAGCTGTTGCCACGTGTGCTCTATGTCTGTAAGCGAACACAAGCCAGGGACCGGTTTCGCCAAGTCCAGCCTGGAGCGGGGTCTGGCCCAGGCAGACGTCCTAAGTTAGTGTCGGCGAGAAAGGGGACAGGAGCCAAGAGCACAAGACCAAAACACAGACAAGAGAGGGGGATTCATGCACGATGCCAGGAAAATAAAGCTTGGGAAACTTCTTTAGACCATCCCCATGGTAGATACCATCAAGTAGCAACACAGAAGGAAAACAGAGACGAAGTGAAAGACCACACAGAGGACGCACAATTCTGAAATCACTTGCGAGAGCAACAAGGAAGAAGGAAAGGACAAATACTGGAAGAAAACATGGAAAAAATAAAGTGCTTAAATCACTAGTGTGGTGAAATCCTAGGACCAATATTTATTTATTTATAAATTGTATTTATATACACAAATACAGGCCAGATACAGGGGCTCGCACCTGTGATCCCACCACTCTGGGAGGCTCAGGTGGGAGGATCCCTTGAGGCCAGGAGTTTGAGACCAGCCTGGGAACATACGGAGACCCCATCTCTACAAAAAACTGAAAAATTATCTGGGTGTGGTGGCTCACGCCTGTAATCCCAGCACTTCGGGAGGCTGAGGCAGGAGGATCACTTGAGCCCAAGAGTTTGAGGCTACAGTGAGCTAGGATCACGCCACTTGCATTCTAGCCTAGGTTATGGAGTGAGACCCTAACTCAATCAATCAGTCTTTTCAACTAGACATTTTAAATTTGGGGTCAAAAGAAAGAATCAGCATTTCTTCTTCGGCCATGCCTGCCTGGAGCTGAAGGACCTCGAGAAAACCCACCAAACACCCACTCGGCCGGGCTCTCCCTCCCTCCCTTGCTCAAACCTCTCCAGTCCTTCTAGCGCCACTGCAGGGCAGACCGGCACTGGTGTGAGCCTCCTCTGCATCACAGCGGGGACCCCGGCCCTGACGTCACAAAGTCTGAGGTCACGGACCCAGGTGGGACTCACCTGTCCCACCTGGGATCCACCTAGCCACCTCGCTGCCTCCTCATCAACCGTCGCCACTTAACCTCACTGCTATGAAATTTGGGAGCCACAGGCTTTTTTTTGAGACAGAGTCTCGCTTTGTTGCCCAGGCTAGAGTGAGTGCCGTGGCGTCAGCCTAGCTCACGGCAACCTCAAACTGATGCTCAGTGACCACCTCCGAGGTGGCAAACCTTCCCCGTTCAAGGATAAACACCATTGGGGTCAACACCCTGGGAGCTAAAGTACTTGCAAGAAGAGGGTGGCCAGGTGAGGAACACTCTGGGGCCAGGTGGGCCCAGCTGCCACAGACCTGCTTAGGGTCTGCTAGCACCAAATGGGCCAGACCCATCACCCATCTCCAAGGGTCCCTTGCCCACTGAAAGTCTGCGACAGAGTCTTAAGAACTGGCGGCAGCAGCAATTTTCTGGTCTTCTCTATGGCCTTACTGAGAGCGGCCAGGTAGGCCCCTCAGGCTTCCCTACGGCCTGACTGAGAGTGGCCAGGTAGGCCCCTCAGGCTTCCCTACAGCCTGACTGAGAGTGGCCAGGTAGGCCCCCTCAGGCTTCCCTACAACCTGACTGAGAGTGGCCAGGTAGGCCCCTCAGGCTTCCCTACAGCCTGAGAGTAGCCAGGTAGGCCCCTCATGTTTCCCTACGGCCTGAGAGTGGCCAGGTAGGCCCCTCAGGCTTCCCTACGGCCTGAGAGTGGCCAGGTAGGCCCATCAGGCTTCCCTACAGCCTGACTGAGAGTGGCCAGGTAGGCCCCTCAGGCTTCCCTACAGCCTGACTGAGAGTGGCCAGGTAGGCCCCTCAGGCTTCCCTACGGCCTGAGAGTGGCCAGGTAGGCCCCCTCATGCTTCCCTACAGCCTGACTGAGAGTGGCCAGGTAGGCCCCTCATGCTTCCCTACAGCCTGACTGAGAGTGGCCAGGTAGGCCCCTCATGCTTCCCTACAGCCTGACTGAGAGTGGCCAGGTAGGCCCCTCAGGCTTCCCTACAGCCTGACTGAGAGTGGCCAGGTAGGCCCCTCAGGCTTCCCTACAGCCTGACTGAGAGTGGCCAGGTAGGCCCCTCAGGCTTCCCTACAGCCTGACTGAGAGTGGCCAGGTAGGCCCCTCATGCTTCCCTACAGCCTGAGAGTAGCCAGGTAGGCCCCTCATGTTTCCCTACGGCCTGAGAGTGGCCAGGTAGGCCCCTCAGGCTTCCCTACGGCCTGAGAGTGGCCAGGTAGGCCCATCAGGCTTCCCTACAGCCTGACTGAGAGTGGCCAGGTAGGCCCCTCAGGCTTCCCTACAGTCTGAGAGTGGCCAGGTAGGCCCCTCAGGCTTCCCTACGGCCTGAGAGTGGCCAGGTAGGCCCCCTCATGCTTCCCTACAGCCTGAGAGTGGCCAGGTAGGCCCCTCAGGCTTCCCTACGGCCTGACTGAGAGTGGCCAGGTAGGCCCCCTCATGCTTCCCTACAGTCTGACTGAGAGTGGCCAGGTAGGCCCCTCATGCTTCCCTACGGCCTGACTGAGAGTGGCCAGGTAGGCCCCTCAGGCTTCCCTACAGCCTGAGAGTGGCCAGGTAGGCCCCTCATGCTTCCCTACAGCCTGACTGAGAGTGGCCAGGTAGGCCCCTCATGCTTCCCTACAGCCTGACTGAGAGTGGCCAGGTAGGCCCCTCAGGCTTCCCTACAGCCTGACTGAGAGTGGCCAGGTAGGCCCCTCAGGCTTCCCTACAGCCTGACTGAGAGTGGCCAGGTAGGCCCCTCAGGCTTCCCTACAGCCTGACTGAGAGTGGCCAGGTAGGCCCCTCAGGCTTCCCTACAGTCTGAGAGTGGCCAGGTAGGCCCCTCAGGCTTCCCTACGGCCTGAGAGTGGCCAGGTAGGCCCCCTCATGCTTCCCTACAGCCTGAGAGTGGCCAGGTAGGCCCCTCAGGCTTCCCTACGGCCTGACTGAGAGTGGCCAGGTAGGCCCCTCAGGCTTCCCTACAGCCTGAGAGTGGCCAGGTAGGCCCCTCATGCTTCCCTACAGCCTGACTGAGAGTGGCCAGGTAGGCCCCTCATGCTTCCCTACAGCCTGACTGAGAGTGGCCAGGTAGGCCCCTCAGGCTTCCCTACAGCCTGACTGAGAGTGGCCAGGTAGGCCCCTCAGGCTTCCCTACAGCCTGACTGAGAGTGGCCAGGTAGGCCCCTCAGGCTTCCCTACAGCCTGACTGAGAGTGGCCAGGTAGGCCCCTCAGGCTTCCCTACAGTCTGACTGAGAGTGGCCAGGTAGGCCCCTCAGGCTTCCCTACGGCCTGACTGAGAGTGGCCAGGTAGGCCCTTCAGGCCTCTCTAGCAGCTAAGAGAGTCAGACGGCCCTGCCTGCCACAAACGCCGTGTTTCTTTGACCTCAGGAGCTGGTCACCACCCCAGGCAGGACTGGGAGAGTTGCTTCTGTCCAGGAACCAGCCTCCCACCTCAGGGCTGGCGCAGAGAGGGACACTTCTACTTTCCAGGTGTCAGGGCCCTCTCCCAGGCCTGCCTGGAAGCTGGGGCCACGTCCCCGGCTGATCTTACACTACCTGCTGGGAACAACGCTCCCACCCGGTCCCATCAGGGCCCTGCAGCTGGCTGTGTAAGGCATGTCTGTGTGTGCATCATGTGCGTGCAAACACGTGTGAAACATCCGTGTGCACAGAGTGTAAGAAACAGCCTCTGCACACCACTCTGGGCAGTGAGGTCCTCCAGGTGGTACAAAGAGAAAGCGAGGGGCCAGGCGCGGTGGCTCACGCCTGTAATCCCAGCACTCTGGGAGGCCAAGGCGGGCAGATCACTCAAGCTCAGGAGTTCAAAGCCAGCTTGAGCAAGAGTGAGATCCCGTCTCTACTATAAATAGAAATAAATTAATTGGCCAAGTAAACATATATAGAAAAAATCAGCCAGGCATGGTGGTGCACACCTGTAGTCCCAGCTACTCGGGAGGCTGAGGCAGCAGGATCCCTTGAGCCCAGGAGTTTGAGGTGAGCTAGGCTGATGCCACGGCACTCTAGCTCGGGCAACAGAGCAAGACTCTGTCTCAACAAAGGAGAAAAAAGGAAGAAACGGCCTCTGTGCACCACGCTGGGCAGGGAGGTCCTCGGGCGGCACAGACAGAAAGCGGGGAAGGGAAACTGGGAGGTGCCCTCAGCAAGGGCAGCATGGTTGGACCGAGAGCTCCATCCTCCACGGAGGCTCCTCTGGAGACCGACAACTGCCCAGCTGCGAGTGCGCTCTGCCGCCACAGCCACCGGGCAGGGAGCCCCGGCCCCTCTGGCGACATCAACGGGCTAACGGTTTGGGGCCCGACCGCGCTTACTTTCAGCCTGTCCAGCTCCAGCTGGTCCCTGCTGGCTGGGGCAGCTGAGGGGGAGCCGGGCACGGCGGGAGGCGACAGGCCGCCGTCGCCCTCGCTGAGCTTGATGATGACCTCATCCTTGGCGCGGATGGTCTCCATGAGCATGCCCAGCCGCTCGTTGAGCTCGCCCACGCTGCGCTTGAGCGCCCGCACCTCCTGCTGCAGGCCCTCCTTCTCCAGCCCCAGCCGCTCCAGCTGGCCCGCGAGGCCCAGGATCTGCCCGTCCTTCTGCTGCAGCAGCTCCAGCGCGTTCGCGGGGGGCCCCTCGCACAGCCGGCTGCCCGCGAAGTACTTGTCGTACTGGGACGAGCGGACCGTCTGCTGCAGCAGCCGCACCAACTCCTGGGCCGAGGGGGAGAGGAAGGGTGAGGAAGAGGAGAGGCAGAGATCACCACCGCACCGCGTGGGGCAATCGTCGGGATTGGGGGAAATGCAGACACTTTACTGGAAACACTTCAACACCGAACTTCCTCTTGTAGGATCTCAAAAATAGAGAGGGAAAAATATTTACTCCATAAAGACTGCCTGCAGAGAACAATAATAGGAAACAGGAAATAACGGACACACACGCTGCAACCGGCAATGGTTACAAGTAACCGTCCATAGGTATTAAAGAATCTGGGCCAGGCGCGGTGGCTCACGCCTGTAATCCCAGCACTCTGGGAGGCGGAGGCAGGAGGATCGCTCAAGGTCAGGAGTTTGAAACCAGCTTGAGCAAGAGCGAGACCCCGTCTCTATTAAAAATAGAAAGAAATTAGCCGAACAACTAAAAATATATAGAAAAAATTAGCCGGGCATGGTGGCGCATGCCTGTAGTCCCAGCTACTCGGGAGGCTGAGGCAGGAGGATGGCTTAAGCCCAGGAGTTGGAGGTTGCTGTGAGCGAGGCTGACGCCACGGCACTCACTGTAGCCTGGGCAACAGAGTGAGACTCTGCCTCAAAAAAAAAAAAGAATAAAAAAACTGTGCTGTAGGATTCACTGAACTTCTGAGCAATTAAGTGTAATCAGGTCTCAATTAGCTCAGAAGGAAAGTGTGCTAACAGGATGTGGGAGCTCGTAACACCGGTAAAGAACTCCGGGCGAAGCTGTGTTTACAGAGATCGGGTCTCGGGGCAGGGCCGGGCGTGGGTGCAGACAGCGGCCTCCTCGACCTCCCCGAAGAGACCTTCACTCTCCCCGTAGATCCACACAGCCGGACAAACGGCCGCGCACAGCAGCAGGGCCCAGGAAACAAAACCGTCCAGGAAGACGAAGACGCAGGGAAGCACACGCCAGGCGCCGCCCCGTCCTCGGCCTGCTGGCGGGGGAGGGGAGTCGCAAGGAGAGTCACCTTCTGGCTGGCCAGGTCTTTCCTCAGCTGCTCCAGCTCCTCCTGCTGGCTCTGCGCCTGCAGCTGCGTCTCGGAGGCCAGCTTGCCACCGTTGCTGCCACCACTGCCGGTGCCACCGCCGCCGCCACCACCGCTGCCGCCCGCCGTCCCCTCGCTCGATGGGTCGCCGCTGCTGTGACGGTTTTTGTAGGACACGATGATGTCTTTCAAAGGGCGCTTTCCTTTGTAGGGGTTGCGTCCAAAATCAAAGGGGAATCCCGAGCCAGTCACTCCTACGTAAAAACAAACTTGTTTATTAAGTGCAGGCCAAATCTTCCTCTCGGAAACTACGGTAAAATACAGCATCCGCACAAGCCATCCTCCAAGGAGTTTTGCATTCACCGAGAATGCCGGGAGACCCCATTCCAGATATCAACCGACACACTCAAAACCAAACACGATTCCCCCACTGGATCTTTCCTCACAAGCTTCTATCTCGTAATCACTTTAAAGGAAAAACTACGACATGTTAGAGATCCTTCGCTTCCTACTTCTGAAAAAAAAACTAGCCGGGCATGGTGGCACGTGCCTGTAGTCCCAGCTACTCGGGAGGCTGAGGCAGAAGGATTGCTTGAGTCCAGGAGTCTGAGACTGCTGTGAGCTGGGCTGATGCCACAGCACTCTAGCCCGTCTCCAAAAAAAAAAAGCATTAGGCAAAAGGCTGATCGAGAATTTTATGACAGGATCAGGCCGACAGCCCCTGAACCCTGTCAATCTTAAAGTCCTGGGAGAGAAAACCTAACGTGGCGTGGTTCTGGGCGCAAAGCAGCAGGCGTGCACAGCACCCCCGAAAAGGTCTTCTCGCCAACACTGAGGGCCGGCCCCGCTCTAGCCCCAGCACACAGGAAGTGCAGGGGTGGAGGAACCTGTGACGCCACCCACAGAAACACAACCAGCAAAGTCCAGATGTGGGGAATCCCCAGCAGGAAGTGCTGGATTCTTCACAAATGTGGGAAAAGGAAGGAAAAAGACGGGGAGCAGTTTGGACTACAGACCTAAGACGACACACCGATTAATACAACCTGTGAGCTTGTCTGGGTCCTCGTTTGAACAAACTGACCATAAACAGACATCTGTGAAACAATTAAGTTATTAAATCTTAAGAACTTATCATAACTTTTCAGGTGTAATAATGAAGTTATGCTTTTTAAAAAAGTCATTATCTCTTAGAAATACATATTAAAGCATTTACAGACACAAGGGACTAAGGTCTAGAACTTACTTTAAAACAGTCCGGCTGACGACAGTTGTGGGGAGGGTAGGAGATTAGAGGAGATAGAGTGGGAAAACAGAGGCCGTAAGTTCACGTGTGCAGAAGCAGGAAGACAGGGGCACCAGAATTTATGATCCTATATTCTCTTCTTTTGTACATTTCAAATATCCATAAGTGAAAACTTTTGTTAAATCAATAGTTCCACAAAGAACACTATGACTTCTAGGTATTCCATCTTCAAAAAGCTTAAGAGCCATTGAACCGGACAGTCATTTATTTCTTGTAACATTTACTTTTTCAAGCCTGTATATTTCGTGTCCCATAAAGAGAAGACAAGCCCCCACCGGACCTCATGCTTCTAGAAATACCTGACACAGTGTCTCCCACTGCATCGGAGGTAAAGAGGACGTCAGATAAGGGGACCACGTTTGTACCTCTGCTCGCTTCCGGGGCTGGCTTCTTCCTTTCTTCCTGCACCGTGGACTCCTCCAGGTCCTTCGGGGTCGGATCCAGAAGCTCCCACTCCTCGCTGGTGTAGAACACGGTCCTCCGACTGTCGCTGTGCCCTCTCCCAGGACGTAAGGAAGACATCGAATTTCTATTGGGGGAGAAAAAACACGTTATGTGTTATTAAAAAAAGAAAGCAAAAATGTGAACTAAAAATCAGTGACCTTGATCATACTGCAACAGAAACTACCTAAAATGAAACAGAAAAAGACGAAAGAAACAAAGGCAGGAAGGAAGATGGATCAGGGAGCCGAGAGACAGCGTCAAGTGACCTGACACACAGGCAGCTGGAGGCCTCCAAAGAAGGAGAGGGAATAAAAGCACGTGAGGGAATAATGATCCCAAATTTCCAAATTTGACAAAAACTATGAACCCACAGGTCAGAGAAGCTTAATGAACTTAAAGCACAAGAACCATGAAGAAAATTGTATCAAGGCACATCATAATCAAATTGTTAAAAAGAAATAATTTCTAAAAACTTTAAGTATAAACCTAAGTTGAAAAAGAAAGGTATAGTCAAATTTTTACTGCTAAGCTGTCAAAAGGTAAGACGTGTGTGTTTATTATGAAGAGACATCTCAAATTATTCAACTTTTTAAAAAATTTCAGAATATCAGGGGGCACAAACATTTTGGTTACATATATTGCCTTTCCATCACCCGAGCCAGAGCTACACGGAATTAAGAACCGTTTGGGCAGTTGGTGAATGCAGTACCGCAGAGCAAGCTCACATAAATCGCCTCTCTTATAGACACACATGTATACGCGAACGTTACCTGCTCAATATACCCATACTTATTGAACGCTGCCTCAGCAATAAAAGGAATGAAATATGAAAACTCTCAACGATACAGACACGTCTCCAAAAGATTGCGTTAAAGACGATACAGAGGACTACATACAGCATGGATCCGTCTACATGAAATTCCCTTTTTTGGGGGGGATGGGGTCTTGCTGTGTTGCCCATGCTGGTCTCAAACTGCTCCTGGTCGTAAGTGATCCTCCCCTCTCAGCCTCCCACCAGCTGGGACTACAGGCACACACGACCCTGCTGGCTTACGTGATGGAATTCTCAAGAAGGCAGAGCCGTAGCGACAGCAGCAGACTGGAGCTTGTGCAGGCCGGGCCGGAGGGTCCACGGCTGGGGCCGTGAGGGATTTCAGGGTGACGAGAACGTTTGTATTTTGGGGATGGAGTCGCTACGTCACTGTGTGTAACTTCTAAGACCCATCAGCCTGTTCACCTAAAATAAGTGCCCTTACTCCAGGTAAACTACACCCCAGTGAGCTCATTAAACAGACAAACACACATAAGAGGAAGGCACCGAACCATTCGGTGTTTCCTCAGGTGGATTAACAGTGAGGTGAGAAGGTGGTTTCTTTTCTAGTTTGAATCGGACAGGTGATACTCTCCTATGGAAGAGTCATTTCTTTTTTTTTTTTTTTTTTTTTTTTTTTTTTTTTTTTTTTTTTGAGACAGAGTCTCACTTTGTTGCCCAGGCTAGAGTGAGTGCCGTGGCGTCAGCCTGGCTCACAGCAACCTCAATCTCCGGGGCTCAGCGATCCTACTGCCTCAGCCTCCCGAGTAGCTGGGACTACAGGCACGCACCACCATGCCCGGCTAATTTTTTTTGTATATATATTTTTAGTTGGTCAATTAATTTCTTTCTATTTTTGGTAGAGACGGGGTCTCGCTCAGGCTGGTTTCGAACTCCTGACCTTGAGCAATCCGCCCGCCTCAGCCTCCCAAAGTGCTAGGATTACAGGCGTGAGCCACCACGCCCGGCGAAGAGTCATTTCTTAAGGATTAAAAAATGCGTTACCTTTTTGCCTTTTTATTTGAATTTCTTAAAGTACTTAAAATATTCAGAGGCGTGCAGAGAGACTATCAACATGCTTACGTTCCCATCACAGGATCACAACACGCGAGTGCGTGGCCTTTTGCTAAATGCCTTAGCGAGGAGTCACCAGGAACATGGAATCACACCTGTTAGGACCTGGCGTGTGTTTCCTCGTACCATGTTTCCCTGAAAATAAGCCCTCCCCATAAAATAAGCCCCAGCAGGGTTTCTAAGCTTGTGTGCAATAGAAGCCCCACCCTGAAAATCAGCCCTGGTGACGGGGGCGTGGCTGCGCAGCGCGTCTGCACAACTCGTGCCTGTCGTCGGGAGCGGGAAAGAAGACGAGCAGCCCTTCCCATCCGCCCGTGAGAGCTCTGTGGCTCCACAGGAGAGATCGGGGCCAGTGGTTCTAAAGGAAACAGAGTCGCAAGACATTCAGGATGGGATTCGGGGTCTGGAGAGTGAGGATGATGCTCCAGAAGACGACGACTTCACTGTATTTGAATAAATGTAGATGGTTGCACCGTGCTTAAAAAAAAAAAAAAAAAAAACACATTCCCTGAAAATAAGCCCTAGGGTGTCTTCTCGAGGAAAAATAAACATAAGACCCTGTCTTGTTTTCGGGGAAACACGGTAGTTTATTTACTCAGGATGCAGAGAGCAGGCGAGCAAACAGTGTAGAGCCACTCAATTCCCAAGTCTCCTCCAGTGCCCAGTGCTCTGCATGTCTCCGCGGACAACCGCACACGGGGAATCTCCTCAGTACCCACGGCAACCCGGCCGGCAAGATACAGAGCAAAGCCCGACTTTACAAAAGTTGTAAGGTTTCTAAACAGCTGCTCGGGAAGCAACAGCTGCTCAGGTCTCGGCGGCTGTGAGGAGCTGCTCTTTGACACGCCTGCTGCACGGAGACCCCTCTCCCGCCTGACAGTCTCTGAGCCCCGGCTCTCCCGCCCCCGCTGGGGGTCTCTGTATAATTCAACCACCACTCGCTGCTCCGACCCGCACGGAGAGTCAGGAGCCGCCACATGGCGAGACGCCACCGTGGCAGCCGCAGCGTTCAGCCCAAGCTCTTTTTAAGTGAACACCAGCCATCTTCATCATTAAGAAAACCTCGGCCGGGCACGGTGGCTCATGCCTGTAATACCAGCACTCTGGGAGGCCGAGGCGGGAGGATCGCTGGAGGGCAGGAGTTGGAGACCAGCCTGAGCAAGAGCGAGACCCTGTCTCTACTAAAAATAGAAAGAAATTAGTCGGACAACTAAATATACATAGAAAAAATTAGCCGGGCATGGTGGCGCATGCCTATAGTCCCAGCTACTCGGGAGGCTGAGGCAGGAGGATTGCTTGAGCCCAGGAGTCTGAGGTTGCTGTGAGCGAGGCTGACGCCATGGCACTCACTCTAGCCTAGGCAACAGAGTGAGACTCTGTCTCAAAAAAAAAAAAAAGAGAGAAAGAAAAGTTTACATACTTTTTTCTCTCTTTCCAAGTTACACACTCCAGATGGAATTTACACAATCTAAAGTATCTAACTGAAACAGGAATAATTTATCCAGGATTCGTTTGAATCTGATAAGCAGCTAGAATTTACCAGTCAGGAGGACTGCTGGGAAACGTTCCGTCAGGTCTCCCCCGACTCACGTCTCCCCGCACTCCTGCACGCCAGGTTCAGGCAACGCCACGGGGCTCTCAGCGGCAGGACGACACCACTGAGGCAGCGTTTCCGCGTGCTGGGACCTTGCGGGCGAGAGGGAAGCGGGCTGCCCCGGGGCTGCCGTCAGGGCGTGCGCCTGAGCGGCTTCAGTTCTGTCAGTCACTCTGGAAACCGCACTCAGGAGAACTGTCACCTTTAACCGTGCGCCCCCCTTCAGCACTGGTTTTTTTCTTTCTACAAGCATGCACGCCGTTCACAGTTAACCTGTGTGCTACAAACACACAGCTAGGAGAGCCGGCCAAACAGGGAAGCTGCTGGTTGGCGGGGCCCAGGCCAGAGGCTGCTTGCTACGGCTTGCACGTCCCTCCAAAACTCACGCTGAAATTTAACTGCTGCCGTGAGGGCATCCAGAGGGGGCACTGAGAGGTGACCAGGCCACGAGGGCTCTGCCTCCCAGGAGGATTAATCTCACCCTGGCAGTGGGTCCACAGTGGGCAGGCTCGCCCCCCTGCCCTCGCCCCTCTGCCTCCGCCGTGGGCAGTGCTGCGCAAAGGTCCTCGCCAGACGCCTCCACGCGGACGCCAGGCTCCCCGACTCCAGACCCCCACGCACGCCGGCACGGTTCCTTTCTTTGTGAACCGCCCAGCCTGTGCTCTGTTGCAGCCATGTAAGGCGAGCGAGACACCTCCTTGGTCCCCCAGCCCTGGGGGGCCAACTCCGAGCATCTAACCGGGAAGGGGCGGCATTCTCGGCAGACGCAGGCGGGGCCTCCCCTGTGCCCATCCACACCCTCACCGCTCCCAACGCTCCGTCAGGAGAGCGAAGAAATGGCGAAGGGAGCAGGAAGGCAGGCAGGCAGGTAGGGAGGGAGGACCCCCGAGGTAGGCGGAATAACGCCCACCCCGGACATCTGTGCTCAAATCACCGAACCCGTGACCGTCACCTCACGTGGCGAGAGGGGCCCTGCAGGTGAGACTGGGTGGCGGGCCCTGAGATGGGAGGTCACCTGCATCGTCCGAGCGGCCCGAGCGCAGTCACGAGAGACACACGGAAGACGTGACACAGCAGAGGAGAGGACAAAGCCCCCAGGGAAGCAGGGACGAGTGGCCACAGGCCATGGAATGTGTGCGGCCACCAGCCGGGGGAAAGCAGGGATGAGTGGCCACAGGCCACGGAACGTGCGCAGCCACCAGCCGCGGGAGAGAGGCAGGGATGAGCAGCCACAGGCCACGGAACGTGCGCAGCCACCAGCCAGGGGAAAGCAGGGACGAGCGGCCACCAGCCTCGGGGAGGCAGGAATGAACCATCCCCTGGAGCCTCCGGATGAGCCAGTCCTGCCGACACCCTAACTCAGGCCCAGGGAAACCGATCTCGAACTTCTGGCCTCCTGAACTATAAGAAAGTAAACGCTGCTTTAAGCCACCGAGGTTGCAGTGAGGTGGTGCGGCAGCCGGGGCGAACCGACACACTCGCTCTCCAACAAGCCACCACCCTTCAACCAGGGAGCCGGAGGCCGCTCTTGCTCACAGTCCCGACTCCGGCAGGTGCTCACGACTGGAACATCAGTGTCTAAAGCTGGGATACGTTACTTCTGATGTGACGGCTTTCGCTTCTGAGGATCCAGAAAAGTAGTGTCGTCACAAAGACCCTCCCTCCAAAATACTCTGCACGTCAAACACACACAGGCATGGTACGTTATCCTTCTGACTCTGAAGACATCAGAGCAAACATCTAATAAAACGTGCACTGCCTCAAAAAACCCAGACACCTAAGCAGGAACTCCTCCTGCAGAACCTCCAGACAGTGCCCCACCACCCACCGGGGCTCCCTGGCCTCCTCAGCTCCTCCTCTGCTGTCAGCCCACTCAGCACCCTGCACACGCAACACGCCCTGCTCGGCCTTCCTGACCTTTGCTCCGAGCCCTTGCACTCACCTTTCCCTTAGGCAGGTCCCTGCCCAGCCCTCGAGCCCTACGTCAAAGCTCGTTTTCACAGCACGACCTTTGTCACCGGCCTCTCCCTCAACCCGCACCCCCAAGGCACTGGAGCACAGGGGAGGGGTGACACGTTGGGGTCACCCTGAACTGCACCCGCAGCACATGTGGCAGGGGACCCCATGCCGGCCTGAGGACCATGACCACCCTGGGCGGGGACAGACCGACCCTCACCCTCAGCACGCGCTCGGCCCGCCCCGAGGGGAGGGGACAGACAGGCACGATGACAGGTGCGCCAGGCCACCAGCTGGGCTGTCCTTTGGAATGGGCTTCTCCCGCTATGGGCGTGGCCACCAGAGGCCATGACAGCAAACTAAGGAGTCATGAGATCAATGCTGAGGGTGGTGACAAGCATCCTCAACAGACTGGGAGAGAAAATAGTACTTAGCTCTACCACATGTAGCAGCGAAATCGTTCTTTCAGTTTCACGCACATACAACAGTACACAGTCATACATGAAGCGTGTGTATCATCCACTGTGAGTGCCCAGTCAGAAACGAGGACAATACCGCATTGGAAGGTAACACCCTTCCCGGAAGGCCAAATATTAGGTTATTAAGTACGGAATGTCTGATTTCCTTAAGCACTGAGTTTGACAGCTGGTATCTCTGACATTTCACTTTTGTTTTTTTGAGACAGAGTCTCACTTTGTTCCCGGGGCTAGAGAGCCGTGGCGTGGCGTCAGCCTAGCTCACAGCAACCTCAAACTCCTGGGCTCAAGCGATCCTCCTGCCTCAGCCTCCCGAGTAGCTGGGACTACAGGCATGCGCCACCATGCCCGGCTGATTTTTTCTATATATATTTTTAGTTGGCCAATTCATTTCTTTCTATTTTTAGTAGAGATGGGGCCTCGCTCTCGCTCAGGCTGGTCTCGAACTCCTGAGCTCAAATGATCCTCCCACCTTGGCCTCCCGGAGTGCTGGGATGACAGGTGTGAGCCGCGGCACCCGGCCTAAATCCGTGTTATTTTCGAATATGAGCTCCGTGGCGGAACCAAGGCAGCGCAGACAGCTCGAGGCACCCGCGCAGGGCCGTGTGACGTGGGCCTGCAGGTGCGCGGCAGATCGGCCAGAGCAGCTGGGGCAGAGCCGCCAGCACAGCCTCGGCCCGGAGCCGCCAGAGAAGAGGGCGCGCGCAGCCACGCGACACACGGGCGCCCTGCGGTCATCGCCCGCCACAGGCCCGGGCCGGAGCCGCCAGAGAAGAGGGCAGGCGCAGCCACGCGACACACGGGCGCCCTGCGGTCACCGCCCGCCACAGGCCCGGGCCGGAGCCGCCAGAGAAGAGGGCGCGCGCAGCCACGCGACACACGGGCGCCCTGCGGTCACCGCCCGCCACAGGCCCGGGCCGGAGCCGCCAGAGAAGAGGGCGCGCGCAGCCACGCGACACACGGGCGCCCTGCGGTCACCGCCCGCCACAGGCCCGGGCAAGCGCCTCCTCCCTGCGTGCCCCGCAGAAGGCCGCTCTCGGAGTGCCCGCGCGGCCGCAGCACGGGACCACGGCCCTCGTCTTTCTCGGCAAGGACGGAGCCGTGCCTTGCGACGAGGAAAATCACGAACAGCACCCCGTGGCGGCCGTGGGACACCAGCGCCTTCCCCAGATCACCACACCTGTCGTTCCCGGCTGTGGCCGGCCGGCCGGAGAGGTGAGGCGCCAGGGAGGCTCCCCGCCGGCACCGCCGCAAGGGACTCCGGGAACGCCAGCCGCGCACGCAGGCCACTTCCTGCCGGCCCGGGTCCTGAGAGAAGCGAACACGGCGGCCAGAGCGGCCCGGCGGCCCCGCGGGGTGGGGGCCCGGCGGCCGAGCACCCCCGTCCTGGCCGGCTGGGCCTTCGCACCCCCGGGAAAGGCGCCGTCTCCCCCGACGGAAGGAGAGGACCGCGCCGCCACTGGCCCGGGGCCCAGACGGACGAGGGCGGCACCGCCCGCGGGACGGGGCCACGCGGCCACGTCCACGGAGCACGCACGGTGGCCGCGTGCGGGCGGCTCTGTCTACGCACAACCTCAGCTCTCACACCCGCTAGTGGGCCACACACCCCGATTCACTGCCGGAGAAGACACGGCTCGGAAAAGCCAAGTCACCGGCTCAGCATGGCACAGCTCACTGGGCCGCAGGGCTGGGACCCCACCACCCAGGCCGACTGCGACGAGCCCTCGCCACCACACGACGGAGCGCCGCGCAGGCGCAGCCCAGCACCCGGAGACCGACGCGCGGGCCAGGCCCAGAGAGCCACAGGGCCCCGCCCACCGCCGTCGGCGCCGCCCACTGCCGTCGGCCCCGCCCACTGCTGTCAGCCCGCCTGGCTAAGCACCTCCTGCGCACGACCACACGCTGCACTGCCGCCCCCGCAGGCATGTGCGTTCTCACCCTCGCCGCACACGCCACCCTGGGCGCGCACACTCACACGCACACACCCATGCGTGGGCCAGAATTCATGAGAGCTCCAGCTCTTTCACCTGGAGTGATCCGGACTGTTAAAAGGTTAAATGAGGCCGGGCGCGGTGGCTCACGCCTGTAATCCTAGCACTCTGGGAGGCCGAGGCGGGCGGATTGCTGGAGGTCAGGAGTTCAAAACCAGCCTGAGCGAGACCCCGTCTCTACCATAAAAATAGAAAGAAATTAATTGGCCAACTAATATATATATATATAAAAAATCAGCCGGGCATGGTGGCGCATGCCTGTAGTCCCAGCTACGCGGATGCTGAGGCAGGAGGATCGCTTGAGCCCAGAAGTTTGAGGTTGCTGTGAGCAAGGCTGACGCCATGGCACTCACTCTAGCCTAGGCAAGAAAGCGAGACTCTGTCTCAAAAAAAAAAAAAAAAAAAAAAAGGTTAAATGAAAAGGTCATTTAAAGCAGGAAACCACGCAAGAGGAACTGAGACCCACACACCTGTAAAGGCATAGGTCAAGGTGTGCTGTGTGGCCAGTCCACGGACGCAGGCCGGCCACGGCCCCTTCTCTGAGTCTGGGGTCACTCCACACAGTTCCCTGTTCTCTTTCCTGGGCAAATCACACCCATAACTTGTCACCTAAATTTTCCAATTTTGTTTTCCTTCTTTTTAAAAAGTGGAACAATGACTTACAATTGTGAAACAAATTCTAAGCACAGAATCTTACAGGCTTTTAAGAATTTTTTTTCCTCTGATTTTTTACAACTGTGTCACCCACATCCTCCCAGTACTTTTTTTAGTGCCTCACCTTTAGCAAATTTTCCCTAAGTGTTCAACTTATTTTTCACAGAAACAATTCCGTGTCATACTGTATGGGTCTACCAAGCATCTCACTGAACTGCATAATCACGGTAACAGGCACGACAGGCGCTACGCTGCCGGGACAAACCCAGCTGCCGAGGCAGGTCTGCTCTCAGCTGGGAGCAGAGCCCGCCACCCTCGCGCAGTTGGGGGTCCAGGGCACCACCGGGAACCTGACACATCGGTTTGTGGGGGGCTGGTCGAGAGAGAGGTCCAACCACATTGTTAGACAGAATGAAAGAACGGGTATGAATTACCCTTTAAGCCTTGACTACACTCTAATTTTGGTGGCATTGTGAGTGCATTAAAAAATACAATTGTGGGCCAGGCGCGGTGGCTCATGCCTGTAATCCCAGCACTCTGGGAGGCCAAGGCAGGAGGACTGCTTGAGGCCATGAGTTCGAGACCAGCCTGAGCAAAAGCAAGACCCCGTCTCTACAAAACATAGGGAAATTAGCTGGGCATGGTGGCACATGCCTTTAGTGCCAGCTACTCGGGAGGCTGAGAGGCAAGAGGATCGCTTGAGCCCAGGAGTTTGAGGTTGCAGTGAGTGAGGCTGACACCATGGCATTCTAGCTGGGGTAACAGAGACCCTGTCTCCAAAAATAAAAATAAAAATTTTAAAAACCAAAAAAAAAAAAAAAAAAAATCATACTGTCAAAAAACCCACCTCTACTTTCATTAGCCAGCACGGAATCTAGTGCACAGGCCGAGTGTCCTGGATGGAGGGCCAGGCCCGGGGCTGGGGGGAGGGGGGTGCCACAGCTCTGCAGCCTGGGAGCCTGGTGACCTCACACACATATGCTCCTTCAGCCAGTTTCAGTCTCTGTGAAATGTCAACCTTGTGACCTACCTAGAGTCAAGCAATCAAACCACCGGTGCGAAAACGTTTGGCACGGTGCAGACTCAGAACAGGCTGGTGATCTACGGGAAAGTACGCTGTGAACAGCAAAGACCTCCACAAGCTTAAGGTGGTTTCATAACTTCGCATATAAAATGACAGTACACATGATCAGAAACAATCCAATTTCGATTTCATGTGCTGCTTTCCAAAGACTTACTTAAGCTCATTGCCCCACTGTTTCAAAGAGTAAAAGTTAATGGAGTTCGGATGCCCCGGGGCCGGCTGGTTTGCAGCTTGTTCTCCCACCAGCTCTCCAGGCACTGTCTCCACAGCCAGGACATTTCTCGCTTTTTCTGCAGAAGCATTTGGGTGTGGGTAAACCAAATCTGAAAGAAAGGCAAACAAATGTCAGTTACTCAAAGTTTCCACATGAACCTTGACAACCTACATAAGATGCTGACTTGATATACTGCATAAAAATCTAAACTAGGCCAGGTGCGGTGGCTCAGGCCTATAATCCTAGCAGTCTGGGAGGCTGAGGTGGGAGGATCACTTGAAGTCAGGAGTTCAAGATCAGCCTGAGCAACATAGCAAGACTCTACAAAAATTAGAAAAATTAGCCAGGCATGGTGGTGTGCACTTGTAGTCCACTCAGGAGGCTGAGGCAGGATCGCCTTAACCCAGGAGTTTGAGATTGCAGTGAGCTATAATGAAGTCACTGTACTCTATCAACCCAGGTAACAGAGCAAGCCCCTGTCAGGACAGAGGAGAGGAGGGAAGGGAAGGGGAGGGGAGGGGAGGGCAGGGGAGGAAAAGAAGACAAGAAAGGGAAGAAAGGAAATAAATCTAAACTATATATATAGAGAGAGGGGGGTATATTTTTAATGTGTACTATGTAAAAGTATAATCTGCAGATAGCTTTGGTGTTCTGAAACCATTTTCACCTAAAGAGATCTATGTTTCTCAAAGGAAAACATTAAGTTTGCATATCACAGAATAGTTATTTCAGTAAATTCGTAGGCAAACACACTGACACTAAAGCACAATCAATCAAATCTCAGAATATCTTTAAAATGTGCACTTCTGAAATATTTAAGTTTGAGATGATATGATGTCCAGAAATTACTTCAAAATGACAACATTTTGTTACTTAACAAAATAATAGTATTTGTTTCCATTAACAGTTATTTGCTTCAAAATAACAAAACTAAGTGGGTAGGAGTATCAATGAGACAAGAAAGGACATGAAATGACAATTGTTGAGACTGCCTAATAAACAGAGAGTCAATATTACCTTATTCTCTCTCTGCCTAAGTGTAAAATATCCCATAATAAAAAGTTACTATTAAAAAAATGTTTTGACAAAAACATTTCCAACTACAAATACGTTGTATTCTTCCAAATGACACAATTGGAGAAGAGGGCCTATAATCTGACCTATATCTCTTCTTAAGATAGTGTCCTTACATCAAGAACACCAACCACCATCTTTCTGTGAAAACAAAATCAGGACCGAGCTGTAACCACTGATATTCGACAAAAAGTCCGTCTCTGATCAGACAAGCACAGGATGGGGCCATCAGGCAGGTCCCTGCAAAGGCCCAGCCCTGGTGAGGGAGCAGCTGGGAGGTCTTAGGCAGCACAGGCCCTGGGGTCTGTCCGGGCCCTGGGGGGGACTGTCCAGGCCCTGGGTGGGGCTGTCTGGGCCCTGGGGGGGCTGTCCAGGCCCTTGGGAGGGCTGTTCGGGCCCTGGGGGGGGGCTGTCTGGGCCCTGGGGGCGACTGTCCGGGCCCTGGGGGGGGTCTGTCCGGGCCCTGGGGGGGGATCTGTCCGGGCCCTGGAGGGGGGGGGTCTGTCCGGGCCCTGAGGGGGGTCTGTCCGGGCCCTGGGGGGACTGTCTGGGCCCTGGGGTGCTGTCCGGGCCCTAGGGGGGCTGTCCGGGCCCTGGGGTGCTGTCAGGGCCCTGGGGGGGACTGTCTGGGCCCTGGGGGGCCGTCCGGGCCCTGGGGGGCCGTCAGGACCCTGGGGGGGCTGTCTGGGCCCTGGGGGGCTGTCCGGGCCCTGGGGGGGCTGTCCGGGACGGGACCTGCACTTTGCAGGCAGGTGACTGAGGAGACCTGCTCAGTGTGTGGAGGGGCTGCAGGGACACACTGTATCCTGGGCATGACGTGAACAAGTGACCCCTGTGTATCTGTCAGGGGAATCCGGCTCTGGACACGGGAGCCGACACAGGCTTCCAAGCAGAGTTCTGACGAGGAAAAGGGGGTGTGCTGGGGACAGAAGAATCGGGCTCGGTAATGGATTACAAGAGCTTGAGTTAGGAGGCAAGAAGTGGGAGGCTGAGGGAGGAGGACTGCTCAAGCCCAGGACTGGGAGGCTGCTGTGAGCTGTGATCCTGCCACTGCACTCTATGCAGGGCAACAAAGTGAGACCCTGTCTCAAGAAAAAAAAAAAGGCCGGGCGCGGTGGCTCACGCCTGTAATCCTAGCACTCTGGGAGGCCAAGGCGGGCAGATTGCTCGAGATCAGGAGTTCGAAACCAGCCTGAGCAAGAAAGAGCGAGACCCTGTCTCTACTATAAATAGAAAGAAATTAATTGGCCAACTAATATATATAGAAAAAACTAGCCGGGCATGGTGGCGCATGCCTGTAGTCCCAGCTACTCGGGAGGCTGAGGCAGGAGGATTGCTTGAACCCGGGAGTTTGAGGTTGCTGTGAGCTAGGCTGACACCATGGCACTCACTCTAGCCTGGGCAACAAAGTGAGACCAGGTCTCAAAAAAATAAAAAAAGCAAACAAGGCGAGAAGTCACAAATTACTACAGATCCCCAGTTCTTGGTGCTAATGACTAACATGTACGAGGAGCAAGGCGCTGAGATCACAAGCACCAGCGACACAGAGACCCCCCCCCCCCCGAAGGGAGCCACAGCTAGGAAGGAGACGTGAGGCGTCCAGCTCCAGCT
Source organism: Microcebus murinus (assembly GCF_040939455.1). Lineage (NCBI taxonomy): Eukaryota > Metazoa > Chordata > Mammalia > Primates > Cheirogaleidae > Microcebus > Microcebus murinus. The sequence goes on along the minus strand of NC_134110.1, from coordinate 100,449 downwards.
CACCCCAGATGATGCGGGGTCCCCGGCGTGCAGAGCCTGCATCTAAGCCTGGGGGTTGGTTGCAGGAGATGCCGGGGGACACCAGAGCAGGAGGGCCCTGCCCTCAGCTCCAGCCACAGTGACTCTTCTCTCTCCGCTCTTCCATACGCCAGGATCCCGTTTAAGATACCACTTGGAAAGGGGGTTTCCATAAACAAACGAGAAAAAGTCCAACCACCGCCAATCCAGTACAGCCTCCTGGCCAGGACACTGAGCCCAGAGCCGGAGAGAGCCAGCCACGCGAGCCCCCAAGGCCAGGACAGACCGCTGGCCCTGCCCGAGCCGTGCACGCCGTTCTGTGAGCGCATGTCCGTCTGCGTGAGAGCACGCCGTTCTGTGAGGGGTGTCCGTCTGCGTGAGGGCACGCCGATCTGTGAGCAAGCGTCCATCTGCGTGAGGGCACGCCGTTCCATGAGGGGTGTCCGTCTGCGTGAGGGCACGCCCTTCTGTGAGTGCCTGTCCGTCTGGGTGAGGGCACGCCGTTCTGTGAGCGCCTGTCCGTCTGCGTGAGGGCACGCCGTTCTGTGAGGGGTGTCCGTCTGGGTGAGGGCACGCCGTTCTGTGAGGGGTGTCTGTCTGGGTGAGGGCACGCCGTTCTGTGAGGGGGTGTCCGTCTGGGTGAGGGCACGCCGTTCTGTGAGGGGGGTCTGTCTGGGTGAGGGCACGCCGTTCTGTGAGGGGTGTCCGTCTGGGTGAGGGCACGCCGTTCTGTGAGGGGGTGTCCGTCTGAGTGAGGGCACGCCGTTCTGTGAGGGGGTGTCCGTCTGTGTGAGAGCACGCCGTTCTATGAGGGGTGTCCGTCTGGGTGAGGGCACGCCATTCTGTGAGGGGGGGTCCGTCTGCATGAGGGCACGCCGTTCTGTGAGGGGGTGTCCGTCTGGGTGAGGGCACGCCGTTCTGTGAGGGGGTGTCCGTCTGCGTGAGGGCACGCCGTTCTGTGAGGGGGTGTCCGTCTGGGTGAGGGCATGCCGTTCTGTGAGGGGTGTCTGTCTGTGTGAGGGCACGCCGTTCTGTGAGGGCTGTCCGTCTGGGTGAGGGCACGCCGCTCTGTGAGTGCCTGTCCATCTGCGTGAGGGCAGCGAGTGCAGAGGGCTCTGGTCCCTCTGCTCCTAGAGAGGTAAGCTGGGCTTGGCGCCCCAAGGCTGGTGCCCGTAGCCCAGCCCAGGAAGCATCGCTACTCGAAGCCAAGCCAGGAAACGAAGTCAACAAACTGCACATGTCTGTGCAGGCCCAGTCCGGCCTCCCCTTCCTGTGTGGGCTGGCAGCCAGGCGACAAACGTTTCTCTGCTCGTCTGGGCTGCGAACGCTCTCGTGTCCCAAGCGCCCGTCACTGAGAAAGCCCCGGCCCCGTAGTGCTCTCGGCCCCACTGGAAACTTCCTGAGGAGCTCGGAGGCCCCGTGGGAGGGGCGGAGGACAGGGACCGAGACTAGGGCAGAACACGCTGGAGAAACCGTTTCTTGCTTAACCGAACAGAAGCCATTCCCCAGCTGCACAGGCCTTTGCTGTGGTCGTTACTGTTGCCTGGGTTTGGTGTTCGGAAGATGACGTGGGTTTTATTAGGTAAAAGTGGAGTTGCTGGCTTCCCCTCAACACCTGCCCCGACATCAGCATGCAGGGAACTGCCTGAGAAGGACATCAGCGAGGCCGGGCGAGGTGGCTCACGCCTGTAATCCTAGCTCTCTGGGAGGCCGAGGCAGGCGGATTGCTCAAGGTCAGGAGTTCGAAACCAGCCTGAGCAAGAGCGAGACCCCATCTCTACTATAAATACAAATAAATTAATTCGCCAACTAATATGTTTAGAAAAAATTAGCCGGGCACGGTGGCGCATGCCTGTAGTCCCAGCTACGCAGATGCTGAGGCAGGAGGATCGCTTGAGCCCAGGAGTTTGAGGTTGCTGCTGCCACAGCACTCACTCTAGCCTGGGCAACAAAGCGAGACTCTGTCTCAAGAAAAAAAAAAAAGACATCATCGAAACGCAAACCAGGACATGGCACTGTTTCCTCAAAGACGTTTAAGAGGATGGGCTGGTGTTCAGGGACAAGTCCTCGTCGCAGCCTCTGGGGAGAGCAAGTCTGTGCTTGGCGGCTCGGTGATCAGACCTCTCTGCTCTGCCCAAACGTTTCAAACGTCTGCACGACAGCTCTGGGGCAGTTTGGCTCCCCAGTTCCGGTCCCAGCGCAGCCTCTGAGCTCCAGTGTGACCAGGGCGGTCTCGGCCACACCTCTGACAGCCCTTCCCACTGGACAGCTGCAGACGTGCCGGACCTCTGCCCGGCGAGCCTCCTGCTCAGGTCTGGCCTCCTCAGCAAGCCTCCCCCGCTCCCGCTCCTGCAACCGGGCCCAGGTGCTCCTCGGCAGAGTGAGGAACCGCACGCCAGGCTGGATTCCCAACACCCAGCCCACCCCACGCCTGCAGCCTCGGCCCAGGAAGGAGAAACAAGCCCCGGGAAAGGGTCGTCCCCACGTGCCTCAGAGAAGACCAAATCAGAGTCTGGAAGTGACCGGCGGGAGGCGGGGAAGGACAGGGTGGGGTTAGTCTACAAACACTGTTTCCCTCACCAAGTGAGTTTTAATCCAGATTGCGAAGGAGTGGTCAGGAGGAACAGAGACGCCTTCCAAGTGAGCTCAGTGTGCGCCTGAGCATCAAACGGACAGGCAGCAGGCCAGGGCACCGAGAGCCCCCGAGCCATCCCCAGGTCCCCCTGTCTAGTGAGCTGCTCGGCACCAATGACACAGATCTGTGAGCGCTGAGCCCCCGTCTGACTTGCTAACTCGACACTCAGCACGGAGGAGGGACTCGGTGACACTGGTGAAGGGAAGGGAGGGGGGAAGGGAGGGAGGGAGGGAGGGAGGGAGGGAGGAAGGAAGGAAGGAAGGAAGGAAGGAAGGAAGGAAGGAAGGAAGGAAGGAAGGAAGGAAGGAAGGAAGGAAGGAAGGAAGGAAGGAAGGAACTCACCCGCTAACGGGGCGGCAGGAGAGGCCTGCTGTGGGCTGAGGAGCTCGGGCGGAGGCCGCAGAGGCCCCCAGTTGTTGAACGGTTCACACTCCTGTCCCTCCTCACTTCCCTCCTCCTGCCCCCTCACCTCCAACAGTCCCTGCGTTACGGGTGGGGGTCACACCGGACTCCATGGCTTCCCTCTCCTCCTCCCCACTCCTCCCTGCTCGCCCTGCAGTCCGGCTCGGCTGCCATGCCCAACCCCATCCCTTCCTCACCGACCCTGGGTTCACCTGGACCCAGTGCCAGCAGGTCCAGGCTGAGGACGCCTCCGCTGGCACCAAACCCCAAGCCTGTTCCAGACGGTCCCCTTTTGGATCCTGTCCGCAGCTTCCAGCAGGCTCCTCCCAGACGGAGCTGGCCTCTAACCCTCCCGTCCCCAGTCATACCCTCTCCCAGAGCCCTCAAACCAGAGGGGCCTGGTTCACAGCGCACCTGCTTCACAGACGGGCAGGTGTGACGTGCTCCGGGTCCCAGAGCCCTCCTGCTCACACACACAGCTGGTCATGACAGGACTGATACTTTAAGGCAACGCCTGGCGTTTTGTATTACTTAACAAGGACCACAGAGGGACACGCTTGTGTGGTCACTTTATGGGGTCAGACACTGACAGCGGCGTGACTCTGTGGCACCGCCCACTCTGGGTGTCCACCCCACGCCGTGGGCACAACCCCCGGGACCAGGAGCAGCCGACCCCCACCCTGGCTCACAGGCGCTGTTAAGAGCACAGCAGTTAAACAACCTGAGCAGCCGCTTCAGAGGAGGAAATGTGTGGTCACCCCACACATGTCTTCACAACACAATACTCTGCAAGAAATACCAGCCATATTCAAACGGGTCTTGTGATCCCTGACTTTTTTCTTACTACTTTATGTGGGGGATGAAGTAAACAGAAGGTGCTAGACATACGTCTTGCAATGAGTACATTAGCTATTTGTGAATTTGGGTTCTAGTTCCCTCATTCTCAACAGCTATGAAGGTCTATCTTTGCAAATTATTCTTTTGTGTTGAAACCAGGTCTTTATCTATCCAAACACAGAAGACAACGTAGGATGGAATTTGAGGCAGGCATGCTCTCATAGGCCAGGCTGGAATGGAAGCCAGGCAGAACAGATGAACAGACGACAAGGTCACCTCACTTTCTAATACTCGATTGACTAACACAAAGCTGCACTCAGTGAACAGTGTCTTACTCTGAAGACACGGAGTCTAGAAAAAAAACTGTAGGCAATTATGTGACTGTGCCGGCTTCCTGCTGGATGCTCATTCCAGCTTTTCCTTGCTTAAGCATCTTGGCTTTGATGGTGGCCACATGCTCAGCGAAAACATTAACACTCGGTTCTTCTGACTCAGCCGGAAGCCCACGTGACACAGCTCTAGCTAAGCGTGCTGAGGCCGGGCGTTTCTGGGAAAGTTTCTCCTTTTAGATGTGGGGGCAGCTGGCATGAGTAGGAAAGATAGCGTGCTCTGAGGATGGAGAACAGAAAGTTAGAGATAGCCGGGTAACTCGATGGCACAAGTGATTAATGTGTTTCCCTGAGAATAAGACCTGCCCATGATAAATAAAATAAGCCCTAGCAGGATGTCTAAGCATTTGCGAAATAGAAGCCCTACCCTGAAAATAAGCCCTAGTGACGGGCGTGGCTGCGCAGCGTCTGCACAACCCGTGCGTGTGGTCGCGGAGCGGGAAAGAACACGAGCAGCCCTTCCCATCCGCCCCGTGAGAGCTCTGTGGCTCCACAGGAGAGATGGGGCCGGTGGTTCTAAAGGAAACAGAGTCACAAGACATTCAGGACGGGATTCGGGGTCTGGAGAGTGAGGATGATGTTCCAGAAGAAGACAACTATATTTGAATAAATGTAGATTATTGTACTGTACTTTAAAAAAATAACACATCCCCTGAAAATAAGCCCTAGGGTGTCTTCTTGAGGAAAAAAATATATAAGACTCTGTCTTGTTTTCGGAGAAACATGGTAGCTATGCCAGCCACGGATCATCTACCACGTAAGACAGTAAGTCCCTATGGGTCAGGTTCCTGTTACTTGCGGCAGACCCTAACCCTAACCCGTTCAAAGAGACACCACCTTCCACCTGGCTCCTCACACCTGATGGCGCAGCGCCCCACTGAACCCGGGCTCCGGCTCCAGGCCGGGGTGTGCTCCGGGCTCGGCTGCGCCCCAACCCACTTCTACCTGCCGTCCTGGCCAACTCTGCCATCCTCCTGGCCTCAGCTTAGAAGCCACTTCCTCAGAGAGGTCCCCGACCGCCAGGAGCTACGCTCAGCCCACTCGCAGGCCCTGGCAGCCACACTGCCCCGTCCCTCACTCTCTCTGCAAGACCGCCCTGCTGGACGGGAAGGACCAAGCCCTCTCGGGCGCCTAACGTGCGGTACAAACTCGTAGACGCCAGGCGGCACCTGCTCTCAACCCCAGACTCACGTCCCAGCCAAAGCAGGAGAACCAGATGCGGGTCCAGGTGTCTTCTCCCGCCCCGGCCGCGGCGTTTTGACTCAAAAGGAGGAAGGAGGCGTGTCAGGGAGAGACTGCAGGGCTCAGTGCTGCTTCTCTGCCTCCTTCAGCATGACCTCCCCGAGTCTCCGTGAGAGAAGCGCCTAGTGTCCCCGGAATAAAGCGTCTCCGGTGCCTAAGGTGATGGATCCTGAACTAAATATAAAGGGGGCCGGGCGTGGTGGCTCACGCCTGTAATCCCAGCACTCTGGGAGGCTGAGGCGGGCAGATCGCTCAAGCTCAGGAGTTCGAGACCAGCCAGAGCAAGAGTGAGACCCCGTCTCTACTAAAAACAGAAAGAAATGAATTGGCTAACTAAAAATATGTAGAAAAAATGAGCCGGGTGCGGTGGCGCACGCCTGTTATCCTAGCACTCTGGGAGGCTGAGGCGGGAGGATCATTTGAGCTTAGGAGTTTGAGACCAGCCTGAGCAAGAGCGAGACCCCGTCTCTACTGAAGATAGAAAGAAATCAGCTGGACAACTAAAAATATACAGAAAAAATGAGCCGGGCATGGTGGCGCATGTCTGTAGTCCCAGCTACTTGGGAGGCTGAGGCAGGAGTTTGAGGTTGCTGTGAGCTAGGCTGATGCCATGGCACTGTAACCCGGGCAAAGAGTAAGACTTTGTCAATCAATCAACCAATTAATCAATCAATAGATAACTAAACATAAAGGGGACACAAACTTGGAAGGAAAGTGTTCGTTGAGATGCCCAGACAGCCATGAGAATGACCTAAGGATGCTCGCAGAACATACAACAGGTACAAAGCATGTGTGGTGACTTCCCACTGACCAGAGGGAGAACCTGCTGAAAAATACCGAGACTAGTCCAAGACCAGCAAATCTGGAGAAGAAAAACCACAGTCTCTGGGAAGGCATTTGTTTCTGGAACAGATCAACTGCGCACGTGCCAACACCATCCTTGCCGTGACGGGGAGCTGGGTGCAGCCTGAGCACCCTGAGCAGAGGGTCCCAGGGCTCCACGACGTGCAGACTGCACCTCTGCATGAAAGAGTGAGAACTGACCCCAACTGGCTTAAGTTTTAATGCACACTCCTTCGTGTCCTTAAAAATGCCAGTGTAATGGCCCAGCCTTCTTAGATCTTACTGCAGGGGCCAGGGGCTTGTCTCTTTCTGGGCCTCTTCTCCTGTCGGGGGGGGGGGTCACAAAAACAATCCCAACCCAGCGGTCTCCGCGGTGGCCGGATGGCCAGCACGTACTTGCTCTCCCGTTCGTTCTAAAGGGCTCTATACAACCAGTCATGAGCAGATCGTGGCGTTTTAGTTTTTGATACTCCAACATTCAACCACATTATCTCCACACCGCCAATGGCCAGAGACTGACTGCCACGAGTTACGGAAATGCCAGGAATCCAGAAGACAACGAAATCAGCGTTGGAGAGTTAAAGTCTTCCTATGAAACCCAGAGAATCACAAGCAGGATGTTCTGAGAACACCTTCCCAGGTTTGCAGACACCTGCGACCCAAGCAGCTCTGCAGGCGTGGGCGTGCAGGCACGAGTCCTCGTCTTCGGGGGTGGCAGAGAGCAGGTGGCCCTGCAGCCAGAACTGGAGTCACAACCCACGACTGACCACGACTCGTGCGTAGAGCTCTTGGTCACTACGACACGCTGCCCGCTCACAAGGGCTCCTCGCTATTAGTCTCTTCTGAATCCACTTTCACTCACTGCTAAGCTGACCTTCTGCGTGAAACGGCTGCACGCAAAGGAGTGAGGCAGGCCCGCCCCTCTCCCACTTACCTGTGCTGTCTCTGGCCACAAGCCCCTTGGGAAGGTCCCCCGGAGTCGGGGACGCCCGGCTGTCCCACTTGACCATGTCCAGGTTGTTGCAATACTCCCAGCGCTTCTGCTGGAGCTCCTGCAGCCAGTAAGTCATGAGCTGGCGATTGGGAGCCTGGAAGAGGGAGGGAAACGTGATGGCGCCAGTGACACGAGGAGCTTGAAACACACTGTTCTGTGAGCCCAGCTGCACGGCTTGCCGCGGGGAGGGAGAGGTGGGTGAACCGATCAAGGGAGTCTTACTCACAAGATCACAGCATTTGCTCAGTACAAGCCGGGTCGAGCAAACAGCAATTCTAACACAAAGAATTTTACCAAATTAAGAGGAAATCTGTTTAAATTCTAAAATTAGAAAATGAAGCAGTGTAACATTTTCTTCAGAAAGTTTTAAGGCACGGTGGCTCACGCCTGTAACTCCGGCACTCTGGGAGGCCGAGGCAGGACAATGGCTTGAGGTCAGGATTTCAAGGCCAGCCTGGGCGATAGCGAGACCCTGTCTTTACAAAAAATAGAAAAATTCGCCGGGCGTGGTGGCACATGCCTGTAGCCCCAGCTACTCGGGAGGCTGAGGCAGGAGGATCATTTGAGCCCAGGAGTTTGAGGTTGCTGTGAGCTACGATGGCACCACTGCATTCAACCCCAGGGCAGGGAACAGGGCAAGATTCAGTGTCAAAAAAAAAGAAAAAGAACAAGGCCAGGCGCTGTGGCTCACGCCTGTAATCCTAGCTCTTGGGAGGCCGAGGCGGGCGGATTGCTCGAGGTCAGGAGTTCAAAACCAGCCTGAGCGAGACCCTGTCTCTACTATAAAATAGAAAGAGATTGATTGGCCAACTGATATATACAGAAAAAAATTGGCCGGGCATGGTGGCGCATGCCTGTAGTCCCAGCTGCCCGGGAGGCTGAGGCAGAAGGATCACTGGAGCCCAGGAGTTTGAGGTTGCTGTGAGCTAGGCTGACGCCACGGCACTCACTCTAGCCCGGGCAACAAAGTGAGACTCTGTCTCAAAAAAAAAAAAAAAAAAAGAAAAAGAACGAAAAAAGTTTTAGGAAGGTTTGATAATTCTGCTGCTCTTTCACTCTGAATACCTACAAATTCCTCCTCAAGAAATCAATTCTTACATGGGCGTGGAAGGCAGCCTTAACAAATCATTTGCAACAATGATACTTAAACTCCGTCAGCATCCAAAAGAGTGCACACACAAAACTGCAGATTAAAAACTAGATTATATACCTGACTAGAATGGCTAATATTTTAAAAAGTCACTGCAAGTGCTGACCAGGGTGCAGAGCAGCCAGGACTGTCGTGAGCTGCTGGTGGCACACAGGACCGCGCAGCTGCCTCAGGGGACTGCCTGGCAGGTCTTCGTGAAGCTCAACGTGCACCCACCCAGTGACCTGGCAGCCCCTCTCCTACACAGTCACCCGAGAGGAATGAAAACATATATTCGCCAAGAAACCTGCATGCAAACGCTTACAGAAGATTTATTCATAAGCACCAAAAAGTGAAAACACCATAAAATGTACTCCAGCCGATGAAGAATAAACCGGGCACATCATCCGCACCATGAAGGCTATTCCACAGCATAGAGGAACAAACTACCGACTCACGCAACAGGATAATGCGTGCTCAAATGCACGCCGCTAAGCGAAAGCAGCCAGGCCCAAAAGGCCATGTGCCATAGGGTTCCATTTACGTGACATTCTGACAAGGCAAAATTTTAACACAGAAAACAGATGTGTGGTTGGCAGGGCTTGGGGGTGAGGGGGCCGCACATGAGAGGTTTTGGGTGATGAAATTGTTCCACCCCGTGACTTTGGTGGTTGATTCCTGATTCTCCGCATTTGTCCAAACCCACAGAACTGTGTACAGCAGAGTGAGGAGGACGGCGGGTGGGGAGCGCAGAGGTGGACCACGAACGAGCCTGGCTGTAGACAGACCAGAGCAGGTGCGGGTGACAGGTCTCCAGGCTGCCCCTGCAAAGGGGCCCCGGAAGGAGGAGGGCTGCCACGGCATGCTCATGAGAACGCCATCAACACTGGCACCCAGCGAGGGTGCGCACGGCTACACGGTGGCTCCCAGGACCAGCGGCAGCGGAGAAAACTGCTCTGCAGGCCCGCAGCAAGCGACAGGCCTGGGGACCACACTGCTACCGTCTGCAGGGAAAGGAGAACCTCAGGTGCTGTGGCCGCAAGCAGGGTCTTTCCACGACACAGGCACGCCAGGCCCCAGGCACAGGAAACCCACTACAGGGTCTTTGGGTGCTTTACAGAAAATTCTTCCAACCATCAACCAAGCTGCCGGTGCATCCATTCATTCAACCAACACTTACTGAGCACCTGTCAGGTACCTGGAATTGGGGCTTGGCCAAGTGAAAAAGACAGAAACACAAACCAGTACTTTCCACGAGGTACAGAGGGCTCCGGCAGGCGGCAGGCAGGTGAGGCGGGGCTGGCTGGCTGGACCGCACTGCGGAAGGACACCTGGCCAAGCAGGGGCGGAGTGGCAAGGGGCAAGGTCCTCAAAGTTTAGGACACCTGCCACCTGCAGGTCCAAAAGCTTCCAAGTATTGGCTGAATTTCTACCTTCTCCAATAAAACCTCAAGGTGTTTCCTCTTCTCCAGCACCTAGTACAGTGTCAGGCAACAGCAGGTCAGCATTCACGGAACAAACAAGTGAAGGAATAAATGACGGATAGTCAGGAGGTGACGCAGCAGCTGGGTCTGAAAGGGGAAGCAGGCAGCAGCCAGAGGAAAAGGGAGAGGAAGGGGTTCCGGGGAGAGAGGAAGGGGTTCCGGGGAGAGAGGAAGGGGTTCCGGGGGGAGAGGAAGGGGTTCCGGGGGGAGAGGAAGGGGTTCCAGGGGGAGACGAAGGGGTTCCTGGGGGAGAGGAAGGGGTTCCCCCTGGGGAGAGAGGAAGGGGTTCCGGGGGGGAGAGGAAGGGGTTCCGGGGAGACAGGAAGGGGTTCCGGGGGGAGAGGAAGGGGTTCTGGGGGGAGAGGAAGGGGTTCCGGGAGAGAGGAGTGTCTGGGAAACTCCTCGGGCCAGACAGCGTGAGCACAGGGAGGCTGGGGTGGTGGGACCAGCCGGGAAGGGACTTGGGTGCCTGAAGAGGTGGGAGGGGACAGGGACCTCACAGGGCAGCGACCTGATTAGACAACGTCCCTGTGAGATGGGGGGAGGGAGGCGCAGGGGGTGCCAGGAGGAGGAGACGGGTGGAGGCCAGACCCAGAGCCCACTCGAGAGAACCAGGAACCGCAGCCTCAGTGTGGGCAGCAGGTGGGTCACAGGTGGATGCCGGGGCGCAGGTGGCCCTGGGGCCAGCACAGAGAGCCAAGCATGCGCGGGGAGAGGGGAGCCACGCGGAAAGCCAGGGACCGGCAGGCACTACTGTGGCCAAACGTGCAGCCCAAAGGCCAGCCAGTCCCCCACCTCCTTCTGCAGGAGGGACGGAGGCCCAGGAAGGGCAGGACGTGTGCAGTCGCACAGCGAGCCAACACCCGGAGGGAAGTGTGTAATGGCGGGGGTCTGTGTGTTTGGCCTCCACCCCTGCCAGGGAGAGACCAGAACGGGGGTGGGCTGAGCACCCCGGGAGCCCTCTGCTCGGCCAGGGAGGCGCCTGGACACCTGCCCTTCCACCTCTCCTCCAGCCCGCACCTGGCTGTGCTTCAGCTCGGGGCAACGGGCTGCCCGGCACACGCCCCCGGGACTGGACCAGTCTCCTGCAACGCAGACACCGTGAAACACCTGCTCTTTACAACAACCTTTTCCCTTTCTATCTTCAAGTATTAAATCTAACTGGGGAACAGTTAGTAGCCTCCTAGTCACCTCTCACTGAATTCCTGGGGCAAAAAAAAAAGTTTAGATCCCACGCTTTCGATGTTGACATACTATCATGTTGCCGAGATCTGGTCAAAGCAGGAAAAACTACCTCAAGATACCGATTCACTGGGTTCACTTTGTTTCAAAAAAAAATCTAGAAATCACTAGAAGAATCTTGACCTCAATCCCAACTAGCCAGTAAAAGCCTGCTGGGAGCTGCTGGCAAGGGCTCTGTGGGCATGTGCTTTGGAAGGCAGAAAAACCCAGGAGGCCTTTTCCTCGGGGCCCCGAAACAAGACAGAAACACAGAGACTCAAAGACGGGCACGACTAAAAGTAAAGACAGCAGAATCAGCAGGAATCCAGAAAGCCTCTGTGTTTTCCATCTGGTTTCTTTTTGACAGAGAACTAAACTGAGACGTGGCCTTGCTGGGCCTAAGGAGACGTGTGATCACAAACACACACCTTCACCGCCCCAGCCCTGGGAAAGTCCGTCCAGATTGCCCGTGATGTGGTCAGTGCCACGTGAGGTAATCTTCTGGATACTGGGATTTAATAAAGGATATTTTAAAATTTACTTTCACCTGTTTACTGTGGCCATTTGAAAATTTAAAGCATGCATGTGGCTCACACTGTATCTTTACTGAACAGGGCTGGTCCACATCATGAAGGCCGACAGATTCCACTCTGAGATCCAGCCTGGTGGGGAACAGAGCCTTGGGGTTATGCCATGGGCCAAGGGCATGGGGCCCACACCATTCGCCTTCCATAGCACTTTGAGACTCAAACTCTCTCGTCTGGGCGTGGTGGCTCACGCCTGTAATCAATCCTAGCACTCTGGGAGGCCAAGGCGGGAGGATCGTTTGAGCTCAGGAGTTAAAGACCAGCCTGAGCAAGGGTGAGACCCCGTCTGTACCAAAAAAAGAATTATCTGGGCATGGTGGCGCATGCCTGTAGTGCCAGCTACTCAGGAGGCTGAGGCAGGAGGATCGCTTGAGCCCAGGAGTTTGAGGTTGCTGTGAGCGAGGCTGACGCCACGGCACTCTAGCCCGGGCAACAGAGTGAGACTGTCTCAAAAAACCCCCAAAAACAAAAAGATAAATTCTCTCTTTTTTAAATAGGGGCCTCCCTGTCTCCAACCCCTCCACGCTCTGTCAACGTCCAAGGAGAGGCCAACGCTCCTTAAGGCCCAAACGCTGTGGTCGGCTGGCGTCCGCGGTTTCACGCCCTCACTGCCCCTCCCAGATGGGGCGCGGGGCCCTGGACAGCCCCTCCAGACAGCACGCCGTCTCCCGCCAGGCGCCCCCGCCTGGGCCTCGCCCAGCTGGCGCTCACCACCCACCACGCAGCACTCACCCGGCGCCCCGGCCGGGGAGGGTCAGAAGCAGGGCCAGAGGGAGAGGGTCGGCTCTGCCCCGCTCCTCACACTGGCCGCCCCCAACGCGGTGGTCCCAGTTCTGCAGACGCGGACGGGCTTTCCCGCCACCTGGGGAAGCTCCGCAGCTCGGCAGAGCGCCGAGAGCCGCGGCCAGGCAAGCACCACAGGAAGCCAGGTGCCAGCCCTGCGCCTGACGGCTCCCCAGGCCACAGCCGAGCCTCCCGTGACGCCAGCTTCTCCAACTCCTGCTCATCCTCCAGGGCCCGGCGCAGACGCCACCCCGTCAGCGGAAGTCCCCGCCATGAGTGCGAATCCTCTCCCTCCTCTGCATGGGGGCTCACAGCGCCCTGCGGCCCAGGTAACCTTCCCACAGGGATGGGCCTCCCTGTGTGCTCCTCACCGAGCAAAGCTCCTCGAAGGCAGAGGCCACACCTGCCGGTCTCCGTGCGCCCAAGATGCCCGGCACAGTGCCCTGAATGCAGTCAAGCACCCAAGCACCCGACTCGGTCTCCCCTTACGTTCAGTTGCTGCTGATGCCTCAAGAAGGCCAGACCCCAGTTCAAATACGGCGCCGACCCCACATAAGAGACGGAGCCAAACCGCTCGGAAAGCCACGTTGGTTGTGTGCTGGGAGGGCAGGGGCAGAGGCCTGGGTGGGCACACTCCCGACACCGCGGCCACCTGCTGCTTTCGGGGGCCACGCCACGAGGTGACTTCGCAGAGTAAGGGCCGCTGCCCCTCATTCTGCTGGAGGTGGGAACACAGGCCTTAACAGCTGGCTGGGGGCTGGGCGCCGTGGCTCACACCTGTCATCCTGGCACTCCAGGGGGCCGAGGCGGGAGGATCGCTCGAGGTCAGGAGTTCAAAACCAGCCTGAGCAAGAGCCAGACCCCGTCTCTACTAAAAATAGAAATTAATTGGCCAACTAACAATATATATAGAAAAAATCAGCCAGGCATGGTGGCGAGTGCCTGTGGTCCCAGCTACTAGGGAGGCTGAGGCAGGAGGATTGCCTGAGCCCAGGAGTTGGAGGTTGCTGTGAGCTAGGCTGATGCCACGGCACTCACTCTAGCCCGGGCGATACAGTGAGACTCTGTCTCAAAAAAAAACCAAAACAATAGCTGGCTGGGAAGCACCACGGGAAGCCCCAGCTACTCCGGAAGACCTCTGTCCCCAGTAGCCCCAACCCAGAAGCCCACTGCTGTCTGGTGACACGGCCCTTGCCACCTGTCCCTGGGACTCATCCCCACCCCCACACCCCCCTTGGTGCCCAGACGATCCCTCTGTCGGGACGAGAAGTCTGATCACAGCTCCTGGTTTCAGCACCAGGCGGGCGGAGGGCGTCACCCGGGGAGAGGCTGGGGCAGTGACCGCGGCACACGCAGGGCCAGGCCTCGCCGCCAGCCAGTCTCCAGCACGCAACACCCTGTCCGAGCTGATCTGCTCCCTGCTCTCTCACCCTTCGGTAAAGAATCCCCTCCTATCAACATTCAGTACGTTTTAGAAGCTGTGATAATGCTCATGTCCTCTGACGCACACCCCACTCCTGGGAATCCAGCTAAAGCAATCCAAAGGAAGAAAAGGGGAAAACACTGTGCATATAAAATGTTCGCCCATGCACTTGACAGCACGTGTTTGTTAAGAGCCTAACTGGGCCCAGCCCAGCGTCAGCAGCTGGGTGCAGAGCGGACGAGTCCTGCTTCGTTCCCACCCAAGACCTTCCCCGCAAGCAGGCAGTACCCCTGAGAAACACGTTCACAATCACAGTCAACATAAAATGCTTACGTATACAATTACAAACTTGTAAAGAATCGAGTCAAAATTTCAAATATTCCTCAAAGCATAGCAAAGAGATCACAAAATTTGTCAAAGTTTAATCTTTGAGAATTCTTAAAAAAGGAATAAGAGGCGGGGGCCTTGCCTCTCCAAATAGTTAAAAATATTATAAAGTCACAAGCAGCACTGTATTTGCCAAAAATGCAAAATATAGGGCCCAATATATATTAAAACATTTATTCAGCATTGTAGATGAAACCAGTGAAAAAATATTAATCATTAAATAATAGCATTAGGACAACTAGTCAAATATCTGAAAAAAATTTATGAATGATGACCTAGGTGAAAAACCTATCATAATAAAAAATAAATTCAAGTTTGATACAAGATTCAATCAATTTCATAAAAACCATTAAATGAATTTAAGACATTAATGATTTTAATAAAAACCACTAAATTACTAGAAGAAAACTCCTATGCAATTAAGTGTCTATCTCTTTCTGCCTCTTATAACAAGGGCAGTGTAGACTTGCACCAGATCTCAAAGGTGTGGTCGGGACAGTCCGACTTACAGTCACACAGTGTGGACCGCATAAATCCGCGAAGAAAGTTTTAGCAGAAACCCCTGAACGGCTAAAACTGAAGTTCTCTCAGGAAACAAATGCTGCGTGCCCCAATGCTGAGGACAAGGAGAACAAACAACTCTTGTAAGACGGAGTCCAAAATTGAAAACTAGAAAGACAGACACTTCAACCGCGAGCCTGAGATGCGGCCCAGGAGCCACCAACATTAGTGTCAGGAAGCAAGAACTGCCTCGCTCTCATTTCTAGTCTCTGGAAGGTAAAGTCCTTTCCAAACCCACAAAGAAAGCAAGCAAAGAAAACGTCTGTGCATCTACAAATACGGTGAATAGAATTAGACACAACGACAAGCTGAGAAAGAGACTGAACACCTTCCAAGTCACCAGCCGCTGTGCTCTGCAGGGCTCCACCTGGCCTGGGCTCAGGAGTCCTGTTTGCCTGCTGAGCTCCTGTTCTATTCACCTTTATTTTTTAAGAAAATCATATTTTAGACTTTTATTTCAAATAATAACAACCCACATTTGCTGCGGAGAATTTGTAAAACACAGAAAAACAAAGCAGAAAATAAAATGAACACAGCCGCATCACCAGAAATAACCTCTATCAACACGCTGGTGTACTTCTTTCCAGACATTTTTTCTATCCGTAAATACACATAAAAATTTTGTTTTTAAAACTGTAATGAAAGTGTAGGCCCTCCCACCATCTACACTGCATATCAATACCAGACACGAACTAAACGACTACGTGCAGACGCTGCGCCTTCACCCGCCACCGAGCCCTCGTGCCAACCTCCCACACGCACCACGGGCTCGCCGCCGACCTGGGGCCTGACTGCCTGGCTCGCGCCCCAGCTCTGCCACGTGCTGGCTGCGTCAGGCAAGCCACCAGCTTGTCCAGGCCTCAGGTTCCTTGTCGGCAAAACTGAAATAAGGATAACAGGAACCTGTTTCACAGGGCTACTGTTACGAGAGCCAACGGGCCAGCGCGAGTTGTGCACGGAACAGCGCCCAGCACACCGTCTGCACTCGCTGTCAACCGCCTGCGCCGTCGCCGTCACCCAACACCTCACAGCCACCTGGCACCGCCCACATCCCAACCTGGCTCTGTGTTTCCCCAAAACAAGACGGGGCCTTATGTTTATTTTTCCTCAAGAAGACATCCTGGGGCTTATTTTCAGGGAATGTGTTATTTTTTTTTAAGTACGGCACAACCATCTACATTTATTCAAATACAGTGAAGCCGTCTTCTTCTGGGACATCATCGTCACTCTCCAGACCCCGAATCCCATCCTGAATGTCTTGCGACTCTGTTTCCTTTAGAACCACCGGCCCCGATCTCTCCTGTGGAGCCACAGAGCTCTCACCGGGCGGACGAGAAGGGCTGCTCGTGTTCTTTCCCGCTCTGCGACGACACGCACGGGTTGTGCAGACGCGCTGCGCAGCCACGCCTGTCACTGGGGCTTATTTTCGGGGTAGGGCTTATATTGCACAAAAGCTTAGAAATCCTGCTAGGGCTTATTTCATGGGTAGATTTTATTTTCAGGGAAACACGGTACTTGCTATCAACAGGAACGACAGGCGTGCACGTACAAGACAAAATCCACCTCTCAGCAGTTCGGCAGGAATCAGAAGTTCCTCTATGCTTTTCCCCAAATACTGAAATGCTGATGACCTCAACCAACGGCAAAGTTCGACTGAAAACCTTGTATTGAGCAGGTGCGGTGGCTCACACTTGTAATCCTAGCCCTTTGGGAGGCTGAGGCAGGAGGATTACTTTAGGCCAGGTGTGCAAGACTGGCCTGAGCAAGAGCAAGAACCAGTCTCTACAAAAAAAGAGAAAAATTGGCTGGGCGTGGTGATGCACACCTGTAGTCCCAGCGGCAGGAGGCTCGTTTGAGCCCAGGAGTGTGAGGTTACAATGAACTATCACGGTAACACTGCACTTTACCACAGGAGACAGAGCGAGACCCTGCCCCAGAAAAAAGAGACAAAAAGAAAACCCTGTTTGAAACCAGCCTGAGCAAGAGCGAGACCCCATCTCTACTAAAAATAGAAAGAAATTAGCTGGACAACTAATATATATAGAAAAAATTAGCTGGGCATGGTGGTGCATGCCTGTAGTCCCAGCTACTCGGGAGGCTGAGGCTGGAGGATCGCTTGAGCCCAGGAGTGTGAGGTTGCTGTGAGCGAGGCTGACGCCACGGCACTCTAGCCCGGGCGACAGAGTGAGACTCTGTCTCAGAAAAAAGAAGAGAAAAGAAAACCCTGTACTGGCTTCGGGGGCAAAGACAACTCCCACTCCAGAGGCCAGGCCCCACAGAGCGGGGGTGCCGGTCCCCGGTCTGGAGAGCTGGAGTGTCACTCCAGAGCACGCGGTCAGCCTGCGCGGCGCTCCCCACTGGGTGCTCTGGCCACGCTCTGCTGCAAGGATATTCCTTAACAATAGACTGCTGTGAGCAAGGCCGCACATAAACAAACACGGAGACAGGAACAGTTCTCCAGCCCAGCAGAGTCACCAGGTCTCCTATTCCTAACAACGCCCTCGTCAGCCTCTCAAACTCAGGCCCCTGACTGCTGATGCGCCCGCCCTGGGCCTGTGCATCAGCCCGAACTAGTCTTGCTGTCCTCGGTCCCCTCTCCAAACCCTCTCCTGACACCTAGCCACTGAAGCCACCTGTATCACATGCTTAAAACTCTCCGATGGCTTCCAAGTGCCAGGGGTCTGGCATGGTAACGTGGCCCACACTGCCTAAAACTCTGTAAGAGCATAACCTTTCTCCCACACAAGTCCACCGAACCAGCTCTGCCTCCCACCGCACTGACACCTCCCTCACAAACGCCTCCTTGCTCAGGACCCAGTGCAAACACCCCAGCTGACACCCCTGCAGAACCCCTTGCCCATTCCTCCCCCACGCTGGGCACGATGACATGCCACCTCCTTGCTCAGGACCCAGTGCAAACACTCCACCTGACACCCTTGCAGAACCCCTTGCCCATTCCTCCCCCACGCTGGGCACGATGACATGCCACCTCCTTGCTCAGGACCCAGTGCAAACACTCCACCTGACACCCTTGCAGAACCCCTTGCCCATTCCTCCCCCACGCTGGGCACGATGACATGCCACCTCCCTGCTCAGGACCCAGTGCAAACACTCCACCTGACACCCTTGCAGAACCCCTTGCCCATTCCTCCCCCACGCTGGGCACGATGGCATGCCACCTCCTTGCTCAGGACCCAGTGCAAACACTCCACCTGACACCCTTGCAGAACCCCTCACCCATTCCTCCCCCACGCTGGGCACGATGACATGCCACCTCCTTGCTCAGGACCCAGTGCAAACACTCCACCTGACACCCTTGCAGAACCCCTCACCCATTCCTCCCCCACGCTGGGCACGATGACATGCCACCTCCTTGCTCAGGACCCAGTGCAAACACTCCACCTGACACCCTTGCAGAACCCCTTGCCCATTCCTCCCCCACGCTGGGCACGATGACATGCCACCTCCCTGCTCAGGACCCAGTGCAAACACTCCACCTGACACCCTTGCAGAACCCCTTGCCCATTCCTCCCCCACGCTGGGCACGATGACATGCCACCTCCTTGCTCAGGACCCAGTGCAAACACTCCACCTGACACCCTTGCAGAACCCCTCACCCATTCCTCCCCCACGCTGGGCACGATGACATGCCACCTCCTTGCTCAGGACCCAGTGCAAACACTCCACCTGACACCCTTGCAGAACCCCTCACCCATTCCTCCCCCACGCTGGGCACGATGACATGCCACCTCCCTGCTCAGGACCCAGTGCAAACACCCCACCTGACACCTTTGCAGAACCCCTCGCCCATTCCTCCCCCACGCTATGCACGATGACATGCCACCTCCTTGCTCAGGACCCAGTGCAAACATCCCACCTGACACCCTTGCAGAACCCCTTGCCCATTCCTCCCCCACGCTATGCACGATGACATGCCGCCTCTGTCACCCGCTTGGGGTGCCAGCTCCGGGCTCCTCCCCAAAGGGTCAAGTCCTCCCATGTTTACAAGCCAAAAGAACGAAAAACCAATGGTCATGAAGGAGCCACAGAAAACAGAACATACATACAGATGGGTTAAGGTTGCACACCTCACAGACAATAATTTAAACTCCAGATAGTTTTATGCACCCGTATTTCTTAAAAGAATGCAATGGCTGCTCATAATGAAGGATTTTTTTGTTGTTGTTGTTTCTTAAACTTAAGGAAGGATATCTGGATGTACAAGAAAGGCCTAAGGTAATTTCTTCCATAAGCAAAAGAAAGCACCAGACTATCGTAAGCAGCGTGATAACACAAAACGAAATTCATATGGAAAACAGAGTACAGCCCCAGATCTGATAAATGGCTTTAGGTTCCAAATCTTTTCCTGAGTGTTTCAAAATCATGCGCCTGGAAACAATCTCAAGGGATCTGGCCCAGTACCAGTGGAAAAAAAAATGTATTTTTTCCCTGGGAATGTTTTGAAATCTCCTGTTTCAGCCCAGTTAACAGAGACTAAGAAGGCACATACAGGATCTCTCGGCACTTTCGAAAGTGGAATGCAATTTCACAAACCTTTATTCCTCTAGTGAACACAACAAACTCTCATTTTGAACTTTCTGAAATTGGTGTCTTAAAATGAGCATTTTCATACAGGCACGCATGCAAACATCCACTTTTAAACAGCGCACACCTGGAGAGAAAGTTCACTTCCCAAACCCATCTTCAGCTAGTACTTTCTTATGCTGTTGTCCATTCGCTAGAGATTAACAACCGAGAGCCGCTGTCGGGGGAAGAGTCCACAGGGAAAGGCCACGAAGACAGCACGCTGGGAGGGGTCGCGGCCCTGGCCCCGGCGGCCCACCGGCCGGCCACAGATCTCATCAGGACAGGGCAAGGACAAGGCCACCCTGGAGCCTGCGCTTCCCCAGGAAATGTCAAAATGCTTTCTGTTTCAAAGAGGACGGGGCACGTGGCCTCCGGGTGACCGCAGTGCATTCCTGCGGCTCCCATCAGCCCCGTCGTTGCACAACTCGGGAGGGAGGGCCACAGCCGCGGGCTCAGGACACATAAAAGGCTCACAGCCACGGCCGCCTCTGCCCACAACGGCCCTCACATACCACGCGGCACTGCGCTGCTCTGCTTTGATGTTTTCTAACTAAAACTGGGAACTGGGGAGGACGGACTGAATATGCAGCTTTAGGAGCTGAGGGTGGAGAGGCAGACTCCCAAGCCCCCCACCAGAGACCTGGGGCAGGGGAGCCTCACCAGGAACCTCCCCGCCTGTCTGCGGACTCACAGGGAGTCTGCGGACCAGGCTGAATTCTACCGTGTTTCCCCGAAAATGAGACAGGGCCTTATATTTATTTTTCCTCAAGAAGACACCCTAGGGCTTATTTTCGGGGGATGTGTTATCTTCCCCTCAAAGCCTCAGCTTGCAGCACGCACAGGACGGCCGGGACCCGACAGGGGGAGCCAGCCTTGCTGGTGGGGCTGCCCGCACCTTTCCGGTCACCTCTGGGACAGCAGCTGTCACGACGGGGCAGACGAGAAGGGCTGGTCGTCTTCTTTCCCGCTCCGCGGCGACACGCACGGGTTGTGCAGACGCGCTGCGCAGCCACGCCCGTCACTAGGGCTGATTTTCGGGGTAGGGCTTCTATTGCACAAATGCTTACAAACCCTGCCAGGGCTTATTTTATGGGTAGGGCTTATTTTCGGGGAAACACGGTAACAGTCTTTTCAGATGGAGTGGGTGTCTCAAGGGAGTATCGGACGGTTCTCCTGCATCGTCCTTTACCTACCGTTCTCTGGGCGAAAGCTGGGGGCTCTGAAAGCACTCACCAGCTTTTGGGCAGC
Source organism: Microcebus murinus (assembly GCF_040939455.1). Taxonomy (NCBI): domain Eukaryota; kingdom Metazoa; phylum Chordata; class Mammalia; order Primates; family Cheirogaleidae; genus Microcebus; species Microcebus murinus. The sequence continues at coordinate 79,679 of NC_134110.1, read as the reverse complement.
GGCAATCAGTAAAACTCACCCTCGCAGAAACACCTGAAGATGCCAAGCGAACAGCTGCCCTCCGGAACGTCCCCTGCAGGCCGACGGAGGAGCCCTGGCCTGTGGTGTCTGCCAGCCGCTGAGATCGGCACAGGAGACAGAAACCACAGAGCCAGCGGAGAACTGGGCCAAAACCATCGTTCCGGAACAGAGAAGCGCAACATGCAGAGAGGACACACAGCTGCAAACCACAGAGTGCCACACTAGGGAGAAAGGGCCACACTCCACTGCTCTCCACCCACGCAGAGGGGTTATTTCTAGTGCACTTGGAAACCCACCACCAGCCGGGCGCGGCGGCTCACACCTGTCATCCCAGCACTCTGGGAGGCCGAGGCGGGAGGATCGCTTGAGGTCAGGAGTCCGAGACCAGCCTGAGCAAGAGTGAGACCCCGTCTCTATTAAAGAAATTAGCTGGACAAGTATATATATAAAAATTAGCCGGGCGTGGTGGTGCATGCCTGTAGTCCCAGCTATTTGGGAGGCTGAGGCAGGAGGATTGCTTGAGCCCAAGAGTTTGAGGTTGCTGTGAGCCAGGCTGACGCCACGGCACTCACTCTAGCCTGGGCAACAGAGTGAGACTCTGTCTCAAAAAAAAAAAAAAAAAGAAAGAAAGAAAAGAAAAGAAACCGCCACCAAGCAGGGCCCGTCCGCTCTCACGGCCAGGCAGGGCTCACGAGCTGGGAGAGCACTGCTTCTCAGAGAGGCCACGAGACCTGCAGCAGAAGGCCGGGCGCTGGACACAGTGGGATTCCCGAGACCCGCCCTGGCCTACTGTCAAGTTGGAACCTCTCGGGAGGAACCTCGCAGTCTGCATCTTCCCGGGACCCAGGCGGCTTCTCTCCCACCCTGGAGTTGAGACCCACGGTGCTGACCACAGATGCGTCCCTCTAAAGACAGATGAAAAGTCTCCACTCTGGGACGGAGCGGACGAGGGAGCTGTATAAACTGGCTCAGCTCTGAGGCCACAGGACACGACTCACAGAGCAGAACTGCCAGGGACCCGCTTCCCCTGGAGGACAAGAGAGAAAACCAAGGCCACCTTCCAAGAGACGCCTCCTGAAGAGGGGAACGTCACTAACGTTTCCTGCCAGGTCAACCCCCACAGGAAGTTTGTAACCCGAGCTGCTAATTTCCAACCTCGGGAGACTAAACTTCTTAAATCTGTGCCCCAACACAAAACAGTTAATGTACGATTTGAGTATTTGTGTATCAAATACAAATAACTAAAAAGAGAACACGCCTAATTTCCTACTAATCGATTAAGTTGGGTGTATGAAGCAAGCACCATCAAACTTCCGGGCCTAAAAATGGTAAAACGTGGTTCATGTGTCTGGAGAAGGTTTTAGCATCAGGGGCGCCACTGACGAGCGGTGAGACTCAGTTTCCTCGCTGTATCCTACGGGGCAGGACAGGCAGGTCTCTGAGGGCCTCTCCAATTCTGACTTTGGGATAAGGACCCTCGGAGCAAAAATACCAGATGCCTTCATCCAGCTCACAGAGCCAACCAATGGCAAGGCGCCGATCGTACCCCAGAACAGGCCCAGGACGACCCCGAGGCCGGGGCAGCCAGACGCCAACAGGCCAGACAGCCTGCGAGGCGCACGGCTGGCTGTGCTCACTCAGAGAGCCGCCACCTTCCCTGCAACCACGGCCTGCCCTGGGCTCAGGGAGCTGGAAAGGGAAACAAGTACTGGGCTTGCTGCCTGGAAATAATCCCTATAATCTAAGATCAACATCTCTGATAACGCAGGCCTGCCATGCACTTGGACCCGCAAGTTCCCGCCTGGGGCAGTAGCTCCTTCAGTGGCCCTCTCGCCTGGACGCGGGCAGAGAGGAGAAGCCCGAGGACCTCAGCTCCCTCATCGCTCTCCTCACACGGCTTCCAGTTCTCCCACACACACTCTACCAAAGCTAAGAAGACGGCCAAGTGCTCAAACTCATTAACAGACAGTGATTCCCTCTTACCGGGAACACATCTTGCTGACCCAAGAGGAACGAAGCCTGAGCAGCTGCACAATTATACCAAAATTCACAATTACACCAAAACCCCCCTGCCCCATCCTTTCTAGGGAGGTTTTCCTGATCATCAGTCATACAGATCTCCCCAGTTCCAATATGCTTACAGAGATCATTACACAAAGCACAGACTTCTGGCCCGGGGCCACATCCAAATTAGTATTTTATATACAGATGTCCCCTCCCCTTCATTTGCTATGGAGAGGTACCAGACCTCTCTCAGAATCCAAAAATTCTTAGACATTTGATATTTACCTTCCAATGCTGAATACTACAGACAAATATGGTCTCCCTCAAACGTTTGTTGATTTTTTTTCAAAATTCTTGCAATTCTTTGATTATATCAGGTGCGAAGATATTTGTAAAGTCTTAACACTCTAGTTTCTTAAATCAGTGGGAAACTGTACCTGCTGTATCTGCAGCAAGAGGCACAGTGCCTGCATATGGTGGATGCTCAAGACATCTGCTAAATAAATGGGCACTGCAAATCCCCTTCGACCACGAAACGAAAGCATCACCCCCCCCCACACACACACACAGCAGGAGGGCTGAGGCTGGGAACATTCATTTAGCCAACAAGTGTACACTGAGCATCTAACAGGCCCCGGCATTCCTCTACGCACAAAGACTGCAGTGGTAAACCCATACAAAGAAACAACCTCTGCCCTTATGGAGTCTCTGCTCTAGTCGAACACAACCTCAGATGCTCAAAGACCAGATCAGGGAGCAAAACTGTCTCGAGTCTCCTGTCGGCTCAGGGCTCCCTGACTGCCCAGTGAGTCCTGCTTATCGGGCGATCACAAAACTGCAGTCTCCAGGGACCCTCTCAGCTTCTTGCCCCTCGGAAGGCCTCACAAGTGCTGGGTGTTTGTTCACGGCTCCAGGAAGAGTATCTGGCGGAACGCTACTCAAAGGCACCACCGCTCCCCAGCTCACCATTTCCACGTTGCACTCGCTCTGTGAAAGCAAACAAACCTAGCTGAGGACTGCTCCGACAGGGTTTAGGTAAACACCCACTCGAAATGTCGCTGCTACATAAATTCTCTCTGCTATCAGAACCAAAAGCTCCTCCTCAAAACTCCCTGCCCCACTCTGAGTCATTTCTACAATATTAGAGTTCTTTTCCTTCTTTGAGGGGGAAAGGTCACTGTTTCCATGCTGCTCTGACTGGAGGTGGGAAGTCCACAGCCTGTGGCCGACAGGTAAAGGCATCTGACTGAGGGACCTGACCACCCTCCTCAGAAGCCCGAGTGAGGTGGGAGCTGGTGCATCTCTACCCCGAATGCACCTGACCCTCATGCCATTTCTCAGGAAATACGACAGTTACTCCATAGGAAACTGACGGTGCTCACAGGAGCAGAGCAAGCACAACACGAGGTTAGTCAAAAAGGCAGCCGTAAGGCCAGCACGGGGCTCGCGCCTGCAATCCTAGCACCCTGGGAGGCTGAGGTGGAAGGTCTTGAGGTCAGGAGTTCCAGTCCAGCCAGAGCAAGAGTGACACCCCGTTTCTACAAAAAATAATAGAAAAATTAGCCAGGCATGGTGGTGCATTTCTGTAGTCCCAGCTACTCAGGAGGCTGAGGCAGGAGGATCGCTTGAGCCCAGGAACTTGAGGTTGTAGTGAGCTAGGCTGATGCCAGGGCGCTCTAGACCGGATGACAGAGCAAGACTTTGCCTCAAAAACAATAAAATAAGGTAGCCATTGGCAATGCCTCAGGAAAGGAAGTCCATGAGGGTGAGGCAGGCCCCAGCCACACACACCCGAAAGCCAGTTTCAAAGACCAAAGCACTGCCCACTCAGAAACACAATTATCTGAGATACCTTCAACTTTGCATTCATCTTATTTTCAGACCTGTTTGCAAGTACGCAACATATAAATACTTCAACCTTTCATACACAGACAAGACAATCCTCCAACATAAATAAAAATACTAGGCATGACCAAACCATCGGTGCTGTGGTCTGATGTCTGTGTCCTGCCAAAATTGATACATTGAAACCTAATCCCCAATGTGACAGTGTTAAGAGGTGAAGCCTTTTGGGAAGCGATTAAGCCACGAGGGCAGGGCCCTCAGCAATGAGATTAGTGTCCTTACAGAAGGCAGAGGAAGCCTGTTTGCTCCCTTCTACCACGCAGGACACAGCTGGAAGGCACCGTCCCTAAAGCAGAGAGTGACACCAGACCTCGAATCTGCTGGCACCTCCATCTTGGACTTCCCAGCCTCCAGAACTATAAGACATAGATTTCTGTTGTTTATGAACTACCCAGTCTATGGTATTTGTTACAGCAGCCCAGATACACTAAGACAATCAGTTTGGGAGGAAAAAAAAACTATTAGTCAAACCCTGCTTACAACTCTTCACTGACTCTACAGCTCTTAAGACAAAGACCAAAACCCTGCCCTGACCCTAAGGCCTGCCTCTTCCAAAGTCTGTGCCCGTCACCCCAGTTGCGACCAGGCTCCTGGAGTCCACATGCCACCAGCCCTCCCATCTAAGGCTCTGCTTACACCACTTCCTCTCCCTACAACCCCGACCTCCCTCTCTGCACCCCCCTTAACATCGACTCCTCCTCTCCGTCTCAGCTCAGCCCTCACTTCCTCAGGGAAGTCTTTCCTGGCCCTCCCCTCCCAGACTAGACCAAAACCCTATCACGTATGCGCTGCATCTCTTTCCTGCCAGATCTCCTAGCACGGTTTGTCCTGGCCCTCCCCTCCCCAGACTAGACCAAAACCCTATCACGTACGCTGCATCTCTTTCCTGCCGGACCTCCCAGCACTGTTTGTGTCGCGTATTGTTACTCACGTCTGTGTCCCCACTACGAGGAAAGAACGCTCCACAAGCACAGGAGTTGTGTTTGTCTTCTCAGTCCACATCCCAGTGCCTGACACGCACAGAGAGGGAACGAGTGAATGAGTGAATGAGAGGTTCCCGAGGCCTTCCTAGAACACGAGAGTCAATGAACTATGGTGCAAGGGCCACGTCCAGCCCACCGCTGTTTCTGCACAGCCTACAAGCCAAGAGTGGTTTCAACACTGTTAAAGGCTTGAAAAAAATAAAAAAAAAATATGTGGTGAAATGTGAGAATTACAAGGAATTCAAATTTCAGTCACAAATAAAAATCAGAACACAGCCACACTAACTCCATGACTGTTTCTCTGCTGCAACTGCAGAGCAACGCCCACAACGGCGCGGCCGCAAACCCCAGAACACGCACTCTGCGGCTCCTCGCAGCACACGCTCACACGCTCGCGCACACACACACACACACACACACACACACACACACACGATGTAGTGCCCTCCGGGCCCCGACCTGGCACAAAGTGAGAGAGACCTGCGAATACAGGCGGCCTGCATTCTCCCTCCGCCAGGGAGGGTGAGGCACAACCCTCTTTTGGACTCCTGACACCTGCTGTATTCGGTGGGATTCAATGTGGCTGCCACCTGCATGACATGAGGCAAGAATGACATTTATAACAACACACCGGTACGCCTGGGAGTCGCGGCTGATCACTTCTGAAGGGTCAGCGCTCACACCAAAACCAATGCTTACTCGGTGACCTCCTCCTTATTCATTCAGCAAACGTCTACCTGGGTGCCTTGTCTGACTTCAGGCTGCTGTAACAAAAATATCGCAGACTGGGTGGCTTAAACAACAGAAATTTATTCCTCAGTTCTGAAGGCTGCCGCCCAAAATCCAGGTGCCGGCCAATTCCTGTTAACCACTTCAGCACAGCGCCCACCGGCCACGAAACCTCGCCCACCGCCGCACTCGCAGTCCACACGGCGGTCTGTGCTGTGCATTGACGACGCGTCCGTCTTGCTCTCGTGTGACGAGGAAAGCTTGAGAGCACTGGGAGCTTGTTTTCCTTTACAGGCAGCTTTACTTGTCATGCACATCAGAATGGATAACGTATACCTATATGTTTTCATTACGTTATTTTTAAATGTTTACAATTTTATTTTGATAAATGAAAAATTAGAAAAGTCACATCACGACTGCCGGCTACAGTCGACGCTCGGCTGTGTGCGTTCCTATCACGGCTGTCGGCTACAGTTGCTGTGCGAGTCCACCTGTGGCTGTCGACTGTAGTCGACGATGGTCCCGGAGTGGTTAAGGGCCCTCGTCCTGGTCTGCAGAGAGCGGCCTGTTTGCTGTACCTCAGAGGTAAAGAGACAGAGACCGTCTCTCTGGGCCTCTTTTTATAAAGGCATGAACCCCGTTCACGAAGGCTTTGCCCTCGAGACCTAATTACTTCCCAAACGCCACCGCGTGGGGAGTAAGAGCTCCACCACAAACTCCGCAGGGACACAGACGTTCGGTCCACAGCGCGCCTACTGTGTGCCGGGCGCTGCTCAGGGAGCCGGGACACAGAGGGCTCCTCAGGGAGCCGGGACACAGAGGGCTCCTCTGGGAGCCGGGACACAGAGGGCTCCTCAGGGAGCTCACCCAGGCTGGCAGGAAGTGGGGCGGAGACTCCCCTAGAGAAGACAGCGTGAGAGGCAGCGGGAGACTGAAAGCCACGGGATATCGCGAGCACGATACCGCACCTGGCTTTAAAGAACTTACTAACGGGGAAGCCAGTGAAAAGTGAGGCCTCCGTGACTTAAAGAGTGAAACAATACCTCCAGGCCCCTGAGCAGATGCCCCAGGGCAGCGTGGTGCAGCAGAACCAGACAGCAAGGAAGGCTGGCTCACCACATCTATGTTGTCATGCACCCACGGTGATTACCCAAGCTAGCAAATGTTTGTCACCAAGCTACGAGCAGTTTCAACGCCAGAGAATGTGCATCCTTCCCACAAATGTGGGTTAAGAATAGGGATGCGTAGCTGTTCAGCCGTGTGTGCCAACACGCCTGTCCATTTGAGTGCCACACGCCTACACCTAGGAGTGAGGGAGCAGAGCGAGGGATTCTGGAAGAACAGGGTTGTGCAAGCCTCACCCTCAGCCAGTCACGTGCTCTCCTCCCCGAGGGCCTCAGATTCCAGCACAGGCCCTGAGAACCCTTCAGCAACCACCCCCAACACACACAACCATCGGCCTCTGCCAGGTCACGGCAGAGTTTCCGACATACGCCGACCTGTCGGGAAGACAACACGAGCTAGACGCTCCACGTGGGGGACACTCGCTGTCCCCACAACCCCTGCTTTCAAAGAGGGGCCCAGACTAGCTTCGTGCCCTCAGGCAAATCGCAGCCCCTCTCTGGCGCTAGTCCCTCACCTGTAAAACACGGCACTAGACCAGATCCCGAGTTCACCTAGGACAGAGTTTACTAAGAAATTCCAGTACAGCTTTCGTTAAGACTCAAGCAGTAAAACATTTTGGAAAAGCCCAACAAAACCACAGCTTCTCCAGAAAAGGCTGAAAGATGTTTTAAAATAAGAAACATATGATGATAGAATAAGCAAAGTGCTGATTTTTTTTTTTTTTTTTTTACTTTTTAACCCATCTGCCAGAAGAAATGGTATCTGTAAGATTATATCGGCTGAAGTCTGAACAGGGCAAATCCTCACTAACCCTGTCACAGAATCGCTGGAAATCAGGGCTCCCCTAGGGCCGGGCAGCCCCAAAGTGAAGCATTAAAGCTTATGGGAATCAGTTCTCGGATTGCAAAGGTGAAAAGGAAGAGAAACTGCTAATCTCTACTTTTACCACCAAAAAATTTTTACTGCTATAGCTCAAAAGGAATCACTGTACGCCGAAACTTGTCTCTCAAGCACACCCTTACTCTGAAACCTGCCTCCCGAGAGCAGCTCCCACTGTTCTCACTCAGCCAGCACTCGGCCCCAGACAGTCCGTCCCGTTCTGCAACCAATTTAATTTTACATACTAAAGTATCCTGCATAGTCAGTAACCCACAGGAAAATGCATTTTCTTCTTTTAAAGAAGTATTATGAATATACAAAAAGAGGGATAGCATAATATGACACTGATGCACCTATCTCCCAGGTCAAGAAAGAAAACACTGCGAAACCGTGGAGGCCCCAGGGTGCCTGTTCCCAATCACACCCTCTGTGTCCCCACCGAGGGAACCACCGCCCAGAACGCAGGGCTCTCCCTCCCACCTGCTCCCCACCCCCACTGCACAGCAGGTGTCCTGACGCTCCGCAGTCCTGTTTCACACGATCTTCTCAACCTCCACATACACGCTATCCTTCTGAACACAATCCTTCTGTCACTCATTTTGTTTGTGAGAGTAATCCACCCTGACACACACAGGGCTAGCTCCTTCATGTTCACTACTGGGTAATACTTCACCATCTGATTATACCACATATTTGGCCAAAGACACTGACATTTCATGTGGCTGCCACGTAGTGCCTACTGTGTGCGAGCCATTTTCCATAACATTTTCCAGAACCTTCAGTTACCCAACGAGGAAGGTAAGATTCCCACCAGACCAAACAGGAAATGGGACAGAGAGGTGGTATAACATGCCCAACAATGTGAGCAGCAGACCCTGGCTGCAAGTTCAAGTCCACCCAAGTCTAAAGCCACACTCCTGACATCACACCTTGTAGCCTCACTTACGTAGATATCTCCATTGTTCAAAAAATTTTTTCAATGAAAATACTGATAGAGGGCTCTAAAGTCATCCGAAAAAATCTGAAACAGGACACTCTATTTCCTTGTTAACTAAACAGTCCCACAGGAAATTCACCCGACACAGGGGCAGTCCGTGTGCACACTGAGGACGAGCCTCTGCCTTTGGCCAAAGCCCTGGCTGGGCCGTTCCCGAGTTCGCTCAGACAGGCTCAGGCACCCCGAGTAGAGCTGCAGCCCTGCCTGGCTCCCTTTGGAGAAACAGGCTGGCTGCACCACTTACAGCCGGGACACACAAGCCCAAGAGAACCTGGGAATCAGACCCTGCTCGAATTGGCAAACGCTGAGTCAACCAAGTTCTGAGGACCACTCCGGGAGCAGCTTCAGCTGCCATCGCCCCGGAGGTCCCGGCAACAGTCCCGCGCCCACAGGCCACGCCTGCCCCTCTGCTCTCACTTGGCCCGCTAGGAAAGTGCTTCCACGCAGCCCAGCCCCACTGCCCTGCAGAAAGCCAAGCTCGCAATGCGGAAAAGCAGCGAGACCCAGGAGTGAGGGTGGAGGCTCAGAGGAACCAGGCAGGGAGCATGGCCTGCGGGGAGCACGGCCTTCATGCGGGGAGCACGACCTGCACGCCGGGAGCACGGCCTGCACGCGGGGAGCACAGCATGCGGGGAGCACGGCCTGCGGGGAGCACGGCCTGCGGGGAGCACGGCCTGCACGTGGGGAGCACAGCATGCGGGGAGCACGGCCTGCACGCGGGGAGCACGGCCTGCACGCGGGGAGCACGGCCTGCACGCGAGGAGCACGGCCTGCACGCGGGGAGCACGGCCTGCATGCGGCGAGCACGGCATTCGGGGAGCACGGCCTGCACGCGGGGAGCACGGCCTGCGGGGAGCACGGCCTGCACGCGGGGAGCACGGCCTGCAGGGAGCACGGCCTGCACGCGGGGAGCACGGCCTGCAGGGAGCACGGCCTGCGGAGAAGCAGCCCCGCCGGCCTGGGCCCAACCCCTGCAGGCGCCCCCGGCACCGGGCTCCTGGAGACGAGGGCCCAGCTCCGCAGGCCGTCCAGAACTGGGGCCTCTGGCGCCAGCGCCCCACCTCTGCCGCCGCTCCGCTCCGCGTCGCCCCACTGCGTCCGCGCGAGGACCAGGGAGCCGCACCGGCAGGGCGCCGCCGCCGGAGCCCCTCCAGCCGAACAGGAGGCAAGGACGCGGGCTCTGCCACTGGTGGCGCGGGGCCTCGGCCGGGGCGTGCCTGCCCGCCCTGCTGGGGACAGGCGGTGTCCGAAAGAGCCCTGCCAGCCGGCTCCTTCCGTCCCCGCAGCACCCGCGTGACAGGGACGAGCAGCCGGAGTGCCAGCCATCGCCCCGACCGCCCGCGGGCTGCGCTGCTGTGCCCATTTCACAGACAAGCGGCTGAAGCGCAGGAAGGCTAACCGCGGAGCCCGAGGTCGGGGCACAGGTGAGAGGAGGCCGTGGGGGCACAAGTGCAGCGCCCGCGGCGGCACGGGCGGGGGCGCGCGGCCCGGGAGGCGCAGGGAGGCTGCGGGCGGGGCGGGGACGGCGGCTGCAGCCTCACCGGCCAAGCCAGGTGAAGCGCGGGTCGGGGGCACGGACCCGGGAGGCGGCGGGGAGGGAAGGAGGAGGCCCGGAGCCCGGGCGGCGCGGGAACGGCGGCTGCAGCCTCACCGGCCAAGCCAGGTGAAGCGCGGGTCGGGGGCACGGACCCGGAGGGACGGACCCGGGAGGCGGCGGGGAGGGAAGGAGGCCCGGGGGCGGCGGGGAGGGAGGGAAGGAGGCCCGGGGGCGGCGGGGAGGGAGGGAAGGAGGCCCGGGCGCGGCGCGGCCCACCTTGAGCACCGTCACGCCGCCCGCGCTGTGCACCTGGAAGTGCGCGGGCGGCTCGGCGCCCGGCTCCGCAGCCTCGTCGGGGCCCTGGTAGCTGAAGCAGGCGTCCGCGATGTCCAGGTGGCCGAGCGGCAGCGCGTCCTGCGGGCTCTTGAAGTAGTAGAGGTAGCAGCGGCGCGCGTCGAACACGAACCAGCGGCTGCGGTAGCCGCGCAGCGGGCCCTTGCCCGACAGCTTCTGCAAGTACCCGCACAGGCGCGCCGGCTCCCGCGCGGGGCCCGCCGCCGGCACCGCGCCCGCGCCGCCCTCCTCCGCGCGGGCCCCGGCGCCCGGCATGGTCCGCCCGCGCCCGGCCCGCGCCCCGCCGCCGCCCCGCGCGCCCCCGCGCCGCCGCCGCCCCGCGCGCCCCCGCGCCGCCGCCGCCCCGCGCGCCCCCGCGCCGCCGCCGCCCCGCGCGCCCCCGCGCCCGCCCGCGCCGCAAGGCATCCTGGGACTTGTAGTCCCGCCCGCGCGCCGCCCGGGAAGCCGGCCGTCCGCCAGCGAGCCCCGGGCCCGCCACCGCCCCCCGAAACTGCGTGTCGCCCTCCGCGCCTCGGACCGCGGCGGAGACCTGGGTTTTAAGTCTCCGCCCTGCCCGGTCGGGCCGAGCTGTGAAGGGGCGCAGCCGTGGCCGCGCACTGAGTGGGCGCCCAGTGAATACTTGTAGACCTCAGGAGTCAAAGCAGCGGCCAAGCCGGTCGTTTCCCGCCCTCGTGCGGGTCATAGTCTGTTAGGTGGCTGCAAAAGTGATCTCGGTTTTGGACTGTGATTTTTAAATCATAACTAGGCTCAAACACATCTTTATTAATACAAATAGGAACCATTACAACATATTTTTGCCACAAGAAATAAGTTTGCTTATTCCTGTAACGTAAGAATCCGTGTTTCGGGGCCACGAACTTGGAAAGCATTTTCTGCATCCTGCCAGTTGTGGAAGCCGTCTCCCTGCAAAGAGTCGTGGAGACGCTTAGGACGTGGCAGTCGGGTGGCAAGGGGTCAGGTGAGTGGCAGAGGAGGCAAAACTTTCTAGCCCAATTCGTTCCACTTTTGGAGTGTTGGTTGTGTGACCTGTGGTCAGGTGTTGCCGTGGAGAAGAACTGGGCCCTTTCTGGTGACCAATGCTGGCTGTAGGTGTTGCAGTTTTCCGTGCCTCTCATCTGTTTGTTGAGCAGACTTCTCAGATATAATCATTTCGCCGGGATTCAGAAAGCTGCAGTGGGTCAGACCGGCAGCAGACCACCAAACAGTGACCATGACCTTTTTCTGGTGCAGGTTTGGCTTTGGGAAGCGCTTTGGAGCTTCTTGGTCCAACCACTAAGCTGGCCGTCCCCGGTTGTTGTGTAAAATCCACTTTCATCACAGTCCCATTGAGAAATGGTTTGTGGTTGCGTACAAGAAGACGACACTTAAAAATGACGATTGTTTTGATTTTTCAGTCAGCTCATGAGGCATCCACTGACTGAGCTTTTTCACATTTCCAATTTGCTTCAAATGCCAAAGGACCATAGAGTGGTTGTCGTTGAGTTCTTCGGCAACTTGTGTAGTTGTCAGAGGATCAGCTTGGGCTCTTGGTTGTTGTCAACTTCCAATAGCCGTGCACTGTGCTCTTCTTCAAGGCTCTCGTCTCCTTTGCAAAACTTCTCGAACCCCCACTGCACTGCACAATCGTCAGCAATTCCCGGGCCAAATGCGTGGTTGATGTTGCGAATTGTCTCTGCTGCTTTATGACCCATTTTGAACTCAAATAAAAAATTGCTCGAATTTGCTTTTTGTCTAACATCATTTCTATAGTCTAAAATGCATACAAAATAAACAGCAAGTGATAAGTCATTAGCAAAAAAAGTAGTGAGAAATACACATTAAAATGATGTATGACATACCCACATTTACTTAAGAATGTATTCCAACATCAAACGACAGATGGCAACAATGCTAAAACCGCAATTACTTTTGCACCAGCCTTACCAGCAAGGGAGGGAGGAACGCATGCACAGAAGCAGAGGCATATGACACACGCTACGCCGTACAAATGCTGTGACGCGTTTAAATGGTTACCACTCAAGGTAGCGCTTATAACTCACCAGTGCTTTATAGATTAACTCACTTGAACTCTCAGGACAACCTCGAAAGGCAAACACTGTTGTTTTGTAATAAAGTGCAATGGCAGGATGCGGTGATGGAGGGGAGGGCTGGCAAGCTGCTCCCACAGGGCTGTCGGGGAGGCTGGTCTGAGCCTGTGACGTCGAGCAGAGACCTGGGGCATGTGAGGGACAGGGGCAACCAGAGACTGGGGCACAGCATTGCAGGCAGAGGGAGCAGAGAAAAAAGACCCAGGTAGGAAACCAAGCTTTCTGAGCTGGACAGGGCCACTAAATTAGACTGCCTGTCTGGAGCCCCACAGGTATCAGGGCCGGCTCTGGGCCTCCCCCGCCAGCCAGCCCTCTGCAGGTCCAGAGGCAGCCACCACGGAAGCATCCCTCCCCTGGACCTGCCAGGGAGCTGGCCCTGGCCACAGCCGGGCCGCCCAGCTCGGCCCTCCCGGCTCTCTGTGAGCACAGTCAGCGCGGTGTTCAGGACTGAGCTCAAAGTCAGACTGTCAGAGTTTGTCTCCCAGCTCTGCTGCTTACCAGAGGCGTGACGCTGGGCAAGTTATTTAAACTCCCCGAGCCTCAGTCCCTTCATTTCTGGAATGAGGGTTGCACAAGTAGCCATCTCGTGCTGCTGTTACCGTGGGGGCTACGTGAGGCGTGCAGCAGGTGTACTTAGCACGGTGCCCCACGCGTGGTAAGCGCTCAGTACGTACCAGCTGTCGTTGACTTTGTTGCTCTTGTACAATTAACACTGATGTCTTCCTCGTCAGTCGATTCTGAGAGGGGGGTTAGCGGGCAGACCAGCCCCCACGCGAGAGAGGCCAGAGTCGTGGTGCTGCAGGAGTCGGCAGGCTGTCCTTGGGAGCCAGGGGACCAAGGTCAGTCTGGGCCCAGCGTGTGGGCAAGAGGGGCTGTGACTCAGTGGCTTGTGGAGCAGGCAGCCAGCGGGGGGCATGACCTTGACATACCGTGGAAAGGGGAAGCGCTGGGAGAACTGGTCTGTACGCCGTGGTGCCGGGAGCCTGTGGGGCAGGGCAGGGCCGGGCACCCGTCTCTCCTGAGCTCAGTGAGCTGTGAGAAAGTCGAGGGCCGCGGCCTGTGGGCCCAGAAGGCAGGGTGTCACATGGAGGCAGGTGTCTGCGAGGCACGGGGCACCCTTCCCAGGCAGAGGGAGTGAGCCCCACCCCTGGAGCTGCAGGCTGGGCTGGCTGGCCAGGTGCGGCAAGTGGTGCTAGACTCCCACAGCCCCTCCGAGAGCCGAGAGCCGGCGTCTGAGCCCCTCAGTGCGCGAGTTGAACCTCAGCCTGACCTCCCGCACCTGAGCCCCCTCCCTCCCCGGCACCACCGCAGAGGGTTGGGCCGTCTAGGGTGCTTGCTAACCCTAACCCTGCCCTCCCCGAGGAGGCCGCACCTCACGTCGTATCCAACATGTTACAATGCCTCCACATCCCCGGGGAAACGTATACATAGTTTTTGCCATAAAAGTGATGGAAGGAATATTCATAATTATGTCCTTGATATTATGGACTGTGAGTTATTCATTTTAATTTATGATTGGCTATGATTTCTTGGTGACCATCATGTCTATGTAAGGGTTCTGACCATGTGAGAAAAACCCACCCTCCAAACCATTTCTAAGGATAATGTCATTTTTATGATGACTGCGAAGCTGACTAAATGTTACACTTTGTAGACATTTAATGAAATGTTTATTAATTTTGATTTTGCTCTTTTTCTTGGGTTTTGAAGTCAATACATTTTTCTTAGGCCACAAGTATTTCTCAGGTGCCTTGAAAGCAGGCAAGTCCGGGTGCCGAGTCCATCAGAGTCCAAGGGCCGGGCGGAACGTGGCCCTCTGGGGAGGGGCTGAGCAGCCGCAGGCCGAGTCCCCAGTGAAAGTGGTGAAGTACGGAGGCCGCCAAGCCGGGGCCAGCAGAAATGTCTCAGGAGGGGCCCCGGAGGGCCCTGCGTCTGCCCGCCGGCATGAGCATGGGAAGGGGCTCCTTAGAGCTTCCAGAATCGACCCCGACACCCTCTTGACCCTCCCGGGCCCTGCACCCACCTACTCTCCCCGCGCCGCTCTGAGATGCCGGCCGTTCAGGGACAGCCCCCCCAGGCCATAGCTGAGGGAGCCAGGCCACAGGGCTGCGGCTCGTTTCTCTTCGCTCCTCCCCATCTTCAGTGTGGACAGTTTTCATAGTCTGTGTGAGCAAGTGCAGGCTCAGTTTCCCCCACGGCCCTCCTACGTGGGGATTGTGGAGCAGTCTCTGGTGGCTCCTGATTCCCTGGAGCCCTTCTTGAATGGCTTGTTGGCTTTCACAGTCCCTGAGGCCTCTTAGATTAAACGTCAGCGTCCTGCGGCCAGGGCCTGCGCGCCTCCCGTGGCTAGTGGGCATGCCTGGTGGCGGAGGGTCTGCCCCGCGTGCCCATGGAACCCCCGCCTCCTCCAGCCTTCCAGGAGCCCAGTGACCAGAGGGAAGCGGCCACTCCAGGAGGAAGTAGCCGCTGTTCACTGAAAAGGGGAAATCGGGCAGCGAGCTTGCTCCCACATGGCCAGCCTCTGGGCAAACCCCAGGGGAACACAGAGCCAGTGACTCACCGAGGCCAGCTTCCCCTGAGGGGCAGGGCGTGCCCAGAGGCCCCTGAAGGAGCACCCCCCATGCGCCGCCCTGCGTCTGTCAGACCCAGGACACGGGGCTGGCCACGAGCCGACCTGCTGCGGGAGCTCACAGTCCTGTGGAGGCCAGAGAGGAAAACAGCCATACCACCTCCGTGCTGTGTGACCCTGGGCATATTCCGGCCCTCTCTGAGCTGCGGTTTCCCAGGTGCAGTTTCCAGCCATCGCAACCAAGCGGGCCCTCCCCCTCAGCGCTCTGCTCCGTCTGTGGCATTGCCTGCCCACTGTGGCTAGTGGGAGAATGGCCACTGCAGGGTAGCGCTTTGCATCATCCCTGGGCCCCATGGGGAAGCTGCCACCACCACCACCACCACCACCCAAGGCAGCAACGGAGGCTTCTGCCCCTGAGGCAGCCAGAAGAGGCGGCTCGGTCACTCTGGGGAGGAGCACAGGCGGCCCTTGCTGAGCCAGAGCACATCCGGAGGAAGTCGGAAGTCGGCCTGAAGCGGGGAGGTGGGGGTGGAGGGGGCTGGGGGCCTGGGGCCAGGAGCTCCTCAGAGGGAGGCTGCTTTGCCCCGAGGGAGCAGCTCCCACAGGGAGACCCCAGCCGGGGAGGGGCTGTCCACGCACGGCCACCCGCACGGCCACCAAGAGGGGGTGCCCTGCACCACCAAGCCTACTGCCCTGAGGGGGGTTGGTAGGGGCCTGGGCAGGGGCACGGGGTGGGGGAGTTTTAAACAAAATGAAAGGGGCTGTGCGCCCTTGGGCTGGTCACCCAGCCTCCCTGTGCCTCAGCGTCCTCATCTGTACAACGGGGCATGACGACAGTGTCTACTCCCAGAGCTGCGGTGAGGCTTAGGTGAGCTAATAATTGCAAAACGCTCGCACAGGCCCTGACACACGGCGAGTCTCAGCGTGTGGCCAACTCATCCGGCAGACATCCCAGCTCCTGCTCTTTGCCTCTGGCTGGTGTCGGGAGGTGCTGAGAACCCGCAGCAGGGCTGGGCCTGCAGCAAGAAGCTCTTAGACTCGCCGGTGGGGAGCTCAGAGAGCAGAGCCCACCAGGGGAGCATGGGGCCTTCAGACCCTCTCGGACCATGAACTCTGGCTTCCAGTAGGCCTCATTTCCCTACCAAATTTGCAAGCAAATCTGCACACCTCATGATTCTCTTTCCAAAGGGGAAGGCAGCTAAGGGCTGGCCTAGCTCCCAGCTCTGGGCCAGGGGAGCAGGGCAGGCAAGGCCAGCGCAGGAGTTAGGCAGAGCCACACTGCCCAGGCAGCAATGAGGCCTGGACCCCGGGGAGACGTGGCTGTGGCCGCCGAGGTGCTGTGCCCTGTTCCACGCCCTGAGTCCAGAGCCCAGCACCCTGCCTGGGATGCCAGGGCCCGTCCCCTCACCACTGCCCCTTCCTAGAGGCCCTCGGGCTGCCCCCTTCTTAACACCCCACGCTCAACCAACCTGATCTCAGATTCTTCCTTCTCCCACGAGTGCTGAGACTGAAGCCCCTTTGCAGCCCAGTCGGGAGCCAGAGGCATTTTAACTGAAAGCTTGAAGGGATGCAGTTCTGATGGTGGAAGTTCAGGCATCCTTCTGGCTGAGGGGCCTGCAATAGAAATTTAAAAGGTACTTGTGCAAGCAAAGCAATAGGAGGGAAGATCTCAGAAGGCAGCCAGGGTACAAGACCACGGGCAGAGAAAAGACCCAGAGGGAGCAGATACCGGAGTAGGGGGATGTTTTTAAATTTGTTTTCTATTGTGAAGTGTGACTGTATGGACCAGTTATTAATTTTGAATCAATGCATTTTTTAGCTTCTTATGGAATTGTGAGTAGTGGGGAAGATGGCCAGAGCCAAGGCATGAACAGTGGAGGCGGGGTGTGTTGAGGGAGGCAGGGTGGGGTACCAGGTTCCTGTCTTGGCCCTGCCACGGACTTGCTCTTTGTCCTGGACAGGCCTTTCCAGTCCTGAGTCTGTTTCCCTGTCTTTACAGTGGGAACAACTGGGGACAGAAATCCTACCTCGTCTGCCTGCTGTCAAGATGAAAGGAAATCATGTATGCATGTATTTGAAGTGCTTGGCACATGGTAGCGGCTCAAAAATCCTTAGAGTTCTACCATGGGCCTCTGTTTCCCCAGCTGCAAAGTGAGGGGAGGGGAGATCTTGGAAGCCTGAGTGAGGGCTGACCCAGGGGCTCCCGCTGCCCCAGCTGCCAGGTGGTCCAGGCCCACCCACCTGGGCCCCGTGATGGCCATCTGGCCTCCAAAGAGCTGTAGAACAAGCTTCTCAAGGGATGGCCCTCAGCCCCTCAACTTCCCAGTGGGCCCCAGACTGTTCCTAAAATGCTGTCCCCTCTCCAGCTGTCATGAGCAGACAGCATGCAACTCTGCAGAATTTCATTTTCACATGGGACTCAGAATTGCTCACAAGTGAGGCCAGATTCTATACAGAGAAATTAATTTCTGTCTTGTTCTTGCTGCTACAACTGAGAGGTGCCCTGACAGAGGAGCCTAATGGTCTGAGGTCTGGTTCTCTCCTCCGGGTGGTCGGGAGCCCACAGGCCCCCTTGATGGGTGCTTTGTAGGGTAGGGGCCTGGCAAGGTTCTTAAGACCAAGGTAGAAAGAAATAATAAAAAGAAAAAACAAACAAACAAACAAAAAAACCAAATAAAAAAAAACAAAGACCAAGGTAGGTCCAAGGCACTCTTACCTTGGGAGTCCCCATCTCATTACATGTCAAATATATGTATTTTAAATAACATGGCCCCATTTTACACGAAAAAAAATTTCTTGCTTTAAACTTTTTGGAAAGGATTATTTTTATAATTTTGCTTTTGGAATGATTTGGCTTTGAGGACTTCATTTAATTTACAACTGGTAGAGACTTCTTGGCAGTCTTCCTGCACATTTGGGGATTCTTGTGAGGTAAGATGATCCGACCTCCAAACCATTTTCAGATGTGATGAAGCTGTATGAATACTCAGTGAAGCTGATGCAATATTACATGGCACAGACGTTTACTTATACATTTATTCATTGGGATTTTGCAGTTTTCTCCTTTTGGATTTTGGAGCCACTATTGGGGTTTTTGTGTTTTTTTCTTCCAGGTCTCAGACATTTTTATAGGCCCTTAGAAATTTCCCAGTGCCTGGCTGTTGTGTGAATGAAACAGAGCAGCCTGTGTGTGGTGGGAGGAGGCTGTGGGGGCCTGTCTGGGTACAGCCACCCTCCTGCCATGCTCGAAGATGACAAGACAAAGTCATCCGGCAGCCGTGAGGGGCCAAAAGAGTCACAGTAAAATTTTGGGGTCAGATTCAGCCCCCCTCCTGTCTTTTCTTACATGCTGGGCCCCCCAAAATTACTGAAGGTGAATATATTATCATTTCATTCAATAATTACTAAGCATATATCAATAAAACCCCTAAATAATGCATTTAGCAATATCTGTCAAAATGGCAAGTGCAAATACCCTTTTGATTCAATGATTCTACTTCTGAGAATGTGTTTCATAGATGTATTTATTCTTATGCCTAATCAAATCTGCATAAGGTTATCCACTGCTGCATTTTTGGAAATAAAAAAGAAAAAGATTGGAGACAACCCAAACAATCATTAGCGGGCAGGTTACAGAAAGTAGGGTGCAGCTGTACAACGCAGTAATAAAATGCAGCTGTAAAAGTACGGGCGGCACCACTCTACGTACTCTGGTGGAAGGAGCTCCAGGATATATTGTTACATTTGTTTTTTACAACACAAGGTGCAGAGTAGGTAGTACCCTACCTTTAATGTAAGAAAGGGTAGGCCGGGCACAGTGGCCCACACCTGTAATCCTAGCACTCTGGGAGGCCAAGACGGGAGAATTGCTTGAGTCCAGGAGTTCGAGACCAGCCTGAGCAAGAGTGAGACCCCATCTCTACTAAAAATAGAAAAATTAGCTGGGTGTTGTAATGCATGCCTGTAGTCCCAGATGGCTTGAGCCCAGGAGTTTGAGATTGCATAGAACTATGGTGATAGCTCACTGTGCTCTACCTGGGGTGACAGAGCAAGACTCTGTCTCAAAATAAATAAATAAAAGGCAGAAAATAAGAATATATTATAAGACATATTTATGTGGACATACATAGAGAAACCCAGGAAGGACATTCAAGACACAAGTAATGGTGGTTACCTGTGGGGTGAGATGGGGTTGGGAACTGGGTGGGTGGGGCTTAATGCTTGGAGGGACAGTATTTTCACTGATATCTGTTTATATTTTGTCTTCGTGGATGGAAACCCATGTGGATGTATCATCTATTTGGATGATAAAACACACCCTCTGGGCATCTACCTGGGCCAAGCACTGTTCTAGGCACAGAGCACAGTGGCAAACAAGGCAGATACTTTGAGAAAAAAGAAATAGGACTGTCCATTCTGCACTCCCCAGCACTGCGGCACAGATTCACGCCTACAAATGGAATAACTCAGGGCTCCGAAAATGTCGTGTTCACAGACTGAAACAAGCACAGGCTGGGCGTTTACTGAAAAGTGCACCCTGGCGTTCCGCCTGGGGGCTGGCTGCCAGCGGCCCTCGGCCGTGCCCATGGTCGCCCCGCACAGGCTCGAGAAGGGAGAAGTGAGAGTGAGGCCCGGGTGTGGCCGCGCTCAGTGGGCCCGGTCGAATGGCGGGAGAGGCTGAGTCTCTGAGCACGTCCTGAGAAGCCTCCGCCTGCTTCCCGAGAGGCAGGCCGGCCCGCACACCTTCAGGAGAGGGCGATTGCCGGATGACCCACTGTCACCTGTTTGTCCTGTAGGAAGAGCAGGACCTTGAGCGAGGGGAGCCGGGACAGGGAAGTTTTGACAGGGCTGGGGACGTCGGACTTTAGGGATTTCCTGTCCGGGGACGACTTGCTGCGGGGAGGGAATCGCGACCGCCAGCCAATGCTGCCTGCGCGTGCACCTGTGCCTCCGGCTGCCGCGCTGTGTGGTCAGCCCAGGGCGCCACCAGACCCCCGGGCAGGCACTCTTCTCCCTCTGTCTTTACAGATGGAGGCACCGGACACAGGAAGCCAGCAAGCAGGGGCGCTCCAGAGCCTGAGGCCTTTTACTCCCTCCCCCACACCCCTGCGCCCGGACAGAGAAGGAGGGCAGGACTCCCCCGAGTCCTTTCTGTGCCCAGCACCCAGCAGGTGGCCCTGGTATGGAACCAAACAGTGGCATGCAGAGCGCTGTCAGAACATTTTCCTACCCAGGTCCTCACGGAGCTCACCTGCTCCCCCCAAGCCTGGCCCTTACCCTGCTCAGCACCACACCTTCCCTGAGTACAAAAAGGCTCCCTTATTTGCCTGACTTTGGAACCTTCACCTGTGGCCCGCAGCCCCCCTGGCTCTGCCTCCTCTTGTACACAGAGCCTTTGTCTTCTTATGAAAATGACCAGGTTCTGCCCATAAAAGTGTCCAGCCTAAAAGGGAGGTGGAGAGAGAACGCCTCATGGAAAATTCTAGAAATGTATTTCTTTGTATTTGCATACTTCCAGGACGTCACTTTGGCAGCAAACCAACTCTGGCTTGGACCCTGGCATCCTTAGCCTTTTTGTGCCCTGGACCTTTCTGATATCTGATGAAGCCTGTGAACTTCTCAGAATATATATTTTAAGTGCACAAAACAAAATACATAGAAACACAATGGAAATAAGTTATATTAATAAAAGGTTTATCAAACTATGTGTGATGTAGCAACACGATGTGCTTCTTTACTATTTATAGTAGAGATGGGGTCTTGCTCTTGCTAAGGCTGGTTTCGAACTCCTGATCTTGAGTGATCCCCCTGCCTCAGCCTCCCAGAATGCTGAGATTATAGGTATGAGCCACCTCACCCGGCCTCAAAGCTTATTTATTTATTTTTTTTTGGTAAACTGTTTTATTGCAAACAGTGCATAAGCCGTGGGTGATGGCAGAGCCCGGCGGGTTTTCACGCAGCGAGCACACTCCTCAGCCCACAGCCCAGATCAAGAAATGGAATGTCGTCAGCACCCAGCAGCTCCTCACCCTGTCTCAGTCCCCAAGGTGACTGCTACCCTAACTTTGATCACCATCGACTAGTTCTGCCTATTTTCAAATTTATATAATAATAAATGTTTCCTCGTTCCTAACCATTTGCTATCTCTGCTAGTTCTCATGATGACCCAGAGTCTCAAAGTAGCTTCTTATTATTCTCACTTCACAGGTGAGGAACTCGAGGGATCTGCAACGACCTGGCGATGTCCCTGAGACCCCAGGCCATGTGCAGTGGAAGCAGGATTCTGACCCAGATCCTCGGGGCTGGCTGTTTGCAACACCTGCGGCCTTCCTGTCGGCCCATCCTGGATTCTGCAGTGAAACCTGGAAGCCCACTAGAGATTCAGGGACGTTTGCAGGAACGGATGGTCCCATTGCCCTAACTGATCCACAGCTTCCTATCCGAGGTCTATCCTAGGCCTTCTGGGGCTGTGGTCCCCAAGCCCCCAGGCCGCTGACCGGTACCGGCCCATGGCCTGTTAGGAACTGCACGCACAGCAGGAGGTGAGGGAGCAAAGTTTCATCTGTATTGACAGCTGCTCCCATCCCCGCCTGAGCTCACCTGTGTCAGACCAGTGGTGGCATTAGACCCTCACAGGAGCACAAACCCCACTGTAAACTTCACATGGAGGGGCTGTGTTGCGGCTCCTGATGACCTGAGTGGAGCTGGGGCGGCGATGCTAGCGCTGGGGAGCAGCTGCAGATACAGATCATCCTTACAGAGGTCTGACTGCACAGAGACCATAATGTATCAGTCGCTTGCAGACTCATCAAAACCCTATCAGTGAGTGGCAGGTGACAATTAAGCTGCATCTGCTGGCAGCTTTATGTCAGAATAAGACACTTATTTCAGTCTGGCCCACTCATTCTTGTATTTACCACTTCTGTCTGCGCCTCTTTCCCGCACTGCGCACTTGTCTCAGTCACAGAGTTGGCACAAGCTAACCCTAGCAAAAACGAGTAAAAACCAAACGTCGCTGGAGAGCTTCTTTGAAAAGGGGGAAAGAACCAATGATGAGACAGCAGAAGACTCTCAGACTGCTGACAAAATGAAAGCTGCATCTAAAAGAAAATATCAAGAGTCCTGCTTAAATTACAGGGTCATTGCAACAGGTGACTGACATTCTCCAAGCCCACTTTGTATAATATCTGGCAACCAGCTACCCAACAAAGCCATGAAACCTTCACAACTGCTCTGCCGCATGAAGACCAAGCACCCTGCATTAAAAGAAAAGCTGTAGAGTTTTTCAAAAGAAAAAAAAAGGTGATCACGAAGCACAGAAGCAGTTGAAGGGCAGCACTTCATCAAGTGTGTCCTCACCGGGAGCACCCTTCCCCGTGGCTGCGCGTGGCTGAAGCAAGGAGCCCTTCCCCACTGGGAGCAGTCGGCCCTGCCGCCGCCAAGGACACTTGCAGTGAACTTTGGTAGAGGCTGCACGCGTTCCTCTTTCAGTAGCCCCATAACTAGACGAATTGATGAAATAGCAGCGGGTATTGAGGCACAGTTGTCAGAGAGGATTAATGAGTCACCGTGGTACACGATCCAGGTTGGCCAATGTCAACAACAGGCAACAATGCTTGCTTTTGTGCAGTACATTTTTCATTAGAATTGCATGAGGATATGTTATGTGCACTTTTGTTGCCAACCAGCACCATGGCTGCAGAACTGTTCAAGTCTGTGAAAGGTCACACGTCAGGAAAACTGAGTTGGTCATTTTGTGTCGGTACATGCACAGACGGAGCGGCTGCCATGACTGCCGGCGTCTGGCTTCACTGCTCGGGTCAAGGAGGTCCTCCTGAGTGTGAGTCTGTGCACTGTGTGGAGAGATGCGGCTAGCCGGAAAACGTCACCTGAACCAGACAGCGTTTCGCAGGATGTGACTGAAATCATCAGCCACGTTAAAGGGCGTGCCTGAACTCACATCTGTTCACGCAGCGCTGCGAGGAGAGCACCTACGTCTTCTCTTATTCATGGAAGTGAGACGGCTTTCTAGAGGGGGATCACTGGCTAGAGTTTTTGAGCTACGAGAGCAGCTCCAGCAATTTCTTTTACTGCCAACAGTCACCACCGGCGGCACATTTCAGTGACACAAAAAAGGTCGAAAAACTTGATTACTTGTGTGACATATTCAAGCTGCTCAACAAACTCAGTCTGTCGCTTCGGGGGAGAATGACAGCTGTGTTCAAGTCGGCAGATAGCATGGCTGCATTCAGAGCCAAGCTGGAATCATGGGGGCCACGACTGAACATTGGGACTTTGACGTGTTTTAGACGTTAGCAGAGATTGTGAAAGAGCCAGGTGCATCTCCCAGCTGCATGATGGCCTGTTCCAGCTTTCCAGAGAGTCTGAGCATTACTTCCCAGCCACAGAAGACCCCGAACTGGGAAGGAACGGATCCGTGACCGATTTGTGAGTAAGCCAGGCGTATCAACCTTGCCTGTGCTAGGTAGAAGAGGATCAGCTGCTTGAAACTGCAAATGATGGTGCCTTAAAAGTATGTTTGAGACAACTCTAAACCTCCGTGCGTTCTGGATAAAGTGAAGGTGGACTATCCTGAGACTGCCACAAAAGAACTGAAGAGCCTGCTTCCATTTCCAACAGCCTATCTTTGTGAAGCAGGGTTTTCTGCAGTGACAGCCGCCAAACTGAGATTAGGGAGTAGACAGGACATAAGCAACACACTTCGGCTGTCACTGTCCTTCATCACCCCATCTAGTTGCAGGAAAATAAGCTCAGGGCTCCCACTGAATCTGCACTGTGGCGAGTTGTATGATTATTTCATTAGACATCACAATGTGATAATAGTAGAACTAAAGTGCACAATAAATGTAATGCACTTGAATCGTCCCCAAACCTTCCCCTCCACCCCCGGTCTGTGGCAAATTTGTCTTTCATGAAACCAGTCCCTGGTGCCAAAAAAGTTGGGGACGGCTGCTCTTGGGGCCCACCTGCTCCAGAGCCCCCCTCTGTTGCCGCCACACGAACTTCTGGCTCTTCTTCGGAATCTGCACAAAGTCCTGCCGGTAGTCTTGCGTTCCCTCTGCTGATGGCACCTGTGTCCCCAGGCCCCTGCTTGGCTTCCTCTTCCGTTGTTCCCTGACCCTCTGGGCAAGGCTGAGCCAACCCCAGCCCTCTATCCGAATGATGCCCCCATGTGCCGTCTTTCTCCTCTCCCTTTTCCTTGGAGTGTTTATTACGACGGACGCTCTAGTCCACACGTGTATGTGTTTGCTGTCTTCTCCCTCCCTGGAATGTGTGCACCATGCGGGCAAAGTCACTGCTGCAGGCCCAGGGCCGGAGTCACACGGCCCTCGGCAGGCACCCAATGCCTCTTGAGTGTCGGGGGCATCAGTCCGCATGGAACATCTCCCCCAAACACAAACAGCCTCCATGAGGGAAGGCTGCATAGACTCTAAACCCACCGCTTTGCTGGCGGATGGTGTTGTGGGCGTTAGCCAGGATCTGGTCTCAGCTGACAAAGTCGTGTGGGGGGAAGAGGCCAAACCCAGCGAGGCAGCTCCACTGCTGGTGGGAAGCCAGGGCCCTCCCCTGCCCTCTCAGGCCACTGTGGCGACCCTCCCCCCGTCTCCCGCCAGCCAAGGTGCCCGGCCCAAAGTGGCAGAGAGGGAGCAGCCCAGCCCGGAGGTGACAGCGAGGCTGTGTGCCGGGCAGCGGGGTGGGGCCTGGGCTCAGGCAAATGAGCCGAGCACACACATATAGAGGCCGCTGCTCCCCGCCCAGTGCTGGCGGGATGGAGGGCAGCCTCAGGCTGCCCGGCCCGGGGAGGGGGCCCGCGAGGGTGGGGGACAGCCGCGGCCTGGCGGAGCTGCAGGAGCTGGCCCTGGCGTGGTTCATGGAGACTCAGGCCCCCTTCATCCTGCAGGATGGCGCGCTGCCCGCCTGGTTCCATGGATTCATCACCCGCAAGTAAGGCTGCCCATCCACGAGCCCTGCGTGGCCCGTGGCCCCTTGGGGCTGAGGAAATGGCCCGGGGACTGTAAATCTGAGTGATCACTGTCCTTTCCCTGGCTGGGCAGGGCCCGGGCGGCGGTGGGCGGGAAACAGGCTGAGGAGTGCCGAGTCCTCTGGTGGCGGCTCCTAAAGGCTGGGCAGGGTGGGGAGGGCGACGGCCCCACTCTGATACCAGCCACGGGGGACGGGGCTGCCAGCCTGCCAGACGACGGAAAGAGGGCTAGGCCCTGACTTGCAAGTGACCTGGGGACTCTATCAGTCACCATGCAAACTGCAGCACTGTTAATAACGAAAGGCTGTCTCAGGCGAACCTGGACGGTTATCCTGGGAGTAAAGGCCAAGATACGGGATTGGGTTTCTGATCTGGCTGGATCTCCACGCTGCCAAAGCGCTAGGTGAAGGAATGACAAATGCAGCCAGCGGTCACGCCCTGCACAGCACCTGCTGAGAGCCAGGGCCAGCTCTGCGAGCACTGGCGTGTGGGCTGCACAGGCCTGCGTCCAGAAGGGCCTCAGGCTTGGCGTCGTGCTCTGCAATCACTGCCTTGGGATTCTTGATAATTTCTGAACAAGGGGCCCACGCTTGTGTTTAGCACCAGGCCCTGCGAATTATGTGACTGGTCTTGCATACAGCAAGCGCTCAGTAAGTATTTGGCAAGTAAGTAGGTGAGGGAATGTGTATCTGGCCTGTGTACTGCCAAACCAGAAGACAGCTGGAATTTCCCACATGCCTCCAAAATACTTGGCACCGTGTAGATACCCTCAGCTGCCTGGGTTGAAAGGGACCTGCGGTGGCGTGAGTCCCTGTGAGCTGCTGCTTGACCAGGCTTCAGACACAGCAGCGGCTCCTCCCTGCAAAAGCCCTTGTTGGTGTAGACCCTGCACAAGTGTCCACCGGGGTTCTGAGGGAGGGCCCCACCAAAAACTCTCCAGCTGTGGACTGGCTACACAGCCGTCCAGATGGAGAGTAGTGGCCGAGGGCAGTGGCTGGCGTGCCCGCTCGTGAGCCTGCTGTGGGGGGTGGGGTGCTTGTGGCCTTAGGACCCCAACTCAGCCCCAGACTGAAACTTGTTCGTTTGGGCCCAGACAGACCACAGACCAGCCCCAAAAGGTCACAGACTCCACCGAAGGGCTGAGAGTCTCCTGTACAGGGTCGGAGGCCTGGGCCCGGACAGACCACAGACCAGCCCTGAAAGGCCACAGACTCCACCGAAGGGCTGAGAGTCTCCTGTAGAGGGTCGGAGGCCTGGGCCCCCGGGCATGGCCTGCAGAGACTCTGGGGCAGGCCTAAGTCAGCCTGCTCCTGCTGCGGTCAGGGCTCAGGCCCCAGCTGACAGTGTGTCCTGTGCCCAGGCAGACGGAGCAGCTGCTCAGGGACAAAGCTCTTGGTTCCTTCCTCATCCGCCTCAGTGACCGGGCTGTTGGCTACATCTTGTCCTACAGGTAAGAGGGGAGCCCTCTGCGAGGGGGCAGGTGGGCTCAGGCTCCCAGAACCGGCCGTTCAGGTTAGCAGAGCTCCCGCCAGCCCACCCCAGGCTCTCCCTGCCCAGCTCCCGCTGTCCCACATGCGTCTGCCACGTGCAGCAGACACGTCCCGAGTGGCACTGGCCCTACGCCAGAGACGCAGCCATGGCTTCACAGGGGTGAGTGGGGTTGGGGTGGGGGGGCATCCTCCCAGTTGGAGGCTGGGGAAGACTGCACAGAGGTGAACTTCGAGCCAGGATAGAAGGAAGAATATAATTTCCTAGGCAGAAAGGAGGGCGTGTTGGAGGTTAGGAGGGCACTTCTGGTAGACAGACTGCACATGGAAGTACAGGGGCGTGGAGGGCAGGGGGTTGGGGTAGCTGCCAGTCGCTGGGTGAAGCAGATGCGTGGTTGCCATGGAGGGTGCCTGCAGGGGAGGGCGGGGCAGGTCCGGGATGGCCTTGGATGGATGGCCGTCCAAGGACCACGAAGGGTGATCTGGGCAGGCTGACATTTTGCAAGACCCTTCAGGAAGCCTAGGGAGAGAGGCTGGAGGTCAGAGGCTGGAGGTGAGGCTGGAGTGAGATGAGGAGGTCTGGACTAGGGCAGGGCGGGGGATAGAGGGGAGGAGACCTGTGACCAAGACCAAGGCAGAGACGATGTCAGGTGCCATCGGGAGAGCAGGTGGGGTGGGGAAGGCAGAGGAAGGGAGATGGCTCCCCTAAGTGGGGAGGGAGCCCGGGGCTCCAGACGAAGCTTCAAAGGCTTTAGGTTCTGATCCCAAACCATCTCCTTCTCAGACTGTCCCATTTCAAATCTTGACCTTGAGCAAGTTACTTTCCTTCTGTTCCTTCATTTTCTCATCTGAAAAATGGGAATATTATAGTACTTATTTCATAGATTGTTGAAAGGAATTCAAACTATGTTCATAGGAATGTATCAGCCGATATATTTTAAAGTGCTTGGCACACAAAGACCAAATAAATGTTGGTCATTGATAAAATATTTTTGATCTACAGGCCATGTGCCAGGAACTTCGCAATATACTAACTCAGCAGTTTTCAAATATCTTTTCAGCTTCAGGGTTTTGGGGATATTTTTTGTTTTTGTTGTTTTGTTTTTTTCCAAGATGAGATTTTTTTTTTTTTTTTGAGACAGAGTCTCACTTTGTTGTCCAGGCTAGAGTGAGTGCCGTGGCGTCAGCCTAGCTCACAGCAACCTCAAACTCCTGGGCCCAAGTGATCCTACTGCCTCAGCCTCCCGAGTAGCTGGGACTACAGGCATGTGCCACCATGCCCAGCTAATTTTTTACATATATATATCAGTTGGCCAATTAATTTCTTTCTATTTATAGTAGAGACGGGGGTCTTGCTCTTGCTCAGGCTGGTTTTGAACTCCTGACCTCGAGCAATCCGCCCGCCTCGGCCTCCCAGAGAGCTAGGATTACAGGCGTGAGCCACCGCGCCCGGCCCCAAGATGAGATCTTATAAGCAGAATGCCACCTTATAAAAGAGACCAAAATGGGGCTGCTGAAAGACATGCAGAAAGACAGGTGGAACAGGCCGGGCGCGGTGGCTCACGCCTGTAATCCTAGCACTCTGGGAGGCCGAGGCGGGCGGATTGCTCAAGGTCAGGAGTTCAAAACCAACCTGAGCGAGACCCCGTCTCTACCATAAAAATAGAAAGAAATTAATTGGCCAACTAATATATATATATATATATAAAATCAGCCGGGCATGGTGGCTTGTGCCTGTAGTCCCAGCTACTCGGGAGGCTGAGGCAGGAGGATCACTTGAGCCCAGGAGTTTGAGGTTGCTGTGAGCTAGGCTGACGCCACGGTACTCACTCTAGCCTAGGCAAGAAAGCGAGACTCTGTCTCAAAAAAAAAAAAAAAAAAAAGAAAGACAGGTGGAACAGAATAGAGCCCAAAAACAGTCCCACAGGTTTGGTGTCTGATGTACAACAGAGGCAGTACTGCAGTTCTGCGGGGAAGAGGACTGTTTTTCAATAATTGGTGTGGGAGTAATCAGATCTCCAGTTGGGAAAAAATGACCACTACTTCACACCATACACAAAAATGAATTAATTCTAGAGGGATCATAGATCCAAGAGAGAAAAGCGAAAACAAAAATTTCTAGAAGAAAACAGAAAAACATTTTTGTAGGTGAATGAAAGTATCTTTGAAAATGGGATAGGTGAAGGTTGCTTAAACAGAACACAAAAAGAACCAATCATGAAAGAAAAGATTGATAAATTTGATTTCCTTAAAATGAAAAATTTTTGTTATCCAAAGATAACATTAACATGCCTGTAATCCTAGCACTTTGGGAGGCCTGAGGCAGGAGGATCGCTTGAGGCCAGGAGTTTAAGAATAGCCCAAGCAATACTTTGGATGATAGAATGTGGAAAAAAAAAAAAGAATAGCCCAAGCAAGAACAATACCCCGTATCTACAAAAAATAGAAGTTAGCCAGATGTGGTGGCACACACCTGTAGTCACAGCCATTTGGGAGGCTGAGGCAGGAGGATCACTTGAGCCCAGGAGCCTGAGGTTACAGTGAGCTGTGTTGACGCCACTGTACTCTAGCCCAGATTATAGAGTGTGACCCTGTCTTACAAAAAAAAAAAAAAAAAAAAAAAGGACACCCTTAAGAGAAGGATAAATGAGAAAAAGTGAAACTAATTATATGTGGACATGACTTGGTCTCAGAGATGCAATGTTGAGTCAAAGAAGCTGGACACAGAGGAGAAATGGTATGTAATTTCATTGACATGAAGCTCCCCAATGAGCAGAGCTGATCTGCGGTGACAGGGACGAGGACGGTGGGCTCCTTTGCAGGGTATGGGCAGGACGGGGCACAGGGGTTTTCTGGGGGCTGGAAAGGCTTCACATCTTGATCCGAGTGGTGGTTACATGGAAGGGCTCATACGTGGGAATTCATCAGGTTGCACACGTATGGTGTGTGCACTTCACTGCGTGTAAGTTATTCTTATAGAAAAAGGGAAAATGAAGAGGGTGGGACCTTACAGGCTGAAGTGGGGGTGGGAGCTGGAACTCCGTCCTTTCAGCAGGTGGGGGTTGGGGTTAGGCTGTTTGAATCCCGTTTTTATTTTAAATGTTGATATTTTGTTCATCATGTTTTTTTCTGGATTCATCTTGATTTTCTGAAATATCACATTAGTCATCTTGATGTCTTTTGGTGCCCCTTTAAATTTCACGCCCAAGAGGACTGCCTCACTCGCCTCACCCTAGTCCTGGCCCGGCCCTCCCTGACCCCACAGAGCAGGGTTAGACACCTTCTGCAACCCCAGGGCCCCTGGTCTGAAAACCTCTCCCCAAGCTTCCCGAGGAACACATCACGGCTCCAGGTGGGACGGGGTGGCCCTGGGTCGGGCGAGTCTGCCCGGGATCTAGTGCCGAGACCCCTTTTCTACACCTAGGCACAGAGCTTGGACCCGGACCAAGGCGGGGCTGCCGGTGGCCAGCAGCCCCAGACCACGCGTGCTTGTGTTGCAGGGGACGTGACCGCTGCCGGCACTTCGTCATCAACCAGCTCCCAAACCGGCGCTACTTCCTCTCGGGGGACACCTGTGCCCACGGCTCTCTGGCCGAGCTCGTGTGCCACTACCAGGAGACGCGGCTGGAGCCCTTCGGGGAGACGCTGGCTGCCGCCTGCCCCCGGGTAGGCGCCTCGCCCCCCCTTGAGGGGGTGGGCAGGGTGCCCCGGGCTTGGGTGTCCGTCCCCTGCGCACACACCTTTTCCTGCCGTCCCTGTTTAGTCACCCTGGGGCACTCTGTGGGGTCCCAGTCCCTGTTGGACAGGGGAAACCGTGGCAGCTCTCACCCAAGGGCAGGGACCTGGCGGGAACGTCTTGGGCAGGAGACATTCTCTGGCAGGCGGCTGGAGGCCATCTGGGGGCGTATGACCACACGCCTGCTGTGTCCTGCTGCCCGCAGCCAGAGGACGACAATCTCTATGACGCCATCACGCTGGGCCTCCACCAGACCAGGCTGGGCCTGGAAAACCCGCCCGCCACGGCGCCCCCTGCAGGGGTCTCGGACAGGGCCGCTGGCCCCCACTGCTCTGCAAAGCCCCAGGTCTCCTTTGTCCACACACGGAGGGGCCTGGACGTGAACCCCTGGAACTCTGAGGAGCACCGTGTGGAGGTGAGGAGGACCTGGGCCGCTCGGAGCCAGGGCTGCTGGACTGCTGGGGAGCGAACCTGGCTGGGGCTGTGCTGGCGGCTCCCTGCAGGCCGCAGAGCGTGAGCCCGGCCCGGAGAGATGCGGGCCCAGCCTGGGGTCGCCCTGCGGTCAGGTGGTATGGCACAAGCCTTAGCTTGGCCATTTTCTAGCCATGTGGCTTTGGGAGAGTCATGTGATCTCTCTGAGCCTCAATTTACCCTTCCTGAGGTTCTGTGAGCATTGAATAAGAAAATCAATATGAAATGCCTGAAAATCCCTTGGTAAACTGTAGAGTGGGGTGCCCGTGAGTCAATACTTTATTCTTCCCACAGCACCCTGTGGGAAGGACTTGAGAGATTTTTCTTACCTGTATTGGATCACAGCATACCAAGGGCTTCTCCTCATATTTAGAATAAAATCTAAAATCTTCACCAGGGTCCACGAGAGTCTCACCAGTTGCCCTGCTACCTCTCCCCCTCCCTCACTCTTCTCTGGCCTCATTGGCCTTCTAGGTCTTCTTTGAACACGGCAAGCTCATTCCCACCACAGGGCCTTTGCTCTGGCTGTACCCTCTGCCTGGACTGCGTGGCCCACACTCTCATTGTGTTCTGTCTTCTTTTTTTTTTTTTTTTTTTGAGACAGAGTCTCACTTTGTTGCCTAGGGTAGAGTGAGTGCCATGGCGTCAGCCTAGCTCACAGCAACCTCAAACTCCTGGGCTCAGGCGATCCTCCTGTCTCAGCCTCCCAAGTAGCTGGGACTACAGGCATGTGCCACCATGCCCGGCTAATTTTTTTTGTATATATATTTTTAATTGTCCAATTAATTTCTTTCTATTTTTAGTAGAGACGGGGTCTTGCTCAGGCTGGTTTTGAACTCCTGACCTCGAGCAATCCGCCCGCCTCGGCCTCCCAGAGTGCTAGGATTACAGGCGTGAGCCACCGCGCCCGGCCCTGTGTTCTGTCTTCTTAATGTCATCTCCTCAGGAAGGCCTGCCTAGACCACAGGAAAACCCCCTTCCCACTGTCGTCCTCTCGTCCATCACCTGTTGTGTCCTTCGTAGGCCTGATGCTACGTCATTCTGTGGCACAGTATTGACAGTCGATCCCGGAGCACGTCAAACCGTGTCACAGATGTGGCAGAGCAGTACGGTGCCCCTCCCAGATCAGACGGTAGACTCTGAGCGAGGGTCTCGCTCACCACTGGCACAGTTAGCGCTCGCTAAGTATCTGCTGCATGAATACACAAGTGTTGGGCTTGGGGTGGCCATTCTGACGAGGGATGGGGCAGTGAGTGGGCGGGCTCAGTAGGGCAGGTGAGCTTGGGTGGGAGGTAGGCTGGTGGGCCAAGGCCTTGAATGCCAAGGTAAAGCTCGTACTCAGAGTCCTAGAGCGTGACTGTTCGTGGGGACCCCGAATGTCCTGCATCCAACCCGTGCACATACAGTAGGTAAACTGTGGCCAAGCAAGGGGACCTCAGCTCGGCCGAGAGAGCTGTTTACCTGCGGGCATCTTAGCAACGGTGTGCTCTTTAAGGGTTCTCTTTGTCCATCTCCCAGGCCCCCATGGCAGTGCCCCCCCTCCCAGAGAGGAAGGCCTCCCTCTTGGACATGTCTCTCCAAGGCTCCGGTGACATCGTCTACGCAGAGCTGAGGAAGACGAAGCAGGCGCGGCCAGACCTGGGCACAGAGGTGTCCGGCACGCACGGGCCCGTTCCAGCTGGCGGCCGGGCCTGCTCCCCAGGCAGGGAGGCCCAGAGGCGACTCTCAGATGGAGACCAGAATAGGCCTGATGGCCCAGGGCCTGTCCTCTCTGGAGTGAGCCCAGACCGGGGCCCTCCTGGGTCTCCCAGTTCCCGGGGGTTCCTTGAGCCCCCCAGTTCTGATGCCCTGGGACCCCCGACTGTTGCCTGGAGGCAGGGGTTTCTGAAGCAGAGCCAAGGGGCTCAGCCCTGCCCCCAGAGCAGCTTTGCAGAGGCCTATGAACTGGTCAGGACAGCAGGCCGCCTCCCAGAGGCCGGCAGCACGCCAGACCAAGGAGGCAGCACCTATGAGCAGATCCCAGTCTGCTGGGGGGCCCCAACCAGGCCCCCACATCCTGGGTCCAGTCCCACATATAGCGAACTGTCGGAGCCCACCGACTGTGGCTACGAGAGGATCTCGGGGACCGCAGGGCTCCCAGAGCCTGGGAACACTTATGAGCAGATCCCGGTGGCCAAGAGCAAGGACCCTACACGGACACAAAAGGTGAGCAGGGCTGTGGTGGGCAGCCGCCGGCCCCTAGGGGCACCTAGTGGTGGGAGGGGCTGGTGGCTCTCAGGAATGGGCAGGCAGGTCCCCACCACTGCCTAGAAGTGCCCAGAAACTTCCAGCCCTAACACGCGCCCGGAGGAGGTGGTGGCGGCAGAGGCGGCCGCTGGATTTGGGGGGGGGAAGACGGGGCTTCCCACCCCTCCGGGGGCATTCGCTGCAGCAGGCCTGGGCTGCTTCCCCTCCTCTCAGCACTGCAGGGGGCTCAGAGCCACCGAGGGGGAGCGAGGCCCTCAGTCCTAGGTATGGCTAAGCCGCTCTCTAGCCTTGTGGCTTTGGGCAAGGCAGTTTTCTCCCAGTTTCTCTGACGAGGGTTGCCAGATTTAGCAAGCTGAAATATAGACATCTAAATAACTTTGAATTCCAGATGAACAACACTTTTTAGCGTGTCTCAAATACTGACATTATTCCTTGTTTATCTGAAATTCAAATTTAACTGGGCATCTATATTCTTATTTGGTACCTCAACCCAGGACCTCCACTTCCTCACCTGTAAAATGTGCTAGTGCCCTGGTGTGTCCAGGGTGGCTGCCCGGAGGGTAACGCCGAACACCCTCCCACGCTCTGGACACAGCCCAGAGATGGCTGTTGGCGCAGAGCGTCATTTCTGGGGATTTCTGACGAGGAGGGGAAGAGGGGTGGCAGAGGGAGGTGATCAGGGTGGGGCTGGCCCAGGGCTCGCGGGAGGCGGAGGAGCCCTGCGGAGCCCTCAGTCCCAGCCACACTCTGCCCGCTCCTGGAGTCCAGGAGACCAGAGTCCCCTCCCGGCGGGCACAGACCATCTCGGGCACACGCAGACCTCTGTGGCCGCTGCGCCTCCCTCGGGCAGGGCTGTGCCTGCACCTCGAGTGCGGCAGCCTCCGAGACCCTGGCTGTCCCGAGGCCACAGACCCGGGCAGCGGACAGGCCTCAGAAGACACATCGCTCCTCTGTTCTTCCTGCTGCTGTCCCACACCCTCTCCCGCCTTGGCGGTGTGGCCCACGCCCACCCTGCCGGGGACACCCTGCACTCCGGGGCCCTCGCTGGCTGTGGGGGAGACCAGGGCACTCCAGGGGGTGGGGGCTCGTCCTCATCGTCCACCCCTCTGCGCTCCTCCCTCCCCTTCCTCTCCTCAGCTGGAAGAGGGCAAACCCTTCAGCCAGACGTAGGGGGCTGAGGGTGGGATTTCAGGCCGGTGGGAGCGACCATCAGTATCCCGGTCTGGCCTCGGGCTCCCGACCCCACGATGGCCCCGTGAGCCTGGGTCCTGCGGCCCTGTGCAGGGACGCCGGGCCCAGCGTCTTCTCCCTCCTTGCAGCCTGACAAGCTCCGGAGGCTCTTCTTCACAGACAGGAAGCACAAATTCTGAGGAGGGCCCGGTGTCTAGCAGCCTGCCAGTGGGTTTCCTGGCACCCAGGCCATGGCAGGGTTACTGCGAAGCCCGAAGGCACCCCTGGACCCTCAGCCAACCAGCCTGCCACGGAGCCAGGCTGAGATGCAGCCCCGGCGCCTGCCTGGAGGTGGCCTTCCAACCGCCTGCTTCTCCTGGCTGTGTCCTGCTTCCCTGGTGCCTCCCATCCGTGCAGATGAGGAAATCAAGGCCGGAGAGGAGTGGGGACCAGCCGAGGGCAGGGGTCAGCACCCCATTTCCCAGATGAGCACGCTGAGGCCCAGGCTGACTAGTTGGGCCTCCCTGAACACTTTCTGAGCATGCGGAAGGCCTTGTGCTAGGACAGACATTCTCCTAACTGGCTGAGTGACATCATGCGATTGCTATTGAGAACAAAACCAGCTTCCCTCCTTGTGGCCTCATCAGCAGAAAGGAGGGTGGACCACGAGCTACATCCTCTGCTCCTGCCCCACGGGGATTGGAGCAAGAAGCCAGGAAGTGGCAGCGCAGGCCCAGCCTCTGACCCTGGGGCAGGCCGGGCTCCCGGGGACTGGCCCCTCAGTTCTTCTCTGCCCCCAGCCTCCGTCCCCGCTCACTGTGCCAGCTGGGCAGATCCTAAGGGGCATCCAGCCCAGCCCCCTTATGTTGCAGAAGAGGAAACTGAGGCCCAGAGAGGAGCAGCAACTTGTCTGGGGCCACACAGCTGGTCAGGGCCTGAGCGGACACCCTAGTGAGGTGGCTCAGGCCAGGCTGGCGGCCCGGGGTGACTGCTGGGCCACATCTGGAGCCAGCCAGTGGGTACATGGTGGCCGTCCCCGTCACCAGGCCACTCTCATCTGCCCTCTGCCTCTGGCTTCCCTGGCCTTTAGGGGAGGCTCTCAGACCCTGCCCACAAGACCCAGCCCCAGCCCCAGCCCGGGGTGGCCCTGCCCTCCAAGAGCCCTCGGGGCCTCGCCCAGGCCTCTGCTCCTGCCCCTCGGGTCACGCTGGCTCTTCCCAGTCTCCTTCCCTCAGGACTGCCCTGTCTTCGCCCACACGACCCCGCCCCGCAAGGCTGAGCGGTCGGCCTGCTGCCCCTGCCCAGCGCCCCAGGCTCAGGAGGCAGAACACAGAACTGACCACCCCAGAGAGCACCACAGGCGCCTCCTCCCCGCCTGGCCCCAGCAGAGTTGGCTCCGGTCACAGCCACCCCTCGTGGGCACCAGCGATGCGGCTTCTCCCGCCGAAACAAGAGTCCTCCCTTCCCAGGACTGAGAGGACTGAGAGCAGAGCGCCCAGCCCTGGCCTGACGCGCGGCCCACACCGTGTAAGCGCTGACCTCAGCCCCTGTGGTCACAGGGACATGGAAACAATCCCGCCGGCGTCCTCGGTGGGGCTTGCTGGAAGATTCGGGGCAGGGATGTGTCTTCCTCCCACAGACGCCGCCCTGGAATCCAAGTCAGTGCTTGCAGCGCAGCAAAGCTCAGTCCCAAGAGGTGACACGCCCGTGTGGGTTCAAGGACCGGGCACAGGTCCCAGTGCCGGATATTGTCTAATGTCTGCAGACACGGAATGTGTGGGGACACGGAAGTGTTTTACTGCCAGGAGTTCACAGATCTGTGGACAGCACACACCAGTGAAGAGT
Organism: Microcebus murinus; assembly: GCF_040939455.1. Classification (NCBI taxonomy): domain Eukaryota; kingdom Metazoa; phylum Chordata; class Mammalia; order Primates; family Cheirogaleidae; genus Microcebus; species Microcebus murinus. The sequence goes on along the minus strand of NC_134110.1, from coordinate 43,530 downwards.
CCACGGCACTGGGGAGGGTGGGCGGGTGGCGTTCATGACCGCGATGCAGACAGGGACAGAGCCCTGCGTCCACTGCGCACACGGCTTCACATCGTGAAGGGGGTGGGGACGGGGACACAGGTGGGGGGTGAGGGGCGCCGTCCAGCCTCGAGTTGTGGGAGAGGATTGCATAGCTTGTTGACCCTGCTCTGCCCTGGGCGACTGCGGCGTCTGCCTGGCACCTGGACGGGCCAGACCCCACCACCTCCTGCTAGGGTTTCTGCCGTCCCTTCTGGGGACATTTCCAGATGGGGAGAGGACCAGGGCATGGGCGAGGTGGGGCAGGCCTGTGGAAGAGCTGTGGGTCCTGGGGCTGGACCATGGGGAGCCCTGAGGAGGGTCCTACTCCTCACACCCCTTCCCTGGTTAAGGTTTTTGCTGAAAGGGCCACAGGAAACGTGAACCCGAGGCCATAGCTCCCTTCCTGGAGAGCCTGGAGGCCGCACCCGCGTCGGCAGCATGGCTGGATGGGTGGGCTTCCGGGCCTGCAGCCTCAGCAGTGTTCTCAGATCCGGATGTGGAATGTGCTGGAAAGAGAGAAAGGGCAAGAGAGGGTGAGGGGCGCTGGGCTGGGCAGGTGAAGGCTCCCAGGGAAAGCAAACCAAGCCCCTGGGCCAGCCTGGACCGGCCTCGGGGAACCCTGCACAGAGGCTGCCAGTACTCCACACAGGGAGGGAACGCCGGGAGGAGCAGCTGTCTCCAGGGCGTCCAGCGCCCAGCCATCACCTAAGGCCCCATGAGATTCTGGCCCTGCGGGTACAAGGGCCAGTCACACGCCAAGGGGAGCTGGGCCTCGAACGTGACCTCCTGCCCGTGGCCGACACACCACTGCCCCGGAACAGTGAGTGACAGGGCCTTGGCCCTCCTGGGGTCCCGAAAGGCCAGACGCCTCGCTGCAGCCCTGCCCAAGCCCGGCCCCCGGGGCGGCACCTGAGGAAGTCGGGGGCCTTGGCAATCATGTCCTCAAAGTCCGCGAAGCCCAGCTTGCCGTCGCCGTCCAGGTCGGCCTCCTCGATGACCTTGTCGCACACGAGCACCACCTCGTCCTCGTCCAGCTCCGACTTGGTGAGCTTGGCCAGTGTCAGCTCCAGGTCCTCCTTGCAGATGAAGTTGTCTGTGTTGAAGTCTGTGGGGCAGAGGGTGGACGTGTCCAGCCGGTGCTGGATCCACCCAGGGACGCAAGGGTCCCGCCGACGTCGCCCTTCCACCCAGCTGTTCGCATGGACATGGCCACAGCCTCTGACGCCCCAAAGCGTCTCTGTGCACTCTCCCCAGCTGAAAGGGACCAAGTAGGCTTACCCACAAGGCATAGCTTAATCACTCACAGTCACAGCACCCACAAAACCCCACGAGGGCTGTGCATATAACAACATCCTGAAACAGTTCACAACGTCCAGATCTGAGGCTCCCTGGGGACTCTGGGCCCAGGCCCGATGGCCCCTCTGGCCTTAACCCGCAGCGGACGCTGTGTTTCCCTCTACACGTCTAGAGCTGAGGGAACCAAGGCCCAGAAAGGCCGTGACTGAACCGAGCTGGGGGCTCTGACTGGGGCCTGGCTCTGAGACTGCCCCTTCTGACTGCACCACGCCGCCTCAAGCAGGCCCTGACTCGGACACGATAGGGCAGGAGGCTCAGAAGGCCCTAGAGACACCCCACGGCCAGCCTTTGTGCATCCGGAGCGGGAAACACCGTTCGATCCTGCTTGGCAAAAGGTGCCACTGCCCTAAAGTGCAGCAAATGGTTCGGAGAACGAGCCACGTGTGCACAGTCTCATAACGGTGAACTCCAACTCTCCTCCCACCACTTTCAACCCAACCACCAGGCATTTGCGTGTGCTGTTTCTTCCACCTCGGGTGCCCTTCCCAGCAAACTCCTGGTCACCCTTTAAGTCTCAGCTCCAATGTCACTTTTCAGTAGGGGGCTTTCTGGACATAAGGTCCCCCTCACTGAGCTCCCGCTGCCCACCAGGCAAACTCTGACACTAACCCTACTGCTGAAGACCACAGCTGCCGATGTGAACACTATGTGCTTTTTCTCATTCAAATTTCAAAACAAGCCTATCAGGCAGGTATAGCCAGAATTCCCGCTATACACATGGAGAAACAGAGAGGTGGCAAGGACACGCAGCCCACCTGAGGTCACACCCCTGGGCAGTGTTGGACACTGGAGCCCAAGCTCTTGGCCTTAAGCCGTCCACCTCTGCACACGCCTGCGTGCGACTCCAGCAGGCTCCCTGTGGGACCGTCTCTGCCCGTGGAGTGGGCACAGTAGGCTCCCGGTGGGACCGTCTCTGCCCGTGGAGTGGGCACAGCAGGCTCTCCAGAAAGGAGCGCCGGCTGGATTCCTCCGACCATTTTATACGAGGAAACTGACACCAGAGCGGGGGGATCCTTGCTACAGATGAGACCCCGAGACCCCAGGGCAGGAAGGGAGCCACGGTTCCCCCCTCTCGTGTCCTGAGCCTGCTGGGTCCACATGCTCTGAAACCCCCTCGCTCAGACAGCAGCCTCCCCAGGGGCAACCCGCAGGGTCTGGGACTGGTGGGACGTGGTGCGACTTGAGAAGCTTTTCACGTGAACTACACAGGCACAGTTTGTGGAGAGCAGATGGGCAGGTGCTGTCTTTCTGACACGCAAGCACAAGGCGGGTGCATGGCTGTAACCAGATCCTCTGAAATAAACGTGACACTTGGGAAGGAAAAGGGTCCACAGGCCCTGCTGCCCTGGGATCCGCCAGCTGGTGGAAGGCAGTGGGGACAGGCTTGCCCTCCACCTCTCGTCCAGGATGGGCCCCAGCCCTTCCCTGGGCCTCAGTGTCCCCATGTGGGGCTGTCTGAGGATCTGACACCAGTGCGGGGGCCTGCCAGGCCAGCACAGTGCGTGAGCTCTGAGGGCGTGACTTCTCCCCCTGGCGGTGGGATGATTGCGATTCCTGGTTCATGAGCGGCTGCTCCCTCTGGTGGCAGCTGAGACGGGGACCAAGGGCTGGCTGGGGGACAAGGCGGCCCTGCCTTCCAGCCCAGCTCCCAGCCCACTCACATATGCCCACATCCTCCTCTCTGTCTCCTCCATTTCACACCCCAACGAGGGATCTTTCTAGAACAGAGCCGCCCTTCCTTACCTGAAACCCTGCAGTGGCCCCTGGCACGCTGAGCACAGGTCCGAACTCTCTGGTGGGTTCCTCACGGCCTGGCCCTGAGTACACTCACACTGGCCCTGCGCCTTCACGCCCAAACCTCACCCAGCTCCTTGCCAAGCCACACCACCTCCCCTCCCTGTCTCCACTGGCCCCGCCCTGCCAGCCTGTCCCCACAGCTCCAATCCGAAAGCCCCCATGGTCCCCCCAGCCCTGCCAGCCTGCCCCCACAGCTCCAATCCACAAGCCCCCATGGTCCTCCCAGGCCCCGCCAGCCTGCCCCCACAGCTCCAATCCACAAGCCCCCATGGTCCCCCCAGCCCCGCCAGCCTGCCCCCACAGCTCCAATCCGCAAGCCCCCATGGTCCCCCCTGCCCCGCCAGCCTGCCCCCACAGCTCCAATCCGCAAGCCCCCATGGTCCTCCCAGGCCCTGCCCTGTGGAGCCTCCCTCCAAGGTGGGGGCATCTCCCTCTGCTCAGCCCTCAGGGCCTGCGAAGTCTCTCCGGCACTCTTCGGAGACAGACCAGCCTTGCTGTTCTCGCTTCCCCAGAGGGCCCGGGGCACCCTGGTGCCCCAGCATCACTCCCACCCCTGCCCCATTACCGTAGATCTTGAAGGCGTAGTTCGCTTTGAGCTCCCGGGGGGCCGACTCGCACAGCACAGAAAACATGTCCACAAAGTCGTTGAAGGTGAGGTTTCCTTCGCCATCCTCAGAGAAAGCCTCCACGATCCTTTCCTTGAAAGGGTTCTCCTGCAGAAACAACCACAGCAGTCACCACGGGTGCAGGCATCACAGGAGGACCCCAGAGCCGGGCTGCTTACAGCTCACGTGACCTTGGACCCGTGGCCTAATCCCTCTCAGCCTCTGTTTCCCCATCTGTAAGACGGGAGTGACAGCACCTACTTAACTGGGCTGTGAGAGGCTTCAACGAGTTAAAGTGTGGAAGGTGATGGCGCATGCTAGAGCTCGGCAAGTGTTTTGTTGGTCACGTCATGAGCTCACGTGAGCCTCGATGTGTAGGGCTCCGTCCCCAACAAGAACGGACAACGGCCCAGGGCCTGGGAACCCTCTGCTCAGGCCATGTAGGCCAGGACCGTGCAGGGCCCACAGGGCGGGATGGCTGGACTAAGACAGACAGCAAGAGCCGTCAGGCCCCAGGCCTGCAATTGTCCTGCTCCTATGAATCCCCCAGTTTTCCAGACCACCTCGGGTGCTGCCTGCCACTGACTCTCTCCTCTGCCCTACATCACTGGGGCCACCTCTCCTGCAGTCCCCTCACCCCAGCTGACTAGCACGTGGCCGGCCATACTGCAGGCCCAATCCAGGCCAGCACAGGAGACTCAGAGACAGGCCACGTGGCTCCTGCCCGTGAGTGCCTCACACCCTCCGGGGACCCTCTGAGCCTGGTCTCGAGCGCCCTCCAGGCCAGGCTGGCTGCTTGTCCACGGCTGGCCCGGGCTCACCGGCTCTCGGCACTGAGGCTACAACCAGGGTGCTGGCCTCAAGTGGGTGCCATGGCCCTCTGACCCCACCCTCCAGCCACACATCCCAGGCCTGGTGGAGGGCTATTTGCAAAGTCCCACAGCAATCGGGAGTTGTACCCCAAACACCGTCTTGATGTTGGAGTGCACTTTACGTGTCACAGTAAGGAACTCACGCAATGAAACATTCAAATATGTACGTGCTCTGGGGACCAGCAGCATCCGCCTCACCTGGAGGCTTATTAGAAAATCAATCTTGACCCTACCTAAGACATACCGAACCTGAATCAGTCTGAGAAACAATGCTATGAACGCTGACCTCAGTGAGAAGCCACAGCCAGACAAGAGGGAGACGGAAAAACCACCTGAGAAGGTGGACACAGGTCTGCCAAGGATAGCAGAGTGAGGCTACTTATAAGGGCAAGCAGGAGAGCATGGGCTAGCAGCTGGGCAGAAGGGCACTGATGCACCGCACCCTTGCTGAGCCCCACACACGCAGCTCATTTTATTCATAGAGTGCAGATGAGGAAACTGAGGCACAGAGAGGTTCAATGATCTGCTCAGGGCTGGACAGCCACAATGGGTGGAGCCAGGCTCAGCCCAGCGCAGAAGCCCTGCTATTCGTCCAGAGGCGCTGAGCCCCTGGCCCTGGCCCCCAGCCGCCTGCCCTGCCTGCAGCAGAGGCCTCCCACGCACCCGAAGCTCCGGCATCTGGATGATGAGGCTCATCGGCACATGGACGATAGGGCTCTTCCGGTAGTCCATCGGGACGAGGTTGGGGGCCAGCTCGTAGAACCGTGCGTGGAGCCTTCAAGGGAAGCAGAGGAAAAGCATTGGAAGGGCACCACCCCCAAGCCCCGGCAGACCGATGCCATCCTGCCTGGGCCTCTGCCTCTGCAGACCCACCTGAGCCAGGGCCAGGTGAGGGCCCACAGGAGGCCATCTGCAAAATGTTAAGTGAAAAAAGCAGAATGCACAGTATGATTCCATTTTTTAAAAGCTTGAGTACATTTATCCACCTAAGACAAGACTGAAAGGAAGGCTGGTCACTCAAATGTTACTAGGTGATTATCTTGGGTGGTAAGATGGTAGTAAGACAACTTTTTTTCTTTTTTCTATTTTTTTTTAATTTTTAAAAGTTGAGCATCTGGGCGCGATGGCTCATGCCTATAATCTTAGCATTTTGGGAGGCCAGAAGGAGGATTGCTTGAGCCCAGGAGTTCAAGACCAATATGGCAATATAGCGAGACTCTGCCTCTATTAAAAAAAAACAGTTGTGATCAAATTAAAAAGCTTCTGCAGAGCCAAACAAACTATTATGAGAGCAAACAGACAACCTACAGAATGGGAGAAAATTTTCACAAGCTACACGTCCGATAAAGGGCTGATAACTAGAATCGATTTAGAACTCAGGAAATCAGCAAGAAAAAATCAACCCCATCAATAAGTAGGCAAAGGACATGAACAGAAACTTTTCAAAAGAAGACAGAATAATGGCCAACAAACATATGAAAATATGCTTAACATCTCTAATCATCAGGGAAATGCAAATCAAAACCACAATGAGATATCACTTATCTCCAGTAAGAATGGCCTTTATTAAAAAGTCCCAAAACAATAAATGTTGGTTTGGATGCAGAGAGATAGGAACATTCCTATACTGCTGGTGGGACTGCAAATTAGTGTAACCTCTGTGGAGAGCACTATGGAGATACAAGTAGATCTATCATTTGATCCAGCAATCCCATTACTGGGTATCTACCCAAAAGAACAAAAGACACTCTATAAAAAAGACATCTGCACTCAAATGTTTATAGCAGCACAATTCACAACTGCAAAGATGTGGAAACAACCTGAGTGCCCATCAATACATGAGTGGATTAATAAAATGTGGTATACGTGTACCATGGAGTACTACTCATCTATAAGAAACAATGTTGATATGGCACCTTTTGTATTTTCCTGGATAGAACTGGAACCCATACTATTAAGTGAAATATCCCAAGAATGGAAAAATAAGCACCACATGTATTCATCAGCAAATTGGTATTAACTGATCAACACCTAAGTGGACATATAGGAATAACATTTGTCGGGCATCGGGCAGATGGGAGGGGTGAGGAGAGAATGGGTATATACAAACATAATGAGTGTGATGCGCACCATCTGGGGGATGGACACGCTTGAAGCTCTGATTCCGGGGGGTGGGGAAGGGGAGGAAAGGCAACACACATAACCTAAACATTTGTACCCCCATAATATGCTGAAATTAAAAAATAAATAAATAAAACAGTTGTGATAAAATTTATCATTTTAACCATTAAAAGTTTTTTTTAATTGTGGTAAAATTCACATGACATAAAATTACCATCCTAACCATTTTTAAGGGTATATAGTTCAGTGGCATTAAGTACATTCACATTGTTGTACACCTATCACTACCATTCATCTCCAGAAATCTCTTTATCTTGCAAAACAGAAACTCTGTACTCATTAAACAGCTACTCCCTATTTTCCTGTCTTCCCAGCCCCTCACAACTACCATTCTACTTTCTGTCTCTGTGGATTCGACTACTCTAGGTGTACAAATATCTCTTCAAGAACACAGGTGTACAGATATCTTTCAAGACCCTGCTTTCAATTCTTTTGGGTATATCCCCAGAAGAAGAATTGCTGGATCGTATGGTGATTTTATCTTTAATTTTTTGAGGATCCACCATACTGTTTTCCATAGCTAGCTTGCTTGCTTCCTGCCTGCCTCCCTCCCTCCCTTCCTTCAAGACACAGTCTCACTCTGTTGCCTGGGCTAGAGTGCTGAGGGGTCAGCCTAGCTCATAGCAACCTCAAACTCCTGGCCTCAAGCAATCCTCCTGCCTCGGCTTCCTTAGTAGCTGGGACTACAGGTGTGTGTCACAATGCCTACCTAATTTTTTCTATTTTTAGTTGTCTGGCTAATTTCTTTCTATTTGTAGTAGAGATGGGGGTCTCACTATTGCTGAGACTGGTCTCGAACTCCTGACCTCAAGCGATCCTCCTGCTCAGACTCCCAGAGTGCTAGGATTACAGGCGAGAGCCACCAAGCCTGGCCTGTTTTCCATAGCTTTGTTATCTAATTTTTACAACATGCCTAAGGAAAAACAATCTTAAGCATATTACAAAACACCAAGATCTGACTCTTTTGATAAACACATACAAAAGAAAAATACTGGCACAACATACACCAAAAGACTAACAGTCGTTATTTCTTGATGGTTAGGATTATAGGTTAATCTTTTTTATCTTCTCTTAACTGGCCTCATTTCTAATTTTTCTACAATCATCACCTATGTGTTTAATAAAAAATTAAAAGCAATTAAAATAGATTATACAAAGTTTTTAAAAGGTGAAGAAAACAAACAATAAAGTAACAAATAGGCAAACGCTGGTTTGGGGTGTTGGCTGGGTGGCCTCTCTGCACCGAGGGGACAAGGACCCCTGTCGCATCCATCTAGGAGCACACCCTCATGGGGCGAGGGGGGCTGAAGTGTGCGCATGGACCCACGGAAAGCTGGGTGGCTGAAGGGGGTGGTGGCCCAAGGGGGTGGGCTGCCCGCCAGGCTCAGTGTGGAGTGGAAGAGCAGCGTCTGGGAGCACCTGGACCTACCTGGGCAGGGCAGGGTGGAAGAAGGAGGGAGAACTGAAGGGGGTTATCGGTGACTCGGTGTCATTTCCCCAAGGCTGCCAGAGAGCTGGGCCCCAAGCTGCAAGGAAAACCTCCTGCTCAAGTTTCTTCCTGGCCATTGGTCAATACTCAGGGTGCAGCTCACCAAGAAAACCATCTGGGGGTGGGGGAGCAGCACTGAAGGACCGCTGGGAGGAGGGCAGACCAGCAGGGGCCCGGGTCTGGCCAGCCCGGCTCTGCTGCTGACCTGCCCTCTCTGGGCTGCAGGCCTCAGGTGTGCAGCCTGGACCTGAGACGGGAACAGTGCAGAGGGCAAACCTGGCGGGGAGGGGGGTCAGTCACGCCGGCCTCCCTAGAGCCCAGAGAGGGGGCTGGAGAAAATCGAAGGGGCTGCAACTGGAATCGTGCTACTGTGGCTATGCTTGGTCCTCCAGGGACAGGTAGTCCCACACCTTGCCTTGTCTCATACCCTTCCCTGAGGGTAGCCGGAGGGCAACAAAACTCCCAGCAGCCTTCTGTTGTGCTTAACAAGACTGTCACCTGGCCCTCCCAGTCACAAGGGCCGTGAGAAAACAGCTCCAGTCAGCACTGGCACTCCCCTGCTGTAGCTGTGGCATGAGACACAGAAGGTGCTATACCAGGGGGACCATTCCCAGACAGACTTTGTCCTCTGCCCCTCCCCACGTGACCATGTGGCAGAGAAAGCTCCAGGTCCAGTCCCTTGGGTCCCCAGTGAGTGCTAATCCAGAGGCAGACCCTAATGACCAGTGGCAGAACAGGCAGAGGGGGCTTGGTGAGGGGTATCCAGCTGCCTGGAGGGGTCTTTTACCCTTTTTGGGAGCTCAGGTGTGGCCTCTGCTCTATGTTGAGCTACAGAGCCTGGTGTGCTGAAGGCCAGGGCTGTGGGGGGCCAGGATACGCCTCCCCAAGTCCTCTCACCTGCCCGGACTCCCTCATTTGCCAAGGGGTCAGGGACACTCCCAAAGGCCTGTCACATCGGATCCACTTCCTGGCCTGGCCTTTGAGCCACTCTCCCCTCTGCCCTGATGGGGGACCTTGCCGCTCTCAGCAAGAACACTGGAAGCTGGAGGTGAGAGGATCGGGCCTGTGTCCTTGTCCCTGCTGCTCCCCAGCCTGGGATGCCCTCCCCTGGCCAACCCTACCTGTCCTTCACCACATGTCCTTCAAGTACTGGCGGGTGGCTAACAGGTACCAGCCCAATGCTGGTCCCGCCTGCAGCAAGCCCAGTGGGGAGCTGTGCACCTGCGCCCATGAGCCCAGAGCCCCTCACGACCCGCAAGAGCAGCCGGCTGAGCACTGGCATGGCAGGAGCTGGGGCTCACAAGGGAGATGACCCCAGAGATGGGTCTGGAAGGCAATGCCGGGGCAGAGGAGTGGGGAAGGGCACTCCAGGCAGTGGGACGGCCGGTGCCAAGGCGGGGACAGGGGCTTTCTCGCCAGGATGGAAACAGTCGTGGGCCTCAGAAGACAAGCAGCCTGGGCTCAGTATCCACCAAGGTTGGGGACAGAGTGTGCGGAGCCCCCTGGCGAGGCTTAAATGAGGACTCGTGCCAAGAACTGTAAGTGCTAAGAGGTGCACAAGATGCCAGGGCTGGTGGCTGTGTTAGCGCAGTTCTGAGAGCCACCCTGTCCAAACGAGGACCTCACCTGCCAATCCTCTCAAGCTACAGACCAAATCCCACTTACCAAACACCACACCTGGGGTTAGTGCCGCTCAGCAATGCTAGGAGGGCAGGTGTCCTTTTCCCCATTTTACAGAACAGTGAGGCGTGGGGACGGTCCAACACTTGCCCAGGGCCACAGAGCTGGGAAGAGGGAGCACAGCCCAGGTCTGCTGGTGCCAAGCCTCTCTGAGTGGCGAAGTGGGGTGTTCCCTGCCATGCAGAGGACGGGGTGCACCGGCAGGCAGCCTGGGCAGAGGAAAGGCTGAGGGGCACTGCCTGTCCGAGTGGAGTGGTCTGGGCGGTGACAAACTGCACCGCAGACCTGGTCTCAGCCTGTCCATCGATCTCCAGGGAAAGTGATCCTGAGACTTTGCTGGCTTTTAGTGCCACCTGATAGCCCAGGCAGAGGGGCCCGGCAAGGCCCGTGGGGCAGGTTTCCTGGCATTCTGCGATTCCCGCTCACCGTCTGGTTCTGAGCATCTGAGACTACCAGTCCCCTTTGTCTTCCTCATCCACGTGCACCCCCCAATCCCCCCAGGAGAGGGTTGTCCTGGGAAGGAAGGAGACCCCAGTGCACAGCTCGGGTGGTGGGCATGCCCTGACCCTTAGACATCCAGGAGTGGAGGACATCACCTGGAGCCAGAGTGCCCTCAGGGGCCCCAGCCTAGAGCAGCGGCTCTGTGCTGTAGCAGCCCCAGGACGCTGTGAACAGCAAGGGACCTGCAGGCAGAGGCCAGGTCCTCGATCCTCGCGTGTGTGACTTCGGCCAAGTTGCTCAGCCACATGAGGCTTTAAAATGGGGTTAAAAGGATTCTCTTGTCACAAGGTCACAGTGAGGACTTAAAAACGTGCCCGAAACCACCCACCCCAGAGTCCAACATGCAGTAAGTAAACGCTCAGCTCCTGGCAGAAGGGTCTAGACCCCGGGAGGGTGGGAAGTTCCCAAGTCCGTGCAGCACCCCCGGAAGGGTGGGAAGTTCCCAAGTCCGTGCAGCACCCCAGGGGTGAAGCCCAGACATGGCTCCTGACGGAGGCCGACACTCTTCCCAGCTCTGCCAGCACAGCAGCCCCATGGGCACCCCAGCCCCGACAGGTGAACGAGCAGCCACACTTACTTGAGGATGTCCTTCTTGTTGAAGAAGGTGCAGTCCTGTTGAGGGAAAGCACACACAGTTGGCTGTGCAGGTCCCGGGCTCCCTTCTTCCTCCAAGCCCTCCATGCCACAGGGCCTCTCGCAGCAGCCCTGGCTGGGGCAGGAGAGGCACTACTGCCCTTCTCCACCCCCAATGGCTGGGGACGTACACGCCAGTGTGCCCAGAAAACTCAGCCTGAAGGCTTTGCCCGTCCTTAGCTGGCTGGGGGGCCGCAGTGCATGGGCAGAGGTGCGCACTAGGGTGCAGGTTTAGGAGGGAGATGGAGAGCTCACAGGTCGATGTGGCTGATTGGAGGGCCGGGGGACACCCTGTGGGATGACAGGGGAGGAGGCTGGGAGACAGCTCCAGAGTGAGGATCCACAGGTCCCTGCGTCAGGCAGCTGCAGGGGCCACCGTCCACACGGCAGCCCTGAGAATGGGGCTTGTGGGGTTGTGCGGTGCATCCCAGGTGGCCTCGGGCTGCAGCCCTGTGCTCAGAGGCGGAGAGTTCCACGCACATAGAGCAGGGAAGCATCAGCGTGTACCTGGTGTCTGAGGCACAGGAAGAGATGAGGCCACACATGGAAGCGAGGAAAGAGGCCCCTGGTGTCGGGGGAGGCGGGCAGGGAGGGGCCCGTGGCACGTGGACAGAGCTGAGGATGGAGGCTGCTAGGGGCCCCCAGGTGGGCATTCCTCAGGGAGGGGCAACACTGGGCTCCTACTCTCATCTCAGGGGTCCTGTCTGCTACGGCCTGGCCTGGCTGAAGTGTTGGGCCGGGAGTCTGTGATGGCGGCTGCTGCACCAGGCCTCCGAGAGAAGCACAGAGGTGAAGAGGACCCAGGGCCGAGCCAAACGCTCAACTGTGAAGGGCTTCTGTGCTTCTCCTGTTAAGCTCCTCCACCTCTGCCCACCAGTCCGGCACAAAGGAAGAGGGCCTCGTAGGCTCTGCAGAGCCGCAGCCCATAGGGCCCCGTGGGCCCGAATGCTGACCAGAGCTGCCGCTGACGAGGGGCCATGGCCACAGCGAGGCTTGCCCTGGATGAGACTGGAAGCTGCTGGCCGCCAGCACAGCTGGGCTGCGTGTTGAGGAGGGCCAAGGAGAGGACGCCCGCAGGATGCACACGGCATCTAGGCTTCCCGCCGGGCACCTTGGGAGAGCTGAAGAGGGGAGAGTTGGTGGGAATTCCTGGCCCCAATTGGCCCAACGAGGCTGAGCTTCTAAGGCACCTGCTGCTCTCTGGGACTTAGACGAAGGACCCCAGGCTGTCTTGCCCTTGTTGGAAGCGCAGGGCCTTCTCCTGGGGGAAGACTCCTAGACTCTTGGACTTTGCTACTGACAGTGGCTCCTCTGTAGGAGCCAGGAGAGGCTTAGGCTGGGGAAGCAGCCCTCCGCCCCCACCCAGCAAGGAGAGAAAACTGCCTGCCTTGTAGGCCTAGGACTCAGACAGGCTGGGGACCACGTGGCTGAAGCCTGAGCAGACCCCAGAAACCTGGAGCAGGCAGCGAGGGCAGCCTGGCTGAGCCTTCCTGGTACAGACTTCCCTCCACCCGGGCTGTTGCCACAGTCTGAAGGGGCCCCGTAGAAGGGTCAGGGCTCTCCCAACTAGCTTAGAAGGGGCTGCCAACAGAACCGGGTCCTTGCTCCTGCTCTCTTCTCCCAATCTGTCCTTTCCCCCTCCCTCTCCTCTCTCCTACCCCCTGCGTTGGAAAGGAAGTACCCAGGTCCTGATCTACAGCTCTACATCCGTGGTGCTGAAGGCGTGGCTCCTGGCCCAGCAGCATCAGCCTCACTGGGAACCAGTGGAAATGCAGATTCTCAGGCTCTACTCCAGAGACCCTGAATTATTACAGGAACTCTAGGGGTGGGGCCCAGGAAGCCCTCCCAGTGATGCTGATATATGCTAAAGTGTGAGGATGTCTGCTCTAGAGCAGACTCGCCGGGGGAGCTGTTTAAAATACCCTTGGCCCCAGCTCCTCAGCAGACCCCTGACCAATTAAACAGGAATCCCTGAGGATGGATCCAAGTATCAGTGGTTTTCGAAGCCACTCAGGGCCAGGTGCAGTGGCTCACTCCTGTAATCCCAGCACTTTGGGAGGCTAAGGTGGGAGGATCACTTGAGCCTAGGAATTTGAGACCAGTATGGGCAACACAGTGAGACCCTGTCTCTACCAAAAATGTAAAACTTAGCAAGGCCTAGTGGCACACACCTGTAGTCCCAGCTACTCGGGAGGCTAAGGCAGGAGGACTGCTTGAGCCCAGGAATTCAAGGCTACAGTGAGCTATGATCAGGCCACTGCAGTGTAGCCTGGGCAACAGAGCAAGACTCTGTCTCTAAAAAAACTAAAAATTTAACAGATTTTTAAAAACAGCCACTCAAGTGGTTCCAATGTGCAGTCCAGGCTGAGAACCACATCATAGCCAATATATGATCACCATAGTGATCAAGTGCACTTGGCACTTGGGGCTCCGAATATCCAGTTTTATTTAATCCTCATCACTAGCCTATGGGGCAGGCATTATCTCCCCATTTCATAGATGGGAAAACCGAGACTCAGCAAAGTTTAACAGCTGGCCCCAAGTTGCGCATGCAGCCCAGGAGGGCTGGGAGTGGAACTCAGGCCTGTGAGCTTCTTGACCGTGCCCATGACAACAGAGCGGTAGTCTACCTGTGACCACTGTTCACCAACCACTCCATGTCCCACATCTGCTCTGTGGTCCTATAGCTGGCACTGTGGACTGAGGGACGTTTTAGCTGTATCTCCACGGCAGTTACTGTGTCCTTTCAATGGCTGCAGAGTATCTCACTGAGGGCACTGCCTCTGCCTGGCCCAACCTTTCTCCTCTTTCTAAACATTCCGGAATTGCTGCTTCTTGGTTCCAGCATTACTGATGAAGCTGCCATGAACCTGCTCGTCGACTGATGTTTTGCTTTTTCTTTTGCTAACCTGTCTCCCTGGGACTCATCCAGGGAGGCAGCTCACGGAGGACGAATATGGCAGGAGGCCTTAAAAGCTTTTCAGGACCCTGAGTAGCCTGGCCCTGTGGCAGGGAAAAAGGTTTGGTAGTCAGATTCAAATTCTGGTCTTGCTCAGACCCTTAGGCAAGTCATTCTCCTTTCTAGCCTCAGTTTCTGCACCTACAATGGGATTCAGGGACAGTGTGAGGAGCAAATGAGAAAGGTGCAGGAAGTCTATATGCCACAGCTGATAGCAGTTCTCTCCCCCTTTAGTGCAAGAGCTCCATCCACCACCCTGTGTCCCAAAGGCATCTCCCCAGAGTCTGCAGCTGCCCCCTCCCCAGAGGCACCGAACGAGGAGCCCGCCCACCCCACACAGCTGCCCAGGGAGCTACAGCCACATGACTGCAGGAACCTTCCTTCTGAGGGCAAACAACCCCACCACTACTCGGTGCCTGACAGTTCGTAGGGACGCAGGGACAGGTGTCCTGGCAAAGGTCCCAGCTTTGGTCAGGGTCACGGGGAGTGGGAGGGAGGAGGGGAGGAAGGGGGCCTAGCCCAGGAGAGGTGGGCCCTCGGGACTTTGGCAGCAGAAAACAGGACAGGCTGGGCCTTCACGGTAGACGCCCAGATGTTTTTTCAGTTAGGCGTGAGGTCTGCCCCACGCCTACACTCAGCTATTCCCCCGCCGGGAGTGCCCTCCCCTCCCTCTCCAGCAGGTCCAAATCCTTTCCACTCTGCAAACTCAACGCAAGGGCTATTGCTCCAGGCAGCCTCCTGCTTCCCTCTCCTACGCGCCTTGTCTGCCTGTGCCAGTGGTCAGGAGCCCAGCCACAGCCCTCCCAGTGGGAGTCGCAGCGGCTCTCCATCCAGCTCTGCCAGCCCAGGCCTCAGCACTGCCCAGCTGCCATCCCGAGGCTCGCAGTCAGGTGCCGGGGTGATCTCAGCAGATCCCCACAAGAGCCCTGTGACATGAGCACAGCTGGGTTAGTGGTTATTCCCATTTTAGAGGTGGAGACACTGAGGCCCAGAAGGGGACAGTTGCTTGCTAAGGCCCACAGCCTCAAGTGCCCAGCTGACTTGAATCTAGGACTTCAGAATCCTTGTCGGGCATTCTCTACCTTTCTAGAGCCATGCCTTAACAAGTATCTGCCCATTCATTCATCTGACCACATCCTCTAAGGGCCTCTTCTGTGCCAGGGCAGGGGCCACACAGGAAGGGATGGAGTGCACAGAGGGAGTGGCATGCCCAGAGGGACGAGGCATGTGTATGTGCCATGGGCCCACCGAATGCTCCCAGCTGAATGGATTGGGGGGAGGAGGCAGGGAGCCCTTCCCAAAGAGGTGAGGCCTGGCCTCTTTGGGAGATGAGAGACATAAGCCAGACTAGGTTAGTGAACAGGTGAGGGGAGGGCACCAAGAGAACAAGGCCAGAGGTGAAGGTGCGCCTAGCTAGAAGTCCTTCAGTGTGCTTGGAATTTGGGGTGCAAAAGGGAAAGGAGAGAGAAATGAAGCTGAAAACTGGCTGAGCACAGACTAGGCTGGGATGAGCCTGGACTCCACTCAGGCTGTGATCCCAAGACTCCACGGAATCACCGGGAGAGGAGGGGTCACACCTGTGTTTTGGGAAGTTCTGTCCTATCCTTTGACCCTGCGCTGCTGCTGCTGCTCCTGCGTCCGTGTCTTATAGACAACTGCCTAGCGCCTCCCACCGCAGTAGGGGGTTGGGCGGCTCTTGTCCACGGATTATTCTTACAGAAAAAATTGTTTTGCAATAGTGATGAATATTGTGTCTGTAGAAAAAACCGGAAGGGAGGGAGGGAGCGAGGGAGGGAATAGAGAAGGAGGAAAGAAGGAGGGAAGAGGAGTGAGACCGAGGGACTGTGGCAGAAGAGTGTGGGTGGCTGGAGGGGGACAGAAAGGAGGGCGAGGAAGGAGGGAGTGAGACCTGCAGCTCCCATGAGACTGAGGAGGCCTGGCCTGGGCCCCGGCTGTGGGGATAGAGGAGGGGTCTCCAGTGAGACCCAGGGAGGCTCAGCCACAGGACGTGTTGCTAACTGAAAACGTGGGCTGAGGGTGAGCAGAGAGCTGGAACGGCTGGAGGAGCAGTGGTGGGTCTGGGGAAGGCTGTGAGCCCTGTTTGAGGGTTAAAGGGTCTCGAGGGTAGATGTGCGATGCAGAGGAGTGTTCTGGGCAGAAGGCTGAACTTTGAGGGTCACTGGTATCTGGGGACGCCCTGCCTTGGGAAGGGAAGACTGCTAGGCTGGGAGTCCCATGAAACCTAAAGGTCACCTGGGGGGTTGCTGTAACTCAGGGTCACCCCCACCTGGCCCTGGTTGGTACCTGGCTGGCCGGAGAGCCAGAGGGAAGGAGATGTGGAGTTCTCAGGTTTCACAGCCCTCATTTCTCCCATCCTGCCTGGCAGGGTCTAGCCAGGCTCTGGCAAAGGATCAGAACCGAACACTGGGACTGGCTCCAACAGGTAACCCAATGCCAGGCTGGTCTGAGAGGGAACCCAGGCTCCCCGCCCCCATGAAGCTATCTTCACTTCTGGGCATGGTTTGCCTGCTTGCCTGCACCCACCTCCAAGTCTCTATCCAAGCCGTCCCCTCCCCCTGGGCCCTGCTGGGCCTGCCCAAGCGCTGCGCTGTTTCTGAACCTTCCACTCAAAGCAGAAGCACATGACCTTCCCGCTGTCTCCCACTGCCCACTGCGCCTTCCCCTCGAACACACGCCACCACCCGCCTCTGCCAAGGGCCACACTCAAAGCAGAAGCACACGACCTCCCCGCTGTCTCCCACTGCCCGCTGCGCCTTCCCCTCGAACACACGCCACTACCTGCCTCTGCCAAGGGCCACACTGGAGGTGAGAGCCTCTCACTAGGCCGTGAGTGTCTGGGGAGAAAGCACATATGCCCTGGCCCAGCCCACTCCTAGCTAAAGGGGTGAGCCTTGTTTACAGGATTCAAATTCCTGGGCGAGCCCTGATTGGCCAGAACACCAAATGGCTCCTCAGTCTCTGTTTACTCTTCTGTGAAATGGGACTAATAATCCCCCTCACTGTGATGAAGAAACGAGTTGATGTCTAGAGGGCATGAACTGCAGGGCCTGGACACAGCCGTGCTCCATACACTTGCCTCCCCTCTTCATAGGATCTGACAAATCCGTGTTTGTGACAACCATGGCTTCCAGGAGGAGAAAGGGCCCCTGTTTTACCCTCACACACATCAGAGGACCCACACCTCAGGCCTGCTGTCCTTCACAAGGACAGCGAGTGCTCATAAAGGCCACTGGCATCTACAGAGACCCTGCTGGTGTCACACAAGTGACAGCACGGTCCTACAGGGGAGTCAGGGAAGGCCATCAGACTCGGGCCTTGCAGGATGAAGGAGATCACCTGGAGAGAGGGGGCGCAGCACCCCAGGCCCAGGCACCAGCATGGGCAAGGGCAGGTAGGGAGGATGGAGTCCAGGGGTAGGGACTGCAGATTGGTCGGAGGTGGCTGCAGTGCAGAGGGCAGGGCAGGAACCTGGGGGGCTGAGGGTGCAGAGGTGAGCTGGGCAGCTGGCCAGGCTGTGGGCAAGCTAGGGTGTGGGGCTTCATCCTGCACCATGGAGACGTTTGTACACGTGTGGGAGGCCATTGGGACGCCAGATGTGGACAGCTGCTTCTGGAAGCAGGGAGACCTAGAAGGGTCTAAGCACGCAGCTAGGGAGGCTGGCAGGAGCTTGGAGAGGTGGCTATGTAAGGCTGGTACCTGGCTTGCCTTGTTGCTCCAGTTATTTCCATATTGGGGTCAGAGAGACAGGCCTCAACAAATAAAGTACCCCCAATTTAAGCCTGCATTTGCAGGATGCACCCACTCCCTGCCAGGACCTCAGCTCTCATTTCTGCTTTACCAAGACTCACTCTCCTGGGCTATTCCTGAGACTTGTCAGGTGGGGAGGAGGGAAGGACGGTCCTGGGCCAGCCCAATTTACTGACTCTCTGTGCCAGGGTGGGTTTTGGCATGGGTGGCTCGGGAGGGGTTCGGGTCCAGTCTGTGGCAGAGAGCGAGAAGACGGGGTAGCTGGAGTGAGGTGCTCCTGAGAGAATCCTCCAACTGGAAAGCGCTGTCATTCTCCGGGTGGGGAAACTGAGGCTTGGCGAGGGGGAGGCATCAGCCCAAGGTCACGCTGCGAGCTGGAGGCAGGGACAGGGTCTGAACCCCGGGACCTCCGTCCGGAGGCCTCAGGGCGCGCGGGGCGGAGGGCGCCGCTCGGGCCGGGCGCCGGCTCACCTGGTAGTTGTCCAGCTGCTCCTCCGTGAAGATGGTCTGCTTGTTCCCCATGGCGGCCGCCGCTTGCCCGCCCGCCCGGGCGCCGCCTCCCAGCAGCGGCCGCGGAGCGCGGAGCGGAGCCCGCGGCCCTCGCCACCCCGCGGCGGGCGGCGTCTCCGGCCGGACGGCCCCGCCCGCCCCGCCGAGCCCGCGCGGGAGGCCCGGAGGCGGGACGCGGCCCCGAGCGCCGGCGACCCCGCCCCGGGGCGGGGAGAGGGGCGGTGCGTCGCGTCGCGCCCGGGCCCGCCCGGGGCGTCCAGGCCGGTGTCGGCGCCCGCGCGGGGCGACCGGGACTTCCGGCCGGCGGGGCAGGCTGCGGCGGGGCGGCGGCGCGCGGCAGGCGGAGAGCCGGGCTGCCAGCGCGGGACCTGGCCGGGCGGGCCCGCCGTCCCCTCCCGCGCCCACCCGGGCGAGCGCTCCCCCTGGGCCTCTCCCCGCCGGCCCGGAGCCGGTCTGACCTTTGACCCTGGGCCTCTCTCCCCCGCCGGCCCGAGCGGCCTGACCTTTGACCCCGCGCGGCGCCTCAGGCCCCCGGGCTCGGTGGGGAGCGGCGTGAGCCGCTTGGCTTTCCGTGAGTCCTCGGACAGACGTGGGACTTGAGAGACGGTGTGTGGAGGCGTGTGACGGAAGCCGGGACGTGCTGGGCCTTCACGCAGATGCCTGCGAGGGAGGCAGAGCGCGCCCGCCTTGCAGGCTCTGGCTGGGCCCGAGCGCGTGTGGCGGGGAACCGGTTAGCGGGGAACGAAACAAAGACCCGAAGAACTGCCAAAACCTAAATACTTTTTTGTAGGTTGAAGAGAGAGGCGACTGTGGAAAAGTAACTCAAACATGCGGGAGGCTAAAGGAAGGTGAGGACTGTTGGAACCCAGTCTGTCTGCACAGAATTCTCTGCGTCTCACCCTCTTGTCCTCGATGCTGAGAGGGTGTCTTTTCTCCTGCTATAGGGATGGCGGCTCTCACAAAGAATTTCATCTCCTGTTTTTAAGGGGAAAAAATGGGGATCATCGGAGTGTCCTTTTTGCATCTGCTGCTTTCCAAGTGCCTTTAACTCAAAATAGTCGCTATACCAGGGTGCATATTTTGGGGTGGTATGTTATGAACGCCCTCACCGTCCACCAGGTGGAGCAAATGGAGCCGCCGCTAAGTACCTTTCAGGCGTCCAGCCTGTACAGGTGTTACTTCTAACCTCAGGACCGCTGATTCCGTAGGTGTTAGCTCCATTTTACAGGCAAGGAAACGGGCTGAGACAGGAACTTGCCCAGGGTTTCACAGCTGGGAAGTAATCGGACCTGGGGTGGACCTAGGCACTGGCTCAACCCTCTATCCCACGCCTGTTGGTGGACTCTGATGAGCTCGGGACTTTATGCTTTCAAATATATGGTTTGTTTCTTCAGGGTTATGGTTCTTTCTTTCTTTTTTTATGGAAGGGTTGGTCCTGAAACTACTTGGGAGGGTGCATCAGAATTACTTGGGAAGCTACACCCTCAGAGTTTCTGATTTAGTGGGTCTGGGGTGGCCAAGAAAGTCAGTATCTAACAACTAATGTTTATATATGCACTCCTTTCATTCCCTATGTTTTCCCCTTAATTGTTTCCTCCCTCATCATTTTTCTGAAAGTCACAGGACAGTGAGCCCATCTGAATTTGAATTTCTAAATCCTGGCTCTGAATACCCTGAACTCAGAATCTAACTGGTTCCGCAGCCTGGCCAGGAGGGAATGCTCCCCACCGTCACCCCCGCACCATGAGCACCAAGGGCTGTAGTGATTTAAGAACTGTAAAATTTATTCTTATGCCTACATATGATCATAAGAAATTTTAGTCAAGGGAACATATATTCCGTAAAATATACTGGAGATAAGAAGTGCTGTAACCATCATTATTATGGTACGATAATAGAGTTGATGTATCTTGATATCACTGATAGTATTATAAACAAAAGTAGTCTGTCTAGCTAATCTCATATATTTATTTATGAATTTTAGAAGTTGTCAGCTCTGCAGTTTGGCGTTACATCACACATACAATTGTCATTTAATACTCTCTCGCTTCTTCATTCATTAGTAGATTTTCTCCTGTTTTCTCCTCTCTTAGCTCTTGCATGTCTTTTTTGTTTTTAACACGTTGCTAGGCATTGTCAATCTCACCAATTATATTCAGCCTTTGTCCTATAAAGAAATTATTACATTGCAAAGAGATATGAAATCATTGAGTTGTGTCATCTCAAAATTTTTAATTGATGATGGAACAACATTGTACTGAAACACAAATGACACAGGGCTGTGATGCTTGAAAGAAAACTTCACAATGTCAAAAATTAAGCTTCATTTCCTGACTGACGTACAGTTCAAAAAATGTCACCAATTTAACCTCTCTCTCACAAAATCAACTGAGTTGCCAAATCTGCATACAGAGTTGGGGGAGAAGAAACTACCCGAGGGAACACCTGGGGCGGAGGACGACTGTGAAGGGAAAAAGACTTGTTGTACGAGCCACTCCTGCCACAAGGAATCTGACCCCCAGGAGTCTGCAGGAGCTTTGTCACTGAACCTGCACTGCAGTCCCCTGGTCTGCTGAAGGTGGCACCCGGGGCTGGAGCTCCCAGAGGGACGGGACTGTCGCTGCTCTGTCCACTTAGGTAATGAGCCCAGCTGTGTTCCAAGATTTTAGATTCTTTCATCGGAAAAGGGTAGGGCACAACTCTGCCTGGTGTATCAATCTCAGTGCGTCTGTTCTTCCAGAGCTTAGTTTTGTTTCTCTGCCCACCCTCCCCTTTTGGGATGGATGAGTTCTATTGTCCATTGTTTGGCAGTTTTTATTTTTCAAGTGAGAAAACCCTGAGAACTGAAGAACTGAGAATTTTTTTCCTCAGAGATCCTGTGTTATCATGTTAGGTTACAGGGTATTCTTTATTTCCTCATTAAGTGCATTAATTTCTTAGACATATGCTTTGTCTACATAATAGTCATGGATGTAAGTTTCATGTACACAAAATAAAGAAAACTTAAGCCATGTGAAAGGCTTAATATAGGAGGTTAAAATTAAGTAATTTAATTAATATTATATATTGCTATTTTTAAAATTCAGGTAATAGTAAAGGGGAAATAAATTAATATCTTCTTGTGCAAAATTCTATTTCTTCCCTGTCCTTGTGTGTGTCAACAGAAAAGAACCCAAACTCTGTAAAATATTTTTAAAGAGGTTTATTCTGATCCAAATTTGAGAACCATGGCCTGGAGCCACTCCCAAGAAACCTTGAGCAAGCAGACTCGCTATGGCTGGGTCACAGTTTGGTTTTATACATTTCAGGGAACAGGAATTACACTTAAAGTCATAAATCAGTACATGGAAGGTGTACATTGGTTTGGCCCAAAAAGGCAGGACATTGGGGGGCTTACAGGTTATAGAAGAGTTTGAATATTTTTTGATTTGTAATTGGTTAAAGAAATGAAGCTTTGTCTAAAGGCCTGGGATGTTTTAAGTTAAGGTAAGAAAGTCTGTAATCAGAGAGCAGCCACTGGACAAATACCAGACTCAGGTGATCTGTTAAGTAAACTGATGACCTGGAGGTGTGGGTTAAGCTTTGTCTTGCATAGCCACAGGCCTGTTACTGAGTTACAAGGGACACCTCTCCCTGAGAAGGGAGAGGGGGCACATGATAAGGCATGTCTGACCTCCTTGTCATGGCCAGCAACTCAGCTTCAGGGTAGTTCTGGGGTCCCCTTGGCCAAGATAGCGTCCATTCAGTCAGCTGGGGGGAAGCTTAAGATTTTATTTTAGTTCACATGTATTTAAGGAAAATAATTATCTCTTCCATATTAACGTGCATCATTCATTTTAGAACTTTTCAAGTGATTATCAGAAGTTTTCTAAGTTATTTTAGGCAAGGTTTATCAAAATAGTGCATGTGAAAAATATTTATTTGTTGACAAAATACTTTATTTCAAGCTTCTGGTTGGTTTTGGTGGATGACGATTTATCCATTGATGGTTTAATCCGCACCTTGACGTTGCGGGTGTCTTCGCAGCGGTGGTGTGTGAGCTGCACAGTGTGCAGGAGAGGATTTGTAACAGGCGCTCGTGGATGCTTAGGAACGGCTCTCTGTGATTTCGTGTTTGCGAGGGGTGATGAAGACTACCAGCCAGCAGGGTACAAGAGTCTATAACTTCTTTTCTTTTGAACTCGGGTTAGCTGGCTCCCTTCGGATGTTAGGGTTTATGTGCCACAGGAAGCAGGAACTTCTTAGCCCTTTCTTGTTAGCAAATAGGCTCTGACCTAGGATTAGTTTTTCTTTCTTATCACTGCTGACATATTTTTGGTCATAAGAATAAACATTCTATTATATTCATGAAAGTGAGATTAATCAAATGAAAAAAAACCAATTTTCATTTCTGTAAATGAAGCTTTAAATCACTAGCTAAATTAGCTAGATACAGATGTCAGGGATCACATGAAGTGTTTAGAAACCTTGATGCCCAGAGGCAGAGCTGCATGTTTAAGAACAAGGAGCTGGGGCTAGAGTTCAGGTCCCACAGAAACAGCCAAGTCTAAGGCCTCAGGTGGCTCTAGAAATGAGGAAGTAACAATTTTTCTACAAGTGGAGTGAAGGCTTCTTGTGATTCTTCCCCCATTAAGATAATACCACACAGGTAGCCTTGGGTTTCACGTTTTCTACACTGCATTAAACTTTTATGGCTTATCATGTCAGGCACCATAGTTCCTCTGAGTTAAATTCCTTCTCTTACTAATATTAATAACAGCAACTGTAAGGTTTTTCGGCGGTGGCGAAAAGAAAAGAGACACAGAAAGAGAAAGAGTGGGGGGCCAAACCACGTGGCTTTATTATACACTCGTGGACGAGGTTCTGGGGCCCCCAAGAGCAGGGGGCCCTGGAAGTCGCCACAGTTTGACGGGGCTGAGGCCTTTTATATCCTTTGGGCCTGGCTAGGGACTTTTGGCGGGAAGAGCTGGGGATTTTAGGAGGGGCTGGAGGTATTTGTGGAATCCAGGAGCCAAAACATTCTTATCTAGATGGACATCTGGGTGTGGATCCTCTCAGTGGGGCCTGGCAGTTTTGTCCTTGGCGGGTCTGGTCTCATGAGTCTTTTCTTTTTGATCTAGGGAAGGGAGGGGGCCGCCACCAGCCTTACAGCAACCATTTTGCATAATGCCATGGGCTATGTTGATTCTCAGGATGCCCTGTGAGGTAACTATTTTTATCCATGTTTTATGTAGCAGAAGCTAAATTTCAGAATTTCTAAGTGGATTTTCCCAGATCACACACCCAAGTCTCTCTCAATCCAAGGTCTGTGCTATTTGAGTTCACACTGTACAATGGCATTTCTGCAACCCTAGGTTGTTGGACATGAGAGGAGCTAAATCCAGGAGACTTCTTTCCTCCATGTTTTCCATCATTGTCATGGAACATGTGCTGGTCTCCAAGCACACCTGAGCCCGTGAGTAATAAATAGTCAGCCTGTAATGAGGCTGTTGGACAGGAGAGGGGCTCAGTCCAGGAGACTTCTTCCTTCCATGTTCCTTTTCATTGTCATGGAACATGTGCTGGTCTCTGAGTACACTTGAGCCTGTGAGTAATTAATAGAGTATAATTAGGTTGTTGGACAGGAGAGGGGCCGAGTCCAGGAGACTTCTTCCCTCCATGTTCCCCTTCATCATCATGGAACATGTGCTGATCTCCAAGCACACCTGAGCCCGTGAGTAATAAATAGCATGTAATGAAGTTGTTGGACAGGAGAGGGGGTGAGTCCAGGACACTTCTTCCCTCCACGTTCCTCTTCATTGGCATGAACCATGTGCTGGTCTCCGAGTACACCTGAGTTCGTGAGTAATAAATAGCGTGTAATTAGGTTGTTGGACAGGAGAGGGGCTGAGTCCAGGAGACTTCTTCCCTCCAGGTTCCCCTTCCTGGTCATGAAACATGTGCTGATCTCCGAGTACACCTGAGCCCGTGAGTAATAAATAACTCATTATGAGGTTGTTGGACAGGAGAGGGGCTGAATCCAGGAGACTTCTTCCCTCCAGGTTCCCCTCATCGTCATGGAACATGTGCTGGTGTCCGAGTACACCTGAGCACTGTGAGTAATAAATAGTCAGCATGTAATGAGGCTGTTGGACAGGAGAGGGGCTGAGTCCAGGAGACTTCTCTCCATATTCCCCTTCATCATCATGGAACATGTGCTGGTCTCCAAGCACACCTGAGCGAGTGAGTAATAAATACTGTGTATTGAGGTTGTTGTACAGGGGAGGGGCTGAGTCCAGAAAACTTCCCCCCTCCACATTCCCCTCATTGTCATGGAACATGTGCTGGTCTCCAAGCACACCTGAGCCCGTGAGTAATAAATAGCGTGTAATGAGGCTGTTGTACAGGGGAGGGGCTGAGTCCAGAAAACTTCCCCCCTCCACATTCCCCTCATTGTCATGGAACATGTGCTGGTCTCCGAGCACACCTGAGCCCGTGAGTAATAAATAGCATGTAATGAGGCTGTTGTACAGGGGAGGGGCTGAGTCCAGAAAACTTCCCCCCTCCACATTCCCCTCATTGTCATGGAACATGTGCTGGTCTCCGAGCACACCTGAGCCCATGAGTAATAAATAGCGTGTAATGAGGCTGTTGGACAGGAGAGGGACTGAGTCCAGGAGACTTCTTCCCTCCATGTTCCCCTTCCTGGTCATGGAACATGCACTGGTCTCCGAGTACACCTGAGCCCATGAGTAATAAATAGTCAGCGTGTAATGAGGCTTTGGACAGGAGAGGGACTGAGTCCAGGAGACTTCTTCCCTCCACGATCCCCTTCCTGGTCATGGAACATGTGCTGGTGTCCGAGTACACCTGAGCCCGTGAGTAATAAATAGCATGTAATGAGGATGTTGGACAGCAGAGAGGCTGAGTCCAGGAGACTTCTTCCCTCCATGTTCCCCTTCATTGTCATGGAACATGTGCTGGTCTCCGAGCATACCTGAGCACTGTGAGTAATAAATAGCGTGTAATGAGGCTGTTGGACAGGAGAGGGGCTGAGTCCAGGAGACTTCTTCCCTCCATGTTCCACTTCCTGGTCATGGAACATGTGCTGGTGTCCGAGTACACCTGAGCCCGTGAGTAATAAATAGCATGTAATGAGGATGTTGGACAGCAGAGAGGCTGAGTCCAGGAAACTTCTTCCCTCCATGTTGCCCTTCATTGTCATGGAACATGTGCTGGTCTCCGAGCATACCTGAGCACCGTGAGTAATAAATAGCGTGTAATTAGGTTGTTGGACAGGAGAGGGGCTGAATCCAGGAAACTTCTTCCCTCCACGTTCCTCTTCATTGTCATGGAACATGTGCTGGTCTCCGAGCACACCTGAGCCCGTGAGTAATAAATAATCAGCGTGTAATGAGGCTGTTGTACAGGAGAGGAGCTGAGTCCAGGAGACTTTTTTCTTCCACATTCCCCTTCATCGTCGTGGAACATGTGCTGGTCTCTGAGTACACCTGAGCCCATGAGTAATAAATAGCGTGTAATGAGGTTGTTGGACAGGAGAGGGGCTGAGTCCAGGAGACTTCTTCCCTCCATGTTCCCCTTCCTGGTTATGGAACATGTGCTGGTCTCCGAGTACACCTGAGCCCGTGAGTAATAAATAGCGTGTAATGAGGCACTTGCTTGCAGTTTGATTTTCTCTACTCTTTGCTGCTCCTTTTCCTTCTTCTGCTCCTGGTGTGGCTTTATCAAATTGTAATAGAAGAATGGAAAATCAAAGTGATCAATAATGGTATGATTCAAACCCTAACTTGAGGAAAATCATAACATATGAATAAAATTTAGTTGAGGAATATGGACTAATCGACTCATTGTTATTAGTCTACTTTGGCTACCATAATAAAATTCCACAGCCTGGGTGGTTTAAGCAACAGAAATGTATCTTCTCGCAGTTCTGAGAGCTGGAAAGTTCAAGACCAGTGTGCTGAGCAATTTGGTGTCTGGTGAGGGCCTCTTCCTGGCTTGCAGACAGCTGCCTCCTCACTGTGCCACATGGAGGGCGGGTAGAGAGCGAGCTCAGAGAGCGTGAACAGGCCCTCTGTTGGCTCTTACGAGGGTGCTACTCCTATTGCGTCATTGTACCAGGGCCGTATGCTTATGAATGCCATATCTTCAATATTGTCACAGCTTAGAGCTTCAATATTTGAATTCTGGGGAAAGTTCAGTCCATAGCCCTCACGGTTTCCCTATTCACTATACTGTGCTTGTCTGCGAGCAAAGTAGGTATGCCATTGTCTTTGAGGTCACACGACCAGTCCATAGCTCAAATAAGAAACCATTACAAAGGGATTTATAAACATTTTAAAATAAAGTTTGAATATCCCAGTACATTAAAAAACCCTAATAAAATTGGTCATAATAAATATATAAACATTTAAACAATATGAAAATTTATATTTGTTACACACAAATATGTTCAATTTATTAATAAATTGATTATCATTTAAGAAGATACAACCATTGTTAGCTATTTCTTCAAAAGCAATTATCTGGCTCAAAAGTGCTTCAAAATTACAATTGATATACAATTATTATAAAACAAACTTCACATTTAAACCAATCCAACCTATATTCTGGCCAAAAATAACTAATTGTACAGGTCATGATGAGAAATATTAGCTTTATTCTTCATAAAAACTTATTAGTTACTTTCAAAATCTGTATCATATGTGTATTATATATTCAAATGGAATGCTGCCACTAAATTTTTTTATGTTATACAAACTTTAAATGGCTGCATATTATTTCACAGTACAGAAGCACGAGAACTAAAAATAAAATCCTAAGTCCCACCACTGACTGAATGGACATCCTCTTTGCCAAGGGGACCCCAGAGAAACCCTAAAACTGACCTCCCTGGCCATGATGGGATGAGAGGTCAGACATGCTTCTGTATACCCTTCTCCATTAGTAGTTTAGACACAACGACTGACTAGCATTAATGCTAAAAATAGGCATCATATGAGTGACAAAATGGACTCTGTGGCAACAAGATACCAAATTATAAACAAGATCTAAGGTCCTGCCAGACAAGGGCTAAGTCGTGCACCCCACACTTAAAGCATAAACTGTTCTGCCACAAGGTTTTTGTTTTTCTCCAGCAGCTAAACAAGCGCTAGCCTGGAGATAAGCAATATTGAAACAACTGCCGCTCATGCACTGCGGAATGATAACTGACCCCCACCCCTTTGTTCCACGAGCCATAACTGCAGCTTTGACTGGACTGAGACTGATCTAAGCAACTTTCTCCTGGCAAGGGTCCACCGCCCATGGACTGGCTCTGGCTGGTTTGCAGAGGCTGCCCACTCGAGCACTTCTGTGTGCCTCTTCCATCTTTTGATGTGTAGGGCCTAATTGGGATGCATGTAAATGTTAAGTCTTTACCCCAAAGTGAACATGGGCTGTATGTAACATACATGTTTATCTAACCTGCACGTGTGTGACTCTCCCTTGTGAATATTCATAGCTCCTCCTATAACCTGTTGAATATGTATGTTTAGTCAGCCTATTTGGCATAAAGCTCCTGCCCTAATCCCTCCTTTGAACTACCTGCCTCTAGTTTTGGCCAGAGACCCACTTCTCAGCCTGAAGGTTGTAAACTTTTATAGGAAATAAAGCCTCATGGCTTGAGACATGCAGGGCTCTAGCAGCTCAGAGGTAATGAATAATACCTCTTCAAGTCTCCAATAAAAAATGGCCTGCAATAGAACTACATTGCAAAAAACAGGAAAGAAACAGAACACGAAGGGTGAAAAGGTTGAAGAGGTAGAGCCTGAAGAATTTGCAATGGAAAAGTACTGGATCCATGTGTAGTAAATGGGAAAGTGGAGTGTTTCCTGCAGTGGAAGGGATTTGCAGATGCTGACAGTACTTGGGAACCTGAGGAAAATTCAGATTGTCCAGAGTTAATTGAAGCATTTCTTAATTCTCAAAAAGCTGGTAAAGAAAAAGGTTGTACAAAAAAGAAAATCTTTATCTGACAATGAATGTGCTGATAGCAAATCAAAGAAGAAAAGAGACACTGCTGACAAACCAAGAGGCTTTGCCGTAGATCTTGATCCTGAAAGAATGATCGGTGCCACAGGCAGAGTGGAGAAGTTGTGTTTGTCGTGGCCTGTTTGCAGGACGGAGGATGAACACAGAACATAAAACACAAACACGCAGAACACAAAGAAAAACAGACACACAGACAGATGGTTGACTCGAGTAATAATACACCGGGTCAGTTTTATTTTTATACTCTAAAAGATTAAAGTTAGTTCCTTTTACGTAACTGCCCAGGTGTGGCAGCAATGGCTGTAAATTCCGGAACGCATAGCCTTAGGGAAGCAGACGTCCCCTGACTCAGAATCTCCAGGTGGTTGCTCTAGGTGCCAGGCGTAGATAAAGGACCGAGATTAGCAAGGATGGGCAAGGTGAGACACAGGGAGCATTTCTCATCCCAAGCTTCTCTTAGGGTGACCCCCTAAGATCTTCTGCTGAACCCCGGCAGCTGTGCATGGCTTAGGTCGCCCCTCCCTTGAGGGGTCTCACCCGTCATTGACTAACCAGCCATCTTATGAGGTGTACACAGCAATCACAGGAACAATGTGTTTATCGTGTGTTTACCAATGCCATGGGGCGGGGCTGCTCTTGCTACTCGCAGCTCATGTCCTTTGTTTTGCCTCTAGGCAACACCTTTGTTTATCACAGGGAGCCTGTACGGAACAGATTACTTTCAAATGCTCTGGGCAGAACATGTACATTACTCACTAACTTTAATTCTTAAATGTCGCGCCCGCCTCGCCAGCAAGGAAGATGCGGCAACTGGAGTTCTTCTGACAGTGCTTTAATGGGGTTCCCTTTAGACTTACATGATGCGGAAGACCCAGCCCGGCAGCACGCAGGCTGCTATATACCCTAGAAGCACAACCCCTAAGCTGGGATAGGCCGCTCAGCTGTCGAGCCGCCAAAGCATTGGTCCATGTAGGATCCTTCATTTGCATGCTTGCGCCACAGGGTAACCGACAATTGCGCGTGCGCTGAACTTGTTTACTGCTCTAGGCAAAGCCGGAAACAGGCGCCATCTTGTAATGGCGTTGGCACCGCGCCCCACACTTAAACTAGGAAAATATATATCAGTCCACTACAGTGTTCCTCATGGAAGGGAAAGATTCATGGGAGGCAGATCTGGTGCTGGCAAAAGAGGCAAATGTGAGTGTCCTCAAGCTGTGATTGCTTTTATGAAGAGAGACTAACTTGGCACTCTCACCCAGAGGCTGAAGCTCAATAACTGTTTCCATGGCTTTATGTGTGTGTCTCTCAGGAGTCAGTCATGCTTCTTGGTGAACGTCTGGGTGGGTTTCGGGGCTCTCAGAGGTGCCAGCAGCAGAGCGTGTTGGCTTTGGGCCTCCCTGGATTCTCAAGAGGGGCCAAACTGGTTAAACCAGTTTGACTGACAGAGGAAATGTGACTAAAAATAGTACGTTTTCAAGTTCAGTGAAAGGTGAAACTGACAATTTCAGGTTTCTTAACAATGATTAAACCATCAACTCTATGTTTGTGGTGTTCTTTCTGTGTATAAGAGAAGCATAGAGGCAAAGAGTCAAAACACCACTGACTGTGGGAGGGAAGTTGGCCTCTTTCACTTTAAAAAGCCTCATTTTCTTATTCTTTCAAGTGTGCAAAGTACTCTGGGGATGTTGAAAGTTTATTAAGGTGTCATATGTCAGCAGGTCATAGGTCACCAGTTAATGCATTTTCAACAATCAATAAATTGACATTAATAGTGCAATATGGATTACTTTAAACAGTGTTATAAAAATGGAGTAAATGTAAAAGAGCAATATATCTAGATAAACGTTAAGTACTCTTTTCATGAACTTTGATATTATCAAATTAGACTCATCTAAATTATTCTTTTACATTTAGCATGTTCCTAAGACTTTCTTTTAACTTGAGATATTTCCCTAGAGTGGTGCCAATACCTATCTGTCCCCAATGCCGGGCTCCTTCTCTTCGCTGTGTGCGGGGTGGGAAGTGCTGTCCAACCAGGGGCAAAGATCCTCCCCTAGAGTGGGGGTGACACCCAACTGTCCCCAATGTCGGGCTCCTTCTCCACGCTGTGTGTGGGGTGGGAAGTGCTGTCCACCCAGGGAAAAAGTCTTCCCATCTCCCTCTGTGTCCCTGGCACCTGCTGCAGTGCTGGGTCGCAGTCGCCACTCCACAAACACCTGCTGAGCCAGCGACTGTCCACCTGCGGCTCTCTGCTTCCTAATGACCTGAAAGATCTCTCCCAACATAGCAGGTCAGCTGACCTGGTGTGACCCCATCTCATAAACTAGCGTTAGCCATTCTCTGAGAAATCCAGGCGTCTTTGAAGCCACATCCCCTCTCGTGTTGCCAGTTTCCTTCCCTGGAAGGGAGCTGTGATCCCTCAGTGGCTTAGATTGTGGCAACTACGGCACGAGGAACCGCCGAGTGTTTACTGTGACAGCGTAACATTGAGAAATCCAATGTTGTCTCTTGTTTTCTTGGCTATGGGACATCCGGAGGGGTGAAGAGCGAGCAGCTGGCCGGTTCCCAGGACTGTGACAAAGCATCCGTCAGGAGTTTATGGTCGCTACAGCCAACACGTTATTTGAAATGCCCTAAATCAAAGGACTTATTACAAGATACCCTCCTATATGTCCGCTGAATCAATGTGCAAACAAATTGATTCTTTTTGTGATAGGAACCCACCGAGCGAGACATCCGAGCAGGGAAAATGGGAACAGCCGCCTGTGAAACTGTACGGCAGTGAGGTCACGCAGCAGCGCAGGTGAAGACAAACTCAAGAACCCGCAACACAACTCGGATGAGAAAGGACGGGCCGGCGCCCTGCATGAGGCCAGACGCTGCAGACGGGAAGCACCAGATGGCGCCACACCGCTGCCCACATGGGAGAAGGGCGGTACTGCGCACATGTGCGAGAAAAGCCGGACTGCGCATGCAAGAAGGGGCACGAGCACCACACATACGCGAAAATGGCCACTGCCGTCCCGCATACCTGACAATGGCCACCACTGCTGCACACAGGCAGTAATGACCACTAAAGCCACGCATGCGCCAAAATGGTGCCATGCCCCATACATGCGTGCAAATGGCCACCAGTCACACGCATGCGCAAAATTGGCCATCGCGCACGCGCCAAAATGGCCACAGCCAGGGCCACAGATGCGAAAAATGAAACACTGCAGCTTTGCATGCGCAAAATGGTGGCTGCCACTGAAGTGCATGTGCGAGAATAGCCACCGACCAGGGCGCATGTGCAAAATGGCTGCCACCAGCGCCACACATGTGAAAAAACAGGGACACTGCTGTCACATATGCGTCAAAATGGCTGCTATCAGCACCACACATGCCCGAAAATGGCTGCCCACCTCCACGCATGCACCAAAATGGCCACTGCCAGTGGCGCACACGCACAAAAAGGGACACTGCTGCCGTGCATGCGTCAAAATGGCTGCCGTCTGCACCGCACATGCTCTATAATGGCCACCCACCTCCATGGATGCTCTGAAATGGCAGGCCACCTCTACACATGCACCAAAATGGCTGCTGTTGGCACGGTGCATGCCCTAAAATGGCCGCCCACTGCCGCGCATGCGTCAAAATGGCAGCCGCCAGTGCCACGCATGCCCTAAAATGGCTGCCCACTGCCGCGCATGTGCGAAAATGGCCACCACCACTGCTGAAAATGACTCCCGCCACTATGCAAATGCCGAAATGGCTGCCACAGACGAGAAAATGGCCCCCGCCATTGCCCATGTGCCAAAATGGCCACTGCAGCTCAGAAAATGCACCCCTGCCATTGTGCTTATGCCACAATGGCCCTTGCAGCCGCCAAAATGTCTGCCACAACTCTGCAAATGTCTCCCACAGCCATATTTGCGCCACAATGGTCACTGCAGCCGCAAAAATAACCAACGCCTCAGCGATGAGTCAAAATGGCTGCCCCAGCCTTCCAAATAGCCACGGCCGCCTCACATGCGCCAAAATCACCATCACAACCCCGAAAATGGCCTCTGGAGCTCTGAAAATGGCCCCTGCCAGGGTGCATGAGAGGAAATGGCCGCTGCAGCCACCCAAATGGCCGCCGGACAACGGAAAAAGACCCCCGCTGCTGCGCATGCACCAATATTGCCATTGCAGCCACTAAAATGGCCGCCGGACATCCAAAAAAGACCCCCGCTGGTGCACATGCGCCAATATTGCCATTGCAGCCACTAAAATGGCCGTCGCAGGTCCAAAAATAGTCCTCATCACAGCGCGTGTGCCAAAATGGCCCCTGTGGCTGTGAAAAAGGGCCAGGTCTTTGCGCATGTGCCAAAATGGCACTCAAAGCCACCAAAATGGCTGCCGTCAGCACCGTGCATGCTCTAAAATGGCTGCAGCCAGTGCAGCGCATGCTCTAAAATGGCCATGCGCCTCCACGCATGCTCAAATGGCTGCCCACCTCCATGCATGCACCAAAATGACCACTGTCAGCACTACGCATGCCTTAAAATGGCTGCCCACTGACACGTATGCGTCAAAATGGCAGCTGCCAGTGCCGCGAATGCCCTAAAATGGCTGCCTCCAGTGCCACGCATGCCTTAAAATGGCCGCCCACTGTCGCGCATGTGCGAAAATGGCCGCCACCACTGCCGAAAATGGCTCCTGCCACTGTGCAAATGCCAAAATGGCTACCACAGTGGAGAAAATGGCCCCCGCCATCGCCCATGCGCCAAAATGGGCCTTGCAGCTGCCAAAATGTCTGCCACAACTCTGAAAATGTCTCCCACAGCTGTATTTGCGCCATAATGGTCCCCGCAGCCACGAAAATAACCAACGCCTCAGCGATGAGTCAAAATGGCTGCCCCAGCCTTCCAAATATCCGCTGACGCCTCACATGCGCCAAAATTACCATCAAAACCCCGAAAATGGCCTCTGGAGCTCTGAAAATGGCCCCTGCCAGGGTGCATGAGAAGAAATGGCTGTGGCAGCCACCAAAATGGCTGCCAGACAACGGAAAAAGACCCCCGCTGCTGCGCATGCACCAATATTGCCATTGCAGCCATTAAAATGGCCGCTAGAGGTCCAAAAATACCCCTCATCACTTCACGTGTGCCAAAATGGCCCCTGTGGCTGTGATAAAGGGCCAGACCTTTGCGCATGTGCCAAAATGGTCACCAAAACCACCAAAATGGCTGCCACAACTCTAATACTGTTCCCTGCAGCCACGCATGCGCCAAAATGGCTACTGTCAGCACTGTGCATTCTTTAAAATGGCCGCAGCCAGTGCCACGTATGCTCTAAAATGCCCACCCACCTCCACGCATGCTCTAAAATGTCCCTCCACCTCCGCTCATGCGTCAAAATGGCTGCTGTCAGCACTGCGCATGCTCCGAAATGGCTGCCAACCTCCACAATGTGCCAAAATGGCAGCCACCAGTGTGCACATGCTCTAAGATGGTCACCCACTGCCGCGCATGT
Source organism: Microcebus murinus (assembly GCF_040939455.1). NCBI lineage: Eukaryota > Metazoa > Chordata > Mammalia > Primates > Cheirogaleidae > Microcebus > Microcebus murinus. The sequence goes on along the minus strand of NC_134110.1, from coordinate 9,588 downwards.
GACAAAATGGCCACCGCCAGTGCTGTGCATGCCCTAAAATGGCCACCCACTGCCATGCATGTGTGAAAATGGCCGCCGCCACTGCCGAAAATGGCGGCTGCCACAGATGAGAAAAATGGCCCCTGCCATCGCGCATTCGCCAAAATGGCCACTGCAGCTCAGAAAACACACCCCTGCCATTGCACATGCTCCAAAATGGCCCTTGTAGCCGCCAAAATGTCTGCCACAACTCTGAAAACGTCTCCCACGGCCGTATATGCACCACAACAGTCACCGCAGCTGCAAAAATAACCAACGCCTCAGTGATGAGTCAAAATGGCTATCGCAGCCTTCCAAATAGCTGCCGCTGCCTTACATGCAACAAACTCACCATCACACTCCCGAAAATGGCCGCTGGAGCTCCGAAAATGGCTTCTGCCAGGGCGCATGCAAAAAATGGCCGCCGTCTGTGCGAAAATGACTGCCGGACAGCTGAAAAAGACCCCCACTGCTGCGCATGTGCCAACATGGCCATTGGAGCCACTAAAATGGCCGTCGCAGGTCCAAAATTAGCCCTCGTCACAGGGCATGTGCCAAAATGGCCCCTGTGGCTGTGAAAATGGGCCAGGCCTTTGTGTATGTGCCAAAATGGGCGCCAAAGCCACCCAAATGGCTGCCGCAACTCCAATAACGTCCCCATCGGCCATGCATGCGCCAAAATGGCTGCCCTCAGCACCGCACATACTCTAAAATGGCCGCCCAACTTCACGCATGCTCTAAAATGGCCACCCACTTGCACCCATGCATCAAAATGGCCACAGTCAGCACCACTCATGCTCTAAAAAGGCTGCCCACCTCCACGCATGTTCTAAAATGGCCACCCACTTGCACGCATCCGTCAAAATGGCCGCAGTCACCACCACGCATACTCTAAAATGGCCACCCACTTGTATGCATGGATCAAAATGGCCGCCTTCAGCACCGCGCATTCCCTAAAATGGCCACCCAGTATCGCACATGCATCAAAATGGCCGCCGTCAGCACCGAGCATGCCCTAAAATGGCCACCCAGTGCCACGCATGCATCAAAATGGCCACCGCCACTGCCGTGCATGCCTGAAAATGGCCACCCACTGCCGCGCATGACCTAAAATGGCCACCGCCACTGATGAAAATGGCTCCCACCAATGCGCAAACGCCAAAATAGCTTCCACAGACGAGAAAATGGCCCCCACCACTGCGCATGTGCCAAAATGGCAGTCAAAGTGACCAAAATGGCTGCCACAACTTCAATAATGTCCCCCAAAGCTACACATGCTCCAAAAGGGCTGCAGCAGCCGCACATGCGCCAAAATGGCTACAGCAGCTGTGCATGTGCCAATATGGCCATTGAAACTGGCAAAATGGCTGCTGCAACTCTAAAAATGTCCCCGACACTCACGCATGTACAAAAATGGTCGTTGCAGATGTGAAAATCGCCCTGTTGCCGCGCATGTGACAAAATGATCATTGCAGCCAAGGAAATGACCATCGCTGGCCCAAAAATGAGTTCTGCTGCTGTACATGCACCAAAATGGCCGCCAGAGCAGCCAAAATGTCTGCCGCAAATCTAAAGATGTTACCCTCGGCCATGCATGCCCCCTAATGACTATTGCAGCTGCCAAAATGGCTGCTAGAACTCCAACAATGTCCCTCACAACTGCACATGCACCAAAAATGGCCTCCATGGCCCCAAAACAGGCCCCGATGCCGCGCATGTGCCAAAATGGCAGCTGGAGCCACCAACAGGGCTACCAAAACAACGATATTATGACCCATGGCTGCACATGCACCAAAATGGCCACCACAACTCTGAAAATGTCACCTACATCACACATGCGCCCCAAACTCCACTGCCATCAAGCATGACCCAAAATGTCCCTTAGAGCTCTGAAAATGGCCACCGACACTGCACATGCACCAAAACACCAGTCACAGCCCGCAAAATGGCCACCAAAGCTCTGAAAATAGCCCCACCTACTGTGCATATGCCAAAATGGCTGCTGCAGCTCTGAAAATGGACACCGCACTGCGCATGTGTGGAAATAACCACTGAAGCCTCAAACACATT